>NC_060145.1:428130569-428454427 GCF_021461385.2 Schistocerca piceifrons
GTGAAGGGTGGCGTTTGTGTGGGTCTACCACTAGTTTCGAGTCGTATTGTGAAACTTTTTCCCAGCAAGATAACACCATTTATATGGCATTATCAATTTTTGAGTTATATTGCGATTTTAGGCAGTCCTGACCGATCTTTGTGATTGATTACGTAGTTAGGACCTATCTCTACTCCATCTTCACAACCAGAATAAATAAAGTGCACTAATCTAATCGTTCTCTGCTGCATTAGGACAACTTCCATAATTTGGGCGGGGGGGGGGGGGGGGGTTGCACTTGGGCCTCCATCCAGAATATCCCGCCAATTCGTAGGTGGGGGGTGGAGTGGGGTGGGACATCAGCTCAGCCCTGGCAAAAATAAATTTCCGCCAAAATTCGAAATCCCCACCAATGGGGTAGGTGTGGGAGGGAGAGAGGGCGGAGTGGAGCAGGGGTGGGGCTTATGTACCAGCTGAGGACAACACATGACGTCATTTGCGGGTGGGGATGGCGGTTGGGGGGGATAAGGGGTAATTAATTGATTAATTTAGTTAATTTGCATATCGATTTGATATAAAAATTGCGATGATACCCTCGTTACCCTACTACTTATGAATGGTTGAAAATTGTCTCGAAGTAGCCGAACATAACCATCGGTTCAGCTGGACAAGAAGACCCTGTCCGTTCCATGTAAACACATCCCATATCATTATGGAGCCACCACCAGCTTTCACAGAGCGTAGTTGACAACCTGATGCATGGCTTCATTGGATCTGCAGCACCGTCGAACCGTACCATCAGCTCTTACCAACTGAAATCAGGAGTCATCCGACCAGGCCACGGTTTTCCAGCTGTCTATTGCTCAACAGCAATGGTCACGAGACCAAGACGACCGCTACGGTCGCAGGTTAGAATCCTGCCTCGGGCATGGATGTGTGTGATGTCCTTAGGTTAGTTAGGTTCAAGTAGTTCTAAGTTCTAGGGGACTGATGACTTCAGATGTAAAGTCCCATAGCGCTCAGAGCCATTTTGAACCATATTGAACGAGCCCAAGAGAGGCGCTGCAGGCGCTGGTGTTGGTCGTCTACTGCTAGCACTCATTAACACCAAATTTCACCTCAATGTCCTAACAGATTCGCACGTCGTATGCGCCCCATTGATTTCTGCGGATTTTTACTTAGTGTTGCTCGTCTGTTAGCACTGATTGCTCTACGCAAACGCCGCTGCTCTCGGTCGTTAAGTTAATGGAGTAGGGTTTTCCGTTGTCTGTGGTAAGAGGTAATGCCTAAAATTTGGTATTCTTAGCACACTTTTGACATTTTGGACCTCGGAATATTGAATTCCCTAACGATTTTCGAAACTGAATGCCCAATTCCTCTAGCTCCAACTCCAGTTTTGCGTTCAGAGTTCGTTAGTTCCCGTCATGCGGCCGTAATCACCTCGGAAACCTTTTCACATGAATCACCTGAGTACAGATGACAGCTCCACCAATGCGCTGCCCTTTTATATCTTGTGTACCACCCCCTGCATACGTGCATATGGCTATCTCACTACTTCTGTGATCTCAGTGTATATTCGTATTTATTTAAGAACATTTATTGTGCTTTTCCTTTTTAATAAAACAATGATTTTGCTTATTCATACCGTTCCGGCCGCATACAATCGTATAATGGATTCTTATGGACTCAGTTGGACCTGTGAGTGCTTCACTGATTTATACCATATTTGTTTCCCTTTCAGATCTGTGCTGTGGATCTCCTGGATTCGGGAAGTACGTATTATACTACATTGCTCAATCAGCAACGTTACATTCTCTTCTGTCCACTCCACTGCTCACGCAATTCATGTCAGCAACAGAAGCAGACTGCATAGCAGACGAAAGCTTTCTGTACTGCAAGCGCCGAAGCGGAGAGGAAGCGAGATTCCTTTAATGGTTCGCGAAAGGCCAGCAACCAGCACTCTATCGAATGCTGTTTGCACCCCTCACCCTCAGCATTTACACCAAAGACAGTTCTCGTTAGCTGTTGCACTTCCGCTAGTGTTCGCTTCTGTGTAAAGCAGCTTAAGGGAGGACCACAGACCAGCACGTAGTTTCGAGGTTCTCAGCGCAGGAAGTTGTCTGCCGGATTGGCGTACCCTACAGCGACGTCGTTCCAATATTCAGCTGCTGTCGTGTGACTCAAACTACTGCTTTATATTGGACGCCTACAGTCAACAAAATCAGTTGAGGACTGCTGCATGTAAATTGATTCTTAAGGACACCGAGAAAAATGCAAAACAACTTCATTTTTGGAAGTAACGAGGAAACTGTATAGACTAAGAAACAACGCAACCATCTCCAAACGATCAGTATGTTTTGTATACAAGCATTACGAATGGGAGAATAAGTCCTCCCAGCAAACTGTTGTGCTAAGAGGCTGGACGAGGTACCTCAGAGAATGAAACGTGCATAGATACGTCGGTTTGTCTGCACAGAAAAGTGCAGGATTTTTGTGACGCCTGAAGACTGTACGGCAGCAGCGCATGCCTCAGCTATGCAGTCCCATTGTTTCATCAGGGAAGAGTTTTAGCATATTTTTGGCCGGAATCAAGTACAGATGTCGGACAGCTCTCATCACTACGGTTGTCTGGAATCTTAGCGACGCCGGAGACTTAGTGCCCTTCATCACGCATCAAGAACTACGTGAATGTCACACTGGTGGAAACACAGATCCTTGTGTTCACTTTCATTCTGAAGCAAGGGCAGAAAATGGCGAAGTTTAACGTGAAAAGGGAAAATTGTTCAACTAACACTCCATGTTTTCTGGCCTACAAACAGAAAGCATTATTTGGCCTCATTATAAGGCTGGAATATCAGTATATGTGCATGCACATTTGAAACAAAACGGAAAGGTAGTGTCTAAAAATGAATTTCTTGAATAGTATTTTAATACAAAATTCTTAACAAGCAAAAGTTTATGCCACAACAAATACGTTTATGTTTACGCAATAATAGTTATATTTATAAATGATTGGCCGGCCGGGGTGGCCGAGCGGTTCTAGGCGCTACAGTCTGGAACCGCACGACCGTTACGGTCGCAGGTTCGAATCCTGTCTCGGGCATGGATGTGTGTGACGTCCTTAGGTTAGTTAGGTTTAAGTAGTTCAATGTTCTAGGGGACTAATGATCTCAGAAGTTAAGCCCCATGGTGCTCAGAGCCATATAAATGATTCTCTGGGGCATTGCTTCCGTTTTAAGTATTAATAACCATTTTTAGGTTGAGTTAAATCGCATCAGCAGTTTACATTACAGTTATGGAGAACTGCTTCCACTTCTAACATTTATATAATAACTGGTGGATTGTAAAACGTCTCGCGACTTTATCACAACTGATTGAGAAACTGGACATTCGGCTGCAACAGAAGTCAGTTACATGCTGATAAAAATCTAAAACTTTATATTTAAGACCCTCAAACCTCTTTTTTTTTGTATTTGCATATTACTTCACAGAGGCACTGATCTTCATGTCATACGAAATATTAATCAGAAAAACAAAAAATGTTTCATTCTTCAGAATTTCCCGGCGAGGCACTGTCATGTTGAACAATCTGGTTTCCGCCGGTTATTCGCATCTTTCTTGCATGATATTTCAAATGCGGACTAGCAGTCTTCTTCGGGTGGTGTCTGTTACTGAGTCCGGTGTTTATGCCTGTGTCGTGCCAGGCGCTCCGTCTGCGGCCCTCGCCGCGTCACGCTCTCTGTCCGCGGTATGCGCCGACAAGTAGCACCGGCTGTAGTGACTTATTCCAGCCGCGGCTGTTCCGAACGCTATACTTTGTGATTATTACGCGTTACCAATCTTTCTGTATGAGGCTCTGAATGACGTCCGAGACATTTTATCTTGCGATCGTCGTCATTTAAGCCCTCCTGTAATCTACGACGTTCTCTTACAGTGGCGTGCCGTGTTACGCGTTCGGTCCGAGGTTCGTGCCAACCAGGAGCGACTGCAGTGTTATTTTCAGGCCGCTGGCATTCAAATTGCCGCTAGAGACTCGGTAGAACGTCTTCAGGTATCGGGTCTGTTGTCTGAGGTACAATTTCACGTGCGTCCTTTGTTACATGTACTGGGTTATTTTCTGCAACTCTATCTTCATACTTGTGCCACTGGAATCTTCAAGTTGCCTCCGTTGCATCATCAGAAGATAGAGTGTCAGTTTCAGCTGGAAACCGGTGTCACGGTTAATTACGTTCTCTGTGACCTTAATGTCAATAGATTCTTAGATGATGCTGTCCCAGTATCTCGATATTTCAGTTAGACTCTTGCCATCATTATAGTTCATGCACTGAAGAGCCAAAGAATCTGGTACACCTGCCTAATATCGCGTAGGGCCCCCGTGAGCACGCAGAAGTGCCGCAACATGATGTGGCATGGACTCGACTAATGTCTGAAGTATTGTTGGAGGGAATTGATACCATGAATCCTGCACGGCTGTCCATAAATCCGTAAGAGTACGAGGGGGTGGAGATCTCTTCTGAACGGCACGTTTGCAAGGCATCCCAGATATGCACCATGATGTTCATTTCTGGACTCTGGAGGCCAGCGGATGTGTTTAGACTCAGAAGGGTGTTGCTGGAGCTACTCTGTAGCAATACTGGATGTGTGGGGTGTCGCATCGTCCTGCTGGAAATTCCCAAGTCCGTCGGAATGCACAATGGACATGAATGGATTCACGTGCTCAGACAGAATGCTTACGTACGTGTCACCTATCAGAGTCGTATCTAGACGTATCAGGGATCCAATATCAATCCAACTGCACACACCCCACACCATTACGGAGCCTCCACCAGCTTGAACAGCCCCTGCTGACATGCAGGTCCATGGAGGTTGTCTCCATACCCGTACACGTCCTTCCGCTCGATACAATTTGAAACTAGACTCGGCCGATCAGGCAATGTGTTTCCAGTCATCAACAGTCCAATGTCGATGTTGACGAGCGCAAGCGAGACGTAAAGCTTTGCGTTGTGCAGTCATCAAGCATACACGAGTGGGCCTTTGGCTCTGAAAGCCCATATCCGTGATGTTTCGTTGAATGGTTTGCACGGAGACACTTGTTGATGGCGCAGCAGTTTGTTGAAGGGTTGCATTTCTGTCACGTTGAACGATTCTCTTCAGTCGTCGTTGGGCCCGTTCTTGCAAGGTGTTTTTCCGGCCGCAGCGATGTCGGGGATTTGGTGTTCTAGTGGATTCCTGATATTCACGGTACACTCGTCAAATGGTCGTACGGGAAAATCCCGCTTCATTGCTACCTTCGAGATGGTGTATCCCATCGCTCGTACGCCGAATATAACATCACGTTCAAATTCACTTAAATCTTGGTAACCTGATGTTGTAGCAGCAGTAACCGATCTAACAACTGAGTCAGACAGTGTATAAGACATTTGTTGTCTTATACAGGCGTTGGCGATCGAAGCGCCGAATGCTGCGTGTTTATGAATCCCTGCATACCAGTTTCTTTGGTGCTTCAATGTAGAATGATTTTCTGGACCACTTTTTTTAAATTATTATTATTAATTAAAACAAAAGTGGTCCAGAAAATTCATGCTCACCAAATGTAAAGGTATTTACAAAAAGAAACGATCTGTTGTTTGAACTAAAAATGCACACAACTTTATAATCATGTAACAAAAATGTTCACATTGCAGAATAAATAAAAACGAAAACTCACTGATGATGGCACAGTGGTGCCGAAACACGTTCGGGTACTGAGAAAAACGGTGTTTTGCGCAACTGGCGGATCTCAAATCACCACAAAAAATTAAAAAAAAACATTTGACACACAGCCTCAACTTTAAGACGGACACTTAAAACATATTTATAACTTGGTCAATCTTAAAGAGCAACCCCGAAATTATTCAAATGCCCATTGACTTGTAAAATGGACTTTTAAGACATAGAAAGTTACAGCTTTGTACAATGATAAATGTGCAACAACAGAAGCATGGTCCAAGCTTGTAAGGACGAAATTTAACCACGAACGGTGGAACCGTCTGAGAGGAGTGATACTTAACTTCGAATCAAGACGTGGCTTCGTTTGCAACCCCACGTCGACTAGACCACCAAAATGTGAACCAAGCAAACACTACCGACGAGGACCACACGAGCTGAGGCGAAGTCCACCGCCCGTAAGCCAAACTTATAATCTGAAGGGAAGTCCTGTGCTTCGGTTGCCCGCTGCCCCAGCTTACCGAAACTCAGACCACACCCGACAACAGAAGGCAGAAAAAACTTTCTTAACCTTAAAATTTAAGATTGGCCAGTAAATGAACTCTATAAAACCAAGGCTAAACAACAACTAATTTGACTAGGAAGTGCTTCCTTTAACTGAAACAGTGCTCAGTAAACAAACTCTAAGAGTGGGAAATGAACTGGCTTACGAGAACCGGCACTCACTAGAACTTAACATCTGCAATATTATGCGGAAGCAGAGCACACGCTTAATAGGAGGTCTCAAATGAAATGGAACAAACGTAACAGTTAACTAAGCGCTCGTAGTAATAAGCGTACTTAATAGGGTGTCTTGATGCTGGGGCGATTTTGCGTAGATGATAGACCATCACTTCGCAAGACCGTAACAGCGTGTGCCTCCAATGAAGCGGTCACGTCCACAGCTCGCGAGGATGCCGGAGAATGCACCACGCCGGTCACCTCCCGCCGACTCCAGCACAGCCACGTGACAACGGCCGCCCTGCCCCAGGCTCGCCGTCTTCGCTTCTGTCCGCCCCCGAATCGCCTTCCGTTCTCACAGCGTTGTGTCCTCTCCTCCCTACTCGCGGCCGGCACTCCCTTATATCTCGAGCCGGCCCAATGATACAGTGCTTGTTTCGCCACACAGCGAACTATAATGAGGCGCGAGGCAGAGAATAACCCGTTGGCGCCGGTTACAGCTTGAACACTGTAATATGTTACTGAGTGCTCAGTTTCGTATAAAGTTCTGATCTGTACGTTATGTTGTAAAGGTACCTGTGCAAAGATTATTTTTAATTCCACTGAAATTAATGGACTGTAGCTCAAGTATGATTCTCAAAGGTAATCAGAGAGTTTTAACGCCGAATCACACTAAAGAACTACGAGAATATGTAATGGTACTAAATTATTGCTGTGGTTTCGTAATTGTAATGGAACGTTAGTGATATTCTGATGGGTGGGTGATGATTTAGGTGTCTACTTGCTCCCAATGTCGGAAACGATAACTTTGACTGATTAGCGAATGTTTTTTCAGAAAGTGTCATTCTGTTTATTCTTTGGCTGAAAGCTAATCTGAGAGTTGGATGATTTTTTTTCTGATGATAGGGGTAGTCACTGCTTTCCCTTCGCTATTCTTCTGAGCAGTCCAAGATATAGCAGCGATTACCAAGTCGTGATTAAATGGCGTATTTTAGCCTGGCCCCTATATTGCTTGGTGCTGATTCAGGAGAGATGATGCCAACTAAGCGCTCCGAGATTCCGCGAGCCAATTGGTAGATCAGATATCGGAAGCCGAGTGTAGCCAGACTCCTCGGAGGCAGGGTACCGCCACACAGGATGTGCTTGTCATGTTCTGCAATACGTTGTAAGGTTTTCGTTATCCGCTTCAGTCATTCCTCACGGAGTTTAATCAACACATCATGTTCCAGAATCAGACCACAAGCACCAGCAATCTGCTTGTTGAGGTGTGTAGGGTTTCTAATCATAACCTCAAACACAACTGCCTTCACATGTCCCGACAGATATATCTAAGTGACTTGAATATGGGGAATGTGGCAGCCCCTCCGCCGAACCTATCCATATCCGAGGAAACTGGATATCCCGCTATTCTCGGATGTAGGTGCGACATTTCCGAGGTCAAACAAAGTTGGAAGTGTCCTGCCTTCAGACTTCAGCGACACCAGCACATCTCCATCTAACAGCTATAGATAACCCTGTGTACTCTGAATGAAAAAGAAGCCAACAATGAGAGAATCCTATACTCAACACCAAACCACGACTTACGAGGTGCCAACTAGCTTCGAAAGATCCCTTCTAGTACAGGATAGAAACTGACTAGTACCTGTGACTAATTATTTACCACTCCATTCTTATAGAATTAGCTTCGTCCGTAAATAGTACATCATTGGAGAAATGGCGGTTTTCTTCAAACTTGTATGTCAGCTGTTCTCTGAACTGATCTCGACTATCTGTATTGTTGTCTGTGAGATGTAACATTTTGATTTTGAAGAGATACCATTTATGTGAGGCCAAAACTCATCGTTGATGGGCGTCTGAGTCCAGTTTCCTTTCACATTTAGCAAGTAGGGAGATGAGGACTGCCACTGAACGATGCCAGAACAGTGACTAATGTCACTTCATTCGAAGACGTTTTCGATCGTCCAACTTTCGGTCTGTCTGCGACACAGTCAGTTTCGCAGAATTTAATGACAAGTGGGTAACAGGCGCTTCATCTGATTGGCGTTGGTTGACGTCCTCCGTGATAACACGGGTGCTCCTCTCGCCCGATATCAGGATAATCTGAATGTGTTAAGTTTGTGTTGATGCCAGTCGCTTTCTCATCAAGTGTAAGTCGGAAACATCAGTACAACTCGAGAATGAATAAACGTATGCTCAAATGAAAGACACAGTTGTGTCTGTGTGTGTGTGTGTGATACCCTATCAGTGGGTGTCCTTAGGTTAGTTAGGTTTAATTAGTTCTAAGTTCTAGGCGACTGATGACCTCAGAAGTTAAGTCACATAGTGCTCAGAGCCATTTTAACCATACCCTATCAGTTTGATATTTCACAAGACCACCTTTCCATTTCCCAAGGTGGGAGCTTCTAAAATGGTCGCCATTTTGGTAACATCGTTCATAGGTCTTCCCCACTTACCATTGCATATTACTTGGTTTTAAATTTCTGCTTATTAAGCTCTTTTTGTTTTACAAACTTGGTTCCACATCTACGCGGATCCGCCCCGTAGATGAAGATGTAAAAGCGCAAAGTAGTTGTATTCCACCCATTACAGTAGTGACTTATCGTTAGGATCAGCTCGGTCCAAAACAAGAATAACCAACAGCATTTCAAGGCAGCGAGAGCCAGTAGGATTGCTTCGGAAGTACCACGTTCGCGTCATGTGAGGTCCCTTGCTCGCCACTGATGTGACGCCATTTTGGTTCATCATATTAGGGTATAACTTGCATGTTATTACAGTATATCGTCTCAGAGCAATGGTGCAATGAATATTTATCAGAGACAAGTCGCTCTAGGTAAAATTTGTTATAACTAAATGTCAGTTAATGTTACTTCGACTGTAAGAGTGCCAAGAAGGTACTAAGATAAGCGGTAATGAAGGCTAAGATTGTCAGCAATCGCTGTGGTCCTGTGGTTAAATACACTGAAGAGCCAAAGAAACTGGTACACATGAATTCTGCAGGGCTGTCCATAAAATCCGTAAGTGTACGAGGGAGTGGAGATCTCTTCTGACCAGCACGTTGCAAGGCATGCCAGATATGCTCAATAACGTTCATGTGTGGAGAGTCTGGTGGCCAGTGGAAACTTTTAAACTCAGAAGAGTTCCTGCAGCCACTGTGTAGCAATTCTAGAGGCATGGGGTGTCGCATTGTGCTCCTGGAATTGTCCAAGTCCGCCGCAATGCACAATAGACACGAATGGATGCAGGTGATCAGACAGGACGCTTACGTACGTGTCACCTGTTAGAATCATATCTAGACGTATAAGGGATCCAATATCACTCCAACTCCACACGACCCGTTGAAGACTCTCTCGATACAATTTGAAACGAGACTCGTCGGACCAGGCAAGATATTTCCACTCATCAACAGTCCAATGCCGATGTTGACGGGCGTAGGCGAGGCGTAAAGCTTTGTGTCGTGCAGTCATCAAGCCCAAATCGATTACGTCTCGTTGAAAGGTTCACGCGCTGACACTTGTTGATGGCCCAGCATTGAAATCTGCAGCAATTTGTGGAAGGGTTGCACTTCCGTCACGTTGAACGATTCTCTTCAATCGTCTTTGAGACCGCCCTTGGAGGATCTTTTCCCGGCGGCAGCGATGTCGGAGATTTGATGTTTACTTGATTTATGATATTCACGATGCACTTGTGAAATGGTCGTACGGGAAAATCCCCACTTCATCGCTGCCTTCGAAATGCTGTGTCCCATAGCTCGTGACCCGACTACAACAACACGTTAAAGTTCTCTTAAATCTTGATAATCTGCCACTGTAGCAGCAGTAGCCAATCTAACAACTGGGCCAGACACTCGTTGTGTTATGTAGCCGTCGCCGATTGCAGCGCCGTATTCTGCCCGTTTACATATCTCTGTATTTGAATACGCATGCCTGTACTAGTTTGTTTGGCATTTCAGTGTACATGAAGTTGTAAGAACAGAGGACCGGGGGTCTCCATGCTGGGGCCTACTCATATATGTGTTTCCTCAACTTCTCTTTTTCAGGACATCTGGGACTTTCTTATACACTACTGGCCATTAAAATTGCTACACCAAGAAGAAATGCAGATGATAAACGGGTATACTAGAACTGACATGTGATTACATTTTCACGCAATTTGCGTGCATGGATCCTGAGAAATCAGTACCCAGAACAACCACCTCTGGCCGTAATAACGGCCTTGATACCCCTGGGCATTGAGTCAAACAGAGATTGGATGGCATGTGCGGGTACAGCAGCCCACGCAGCTTCAACACGATACCACAGTTCATCAAGAGTAGTGACTGGCGTATTGTGACGAGCCAGATGCTCGGCCATCATTGACCAGACGTTTTCAATTGGTGAGAGATCTGGAGGATGTGCTGGCCAGAGCAGCAGTCGGACATTTTCTGTATCCAGAAAGGACCGTACAGGACCTACAACAAGCGGTCGTGCATTATCCTGCTGAAATGTAGGGTTTCGCAGGGATCGAATGAAGGGTAGAGCCACGGGTCGTAACACATCTGAAATGTAACGTCCACTGTTCAAAGTGCCGTCAGTACGAACAAGAGGTGACCGAGACGTGTAACCAATGGCACCCCATACCATCACACCGGGTGATACGCCAGTATGGCGATGACGAATACATGCTTCCAATGTGCGTTCACCGCGATGTCGCCAAACACGAATGCGACCATCATGGTGCTGTAAACAGAACCTGGATTCATCCGAAAACATGACGTTTTGCCATTCGTGCACCCAGGTTCGTCGCTGAGTACACCATCGCAGGCGCTCCTGTCTGTGATGCAGCGTCAAGGGTAACCGCAGCCATGGTCTCCGAGCTGATAGTCCATACTGCTGCAAACGTCGTCGAACTGTTCGTGCAGATGGTTGTTGTCTTGCAAACGTCCCCATCTGTTGATTCAGGGATCGAGACGTGGCTGCACGATCCGTTACAGCCATGCGGATAAGATGCTTGTCATCTCGACTGCTAGTGATACGAGGCCGTTGGGGTCCAGCACGGCGTTCCGTATTACTCTCCTGAACCCACCGATTCCATTTTCTGCTAACAGCCATTGGATCTTGACCAACGCGAGCAGAAATGTCGCGATGCGATAAACCGCAATCGCGATAGGCTTCAATACGACCTTTATCAAAGTCGGAAACGTGATGGTAGACATTTCTCCTCCTTACACGAGGCATCACAACAACGTTTCACCAGGCAACGCCGGTGAACTACTGTTTGTGTATGAGAAATCGGTTGGAAACTTACCTCATGTCAGCACGTCGTAGGTGTCGCCACCGGCGCCAACCTTGTGTGAATGCTCTGAAAAGGTAATCATTTGCATATCACAGCATCTTCTTCCTGTCGGTTAAATTTCGGATGTGTAGCACGCCATCTTCGTGGTGTAGTAATGTTAATGGGCAGTAGTGTACGTGTAACGGAGGTACGTTATGAAATATTCGATTTTATTTACAGAAACGACGGTGATGTCTCAGTAACGAGTCTCTTCTTCCGTCTGATTAAATATTGGAAGATAAATTATCATTGAGGGAAACATCCAGCAGTAACATTGACCTGTCTTATTCTCAATCCGTTCAGAACATGTCATGATGATAGAGAGTGTGGTTGGCCAGAAATATAAAAGTACAACTTAAATGACATTTTCATTCTTCCCGGTCGCAAATATTTGGCTTTGTATTTCCGAATATGTCACCATTTCCGACGATGTGTGTAGGGAGGGGTTGAATTGCTTCGAATGAAACGAAAAACAAAGATATTTATTGTCTTGCTTGTCACAAATATTTACCTGCGATCGAATCCTTAACGACGCTTTCATATATTTGGAGGTGAAGACAAGACTCCACACATGACCCATTCCCGATTTCAGCACAACGGAGGGATGTCACTGGACCACCTTCCGTCTTCAGCTACTGGGCGTTCTAGTTTGTAGCAGAGCTGTTCCTGACCACCGGTATAGTGTGCCCCTATGCTCGACGGATGACCGTTGTGGAGGTGGAGAACGGCCTGTTCCGACAGAGCTAGGCTACACTAGCGACACCCTGACGGTAGTGGCACACACGCAGTGCCCCCGGCCTCACGGCGCATGGCGTTAACACGCAGCCCACGTGCGAGCGCTCGGCAGGCAGCACGCATGCACGCCGCGCTATCCAGGAGATCTCTGGCCCTTCCTTAGCTCTGTCTGTCCCGCGCCGCCAGTTATGTGCACCAGGGCGTCCCAAGGTCGCCGCGAGGTCGGGAATCCTAATGGTGCTTCTTCTCCCCCGCTGACAGCTACGATATCCTCGGATTATCTGCCCACCGTCTTCTCCACGCACATGAAGGCCACAACACGCCACGATGACGCAATATCGGTGACAAATTTTTCGCTGACGTGTTTACATGTTACGTATGATTCGCTTTGGCTAGCATGCTTTTCTGGGCGTCAGGTGCGTTTTACTCTTTTTTTTTTCTTTTTTTATACCAACTGTGCTTGTAAATATACTGTTCAGATTTCGTAGTAGCAATAGTAGTAGCAGCAGCAGCAGCTTCATTCATCCCTAGATGAATGACGGTTCGTATCCGGAATCACCACAGGTTGCAGCTAAGCAGCTAAAATTGTAGGAGATTGTTCGAGAGTTTCCCAACGCACGCCAACATACACTGAAGGGCCAAAGAATCTGGTACGCCTGCCTAATATCGTGTAGAGCCCTCTAGAGCACGCAGAAGTGCCATAATACGACGTGTCATGGGCTCAAATAATGTCTGAAGTAGTGCTGGAGGGAATTGACATTATGAATCCTGCAGGGATGTCAATTACTCCGTGAGAGTATTACGGAGGGGGTGGAGATCTCTTCTGAACAGCACTTTGCAAGACATACCAGATATGCTCAATAATGTTCATGTCTGAGGAGTTTGATGGCCAGTGGAAGTGTTTAAATCCGAAGAGTGGCCCAGGAGCCACTCTGTAGAACTTCTGGACGTGTGGGGTGTGGCATTGTCCTCCTGGAACTGCCCTAGTCCTTCGGAATGCACACTGGACATCAATGGATGCAGGTGATCAAACAAGATGATTACTTACGTGTCAGCTGTATGAGCCGTATCTAGACATATCAGGGGTCCCATGTCATTGCAACTGCACGCTCTCCACACTATTACAGAACCTCCTCAACTTGACATGCAGGGTCCACCCGCTCGATGCAATTTGAAACGAGACTCGTCCGACCAGGTTTCCAGTCATCAACTGTCCAATGTCGGTGTTGACGGGCCCAGGCGAGGCGTAAAGCTTTGCGTCGTGCAGTCATCAAGGACACACGAGTAGACCTTTGGCTCTGAAAGCCCGTATCCATGGTGTTTTGTTAAATGGCTCGCACGCTGACACTTTTTGATGGCCCAGCACTGAAATCTGCAGTGCACTTCTGTCACGTTGAATGATTCTCTTCAGTCGTCGTTGGTCCCGTTATTGCAGGACCTTTCTCCGCAACGGTGTTGCAAATTTGATGCTTTCCCGGATTCCTGATATTCACGGTACACTCGTGAAATGGTCGTACGGGAAAATTCCGACTTCATCGCTACCTCGGAAACCTGTTACCCATCGCTCGTGCGCCGGCTGTAACACCAAACTCACTTAAATTTTTGTAACATGCCATTGTAGCAGCAGTAGCCGATCTAACAACTGCGCCAGACACCTGCGCCGTATTCTTCCTGTCTACAAACCTCTGTATTTGAATACGCATGCCTATACCCAGTTTCTTTGGTGCTCCAGTGTATCTTATTATGTCCACCTGCAGCCTAAGAGCTGTGGAGTCTCGTTGCTTCCGCGCACAAAACTGATTCACTTTGTACTTTTTGTTGTTTCAAATCAGCCACGCAGCGAAGAAGTGTTTTGCCAGTCGAGTATTTTTCAAGATTTGTGCAATCGAATAATGAAGCGGTTCATGTTCACTATAGGCCGATAAATTTACAACAGCAGTGAGGCCAGAAGGCAACGAAATTTTGGAAATTTGTGATAAGTTCCTATGGGACCAAACTGCTGAGATCATCGGTCCGTAGGCTTACTCACTACTTAATCTAACTTAAACTAACTTATGCTTAGGACAACACCAACACCCACACCCACGACCGAGGGAGGACTGGAGGCTCCGACGGGGGGAGCTGCGCGAACCACAGCAAGGCGCCTGTGACCACGCGGCTACGCCGCGTGGCACGAAATATTGCTTTTGGCTTTATAGAGTACTAGCGAACCAAGCAGTTGGTTATACGTCCCAAGCTGCTTCTTCCCCTTTCCATCTCCGTCCCTGTCCACCACCCATCACCTAATTTCCCCTCCTCTCTGTCCATCTCTCCGTCACGCCTATGACCCGCAGCCTTGCAAACCAAACCTTGACCGGGATCAGAAGTCGCTTAAAATGAGAAGGTAAATGCGCTGGGATCATTGTCATATGGAGTATGAGAGTTAGCGGTCCAGCTTCCTGATCCCTGACGGCAGTAGCTTCATTGACAGTATTTCACGCCGGTCGGAGTGGCCGAGCGGTTCTAGGCGCTACAGTCTGGAACTGCGCGACCGCTACGGTCGCAGGTTCAAATCCTGCCTCGGGCATGGATGTGTGTGATGTCCTTAGGTTAGTTAGGTTTAAGTAGTTCTAAGTTCTAGGGGACTTATGACCTCAGCAGTTGAGTCCCATAGTGCTCAGAGCCATTTGAACAGTATTTCGCACATCGTTAATCTGCGAAGGCCTAGGATTATAAAGTTTCGGACGATTCAGATTCCTTAGTAGTGTTCCAACCATAAGCCTATAAGCCATAAACACAACTTTCGTGTTTCCTGTTTAAAACCGACTACGAGGAAGAAAAAACAGCGTTCCATAGTTTGCATAGTTTTTGTTGATAATTGTGTATAGCATTATCCTTATTAACGTTTAAAAGAACCCTTAGCGAAGTAGATGACGTTGAGACAAGTAATTTAATATCAGTGGACCGCAAGTGTCAGAAAATACCACAGAAGTGGATTATAAATGTTGGACATACGTCACACCAAAAATACGGAGGGTATTATTGAGCCCGTGCCTGGAGGGATAATCGAACGATGCAATACTTGCATTCAAGCAAACGGCGTAAATTTCTAACTACTTCTGTAATATGATCTGCTGTAAATGTAGAAGTTACAAAATTATTGACCTCGCTGTAACCAAGCAAAAACTGCTCTCATTTTCTGTTTCCTTTTCTTTTCTCCCCTTATTTTGTTTTTGTTTACAGATGTTAGGTAGTAAAGGACGCAATTCGGACGTTTGTACTCACTTACTTGTAATACATTACAGTAAATTTTTATTGTAAGGTACTTTACAATAATCGACGAGATGGGTAAATAAATTGATACCTCAATGCAAACACGTAATTCTCTCACGCAATGAAAAAAATACTGGCTGCCTGACGCACGACTCGAACCCCGAGTCCGACGCTCTGAAGTCGCGCACGTGCGCGCGGATCTACGCTGAGGTGAACACTTGACTTGGGTTGTGGCGATCGGGTGCGACAGACAGATAGGCTCAACCGCTGAACGTGCGGTGAGGTACGTCGTCTGGTGACGTCATGTATTCAACGTTTGTCGTCCACTTTTGGGGAATTTCCCAACTTTTGCGGTCCCGTGCGTCTTGTATTAAATTACTTGTCTCAACGTCATCGAAGTCATTTCGGAGGATTTTAAACGTTAATAAGGACAAAGAAAGTGTGTGGGAGAGACAATTTATCCAACAGTTTAAATGCTCTGATATAATATTTAAAACTGTCTGCAAGGGGGAAAAATGAAGCCGCATATTTTCACAGTACAGCACAACATACTTTTTCCCGAAGTCAGTTTTAACATAAAACCTGTACACTTTTTTGTAAAAAGGTACAATCTCTGAACGTTTACTAAAGCATCACGTAGAAAAATTTGACGTAAATCCGTCAAGAATTTTTCGAGATTTTTGCCAACAATGTTTCCCCTATTATATATTACACAGAGTGTTCCAGGAGCAAAGGTCAAAATTTAGAAATATGATAGGAACAATCATGTGAAGCAGAAAACTTCATATGGACATATGCCCAAGGCGTGCGGTAGCAATGTGCAGCAGTCCTTACATGAACCCAGGACCTTCGGATACCGGCTGGTGTGCAAGGCGTTGGCAAATATTGAGGGCAGTATATCACCAGCGCAAAGAGATCAGCAAGGAATTTAGATTATGGGTTAGAATGAATCTGTTCAACATTCATAATTCCACCGTAAGTCATAATTTAGAATCGTATTCCAGCGCATTTAGCAAAACAGCACATTTATTAATTCAGTTACAAGATATGACATAATGACACAATGATAGTAGAACATATAACAACATTTATTGGAAATGAACAGCAGTTGATTGCTCGAGTTAGAATATTCCACAAATCCAGTCCTGAGCAGGATTTGCCTAATGTAAGTATCAAGAGGACGACACTTGCAGTAACTGTAGGCATTTCATCTGAGGCTAATAAGGATTACTGGTCTCTAACTGTACTACATCCTTCAATTTTTCTTGTTTTGCTTTATTTTGAACAGTCCACCACCCCTTTTCCTAAGGGGGTATTGAACTGGCTCCATTAGCCACTGCGTCCGGCCGACGGACCTGAGAGCGACTGATTACATCTCCCCCCCCCCCCCCCCCCCCCCCAGCACCCACCGCAGCACATACCATTGCCCAGGTCCTTCCACATGGAGGCGGACGTTTTGCTTTTTCTGCTGCAGCACTTTTTATAACCAGATAACGGAACATAAAATTTGGAAACGGAAGTGTAAATAATGTTTTGATATTTAAGAAAAATAAAAGAAACAGAAGACAGGGTACATGTAATAAGTTAACCCCACCACCTATTCGACTGGATGGGCGAGGGGGAAGGGGGGGGGGGCGGACGAGCAATTGTTGCTTCGAGTCGTTACCGCTGGTAACCATTCTTAGAATTATGTTAACAGCGAAAGAGACACAGTGCATTGGCTGTGTAATTGACAATGTAACATTGCATGATTAGTCTGTTATTATACTAGAGGAGACACTGTGTAGTTACCGTGTGGTTGATACTAAAGCAGTGTACTGGTTACTCTATAATCAGTAACTTGTTTATCTATTATCATCTTGTTCTGCATGTATTTAGTGCATTTTTGCGACAATATACATGCACTGTCACGTACTACTTTCACTTACATACATGTCTGGATATGTAAATTATTTACATTTCACTATAGCAGTGCAAAGGAGGTAGGAGTAGCTCCATCTACATTCTTTATACAAGAAAAGATTAATGGCGGGTATGTCTTACAGAAAGAACGTTTGAATGTTAGTTGCTTGTGAGAGGATCGTGTTATATCTCGTCTGAGATGGAAAAATGTCTATCGGTAAATATCGGCCTTTAGTTCATCGTTCAGCAATGTTGTTTCTTGCGTTTACCAACATCTCTCGACTGTCATGGGAATATGGGATTCTTACGCGAAAGAGAGTAAGGAAACGGGGAAGTAAAATTTTCGAAGATCTAACTTTTGTGGCGGTGTTCGTAGCGACAAACACTTGGCTGTAGAAATGGCTTACGAAGTCACCGCCACACTTTTAATAGCGGGCCGACCGGTCCGCTGGAACAGTGAACAGAAAGATGAAAGCCCAAACACTCAGATTAAATAAAAGTCGGTACTTATCTTTATTTATGAAGATACAGAAACACAGTAGTGAACTCTGCGTCTACAGAAATCTGTCTAGTTCGAGTCGGAGCGGCTAGGTCAGCGTCGGCTGACGACAAACAACAACTCTGCTGCGATGAACACACAACTGACTAGCAAGTACACAATTCGGTGGCGAGTATACAACTGAGCGGCGAATACAGAACTGTCCTAGCGCTCACGACTCCAGCGCTTAAGAAGCCAGAAGCCAGCGGTGGCGCGCGCAGACTTGCGGCGATTTCCTGTATCGCTGGCGCTGCTTATGCGGACGGCGTCCGGACTTTGATGCTGCCAATCTTTTGGCAGCGGGCTCGGTTGGCATTACTGGCTAGAATATAACACTCCTCCCCCCCAAATCGCCGCACCGTCGTTGAATAATGACGTGGCGAGCGTCGACGGCGGGGGAGGGGTCTGGCCGCAGGCGTAGCAGAAGCGACCGGGGCGAAGACTGTTGTCGGTGGCAGTCCCCGGTCCGCACCCCAGCATTGGCTGCGCGGGGCCCCGGGAAACACCGACTGAAAACCGAGGTCAGGCTGGGTGCACGCCTGTGACCACGGGCGCAGCTTCCGGTACTGGACGCGACGGGGCGTCGGGACCCACGAAGAGAGGCAGCGTCTCCTGACGCTGCGTCGACGGCTGCTGAGAGGGCGCCGGACAAGGCGCTGCGGTGTCAGACTCCTTGGGGGTGCCCAAGGAAAGCGGCTGCAGGACAGGCTGCACAGCCACCGCTTGGGAAGGCGGCCCGGCTGAGGGGTCGACGTCCATCAGCTCCGAAGGCGGTGGCGACTGAAGAGGGACCGCAGGCGCCGGAGCGACCACCTGGGGCGCTCCCGCAGGAAGCTGCACGGGAGGCATCAACGGGACGGGCTGTCGGCGTGGTAGCGGCGACGGCTGCTGCTGCTGCCCCGGGGGCGGCAGCGAAGTCGGAAGGCGCGGCTGGAACCCGCCGCGGACCAAATCTGTGGACAAAGAACGAGCGGCAGAATCCGGGCGGCCAGCGCGGCGCAACTGGTTCTGATGCCTCCTGTGCACCCCAGTAGCACCTTGAACAGTATAAAAACCGCGACCCTGGACGCTTATCACGGTACCACGTTCCCAACGACGGCGACCGTGATAAACTCTGAAAAAAACGGCGTCGTTGCGCTGAAAACGCGTGCGATGCTCAGAAGCGGCGGGTCGATCCGGGGGGTGCAACAACCGTAGTAGGGTGCGATGACGACGGCCGTGGAGAAGCTCCGCAGGCGAAGGGCCGTCGCGTGGCGTGGTCCGGTACGACGACAGGAACGTGATGAGGGCCTGCTGACGAGAGTGCGTAGCACGAAGGCGGTCCATATGATCCTTGAATGTGCGTACAAAACGTTCCGCTGCACCATTCGATTGAGGGTGGAACGGCGGAGTAAGAACATGGCGAATGCCATTGGCAGAACAAAAACTTTCAAAGACAGCAGAGGTAAATTGTGGACCATTGTCAGACACCAAAACTTCTGGAAGACCCTCAATACAAAAAATTGAAGTCAACGCCTGTATAGCTTGTGCAGACGTTGTAGACGTTGTAGACTGCATGGGCACAACAAACGGAAAATTACTAAATGCATCTATCACGATGAGCCAACGAGAATTCCAATATGGACCAGCGAAATCAATATGTACGCGCTGCCAGGGACCGGCAGGGCGTGCCCACTCAAAATAGCGTTGAGGCGGAGCAGCTTGGTGTTCGGCACACGTCGAACAATCTGTAGACATCTGCGTAATCTGCTTATCAATGCCGATCCATGTACAATGACGGCGGGCAAGCTGCTTGGTGCGGACCACTCCCCAATGACCTTGATGCAACAAGTCGAGGACCTTGGATTGGAGCACTTGGGGAACCACTACACGAAGCTGGTCATTCTCGGTGCGTAACAGCAAAACTCCGTGCGAAACAGACAACAGATGACGTTGCGGATAATAGCGACGAACCACAGGATCCGATATGTCCTTTGCCTTGGACGGCCAACCACGTTGAACAAAACGTAATAGTAAACTCAGATGAGGATCCGTAGCTGTCTCACGTGCCACCTGACGATAATCAATCGGAAAATCCCGGAGGGATTGATGCTCATCGGCGTCAATCTGATGGCAAGAGTCTTCGGAGGAATCGAAGACATCATCCGCAGCAATCGGCAATCTAGAAAGCGCGTCAGCGTTTGCATGCTGAGCTGTAGGGCGATACAGTATCTCATACTGGTATTGTGATAACAAAAGAGCCCAACGTTGCAGTCTCTGAGCTGTCCGCTGAGGAACTGGTTTAGACGGATGAAACAGTGACGTCAGGGGCTTGTGATCTGTTACTAAATAGAATGGTCTACCATAGAGGTAGTGATGGAATTTTGTGACACCGAACACAATAGCCAACGCTTCCTTGTCCAATTGGCTATAATTACACTGAGCTTTGTTTAGCAATTTAGATGCGAACGCAATAGGACGTTCGGTGTTACCAACGCGGTGAGACAACACAGCACCGAGGCCGAAAGAAGAGGCATCACAAGCTAACACCAGAGGCTTGTTAGGGTCGTAATGGACCTGACAACGATCATTCAATAAAGCCTCTTTAAGCCGCTGAAAGGCTGATTGGCAATCAGCTGACCACACAAACGGAACATTCTTACGGCGGAGACGATGCAACGGTGCAGCAATCTGTGATGCATTAGGTATAAACCTAATATAATATGTCAATTTGCCAAGAACTGCTTGCAATTCATGCAGATTGCGAGGGGCGGGCAAATCACGAATAGCTGCTAAATGTGACTGGGAGGGATGAATGCCTTGAGCATTAATAACATGTCCCAGATACTCCATCTCCGTAAGGAAAAATGAACATTTATCGATGTTGCAACGTAGGCCTGCCGGAGACAACACTTTAAACAAACACTCCAAATTACGGAAATGTTCAGCAGGCGTCCGACCGGACACAACAATATCGTCTAAATAGTTGCAACACGATGGCACATTAGCCAGAAGTTGTGACAAAAAACGCTGAAAAACAGCTGGAGCTGACGCACAACCAAAAGGCAAACGCAGAAAACGGAACAACCCCAACGACGTGTTTATGACGAAATACTGTTGTGATTGCTCGTCGAGGGGCAATTGCAAATATGCTTGACGGAGATCAATTTTGGAAAAGAAACGAGCTTCCCCTAACTTATCCATCAGCTCGTCCGGTCTAGGCAAGGGAAAAGAATCAATGACAGTCTGAGGATTAACTGTCGACTTAAAATCAGCACACAAACGTAACTTGCCAGACGGTTTCTTTATAATAACTAAGGGAGAAGCCCACTGGCTCGCTGAAACGGGTTGAATAACACCGTTGTTTTGCCAACGACGAAGTTCATCTGCTACAGGTGCCCGGAGGGCGTGAGGCACTAGACGAGCACGACAAAATCGAGGCTGAGCATTATCTTTTAACGTAATATGAGCGGCAAAGTTCGCAGCACAACCTAGGTCGTCTGTAAATATGTCACTGTATCGTTTACACAAATCGGTTATGCTGTCTTGAGGAACAACAACAGAATTAATTTGCAACACATTGTCTTGGATAGACAGGCCAAACAAGTCAAAACAGTCTAATCCGAAAATGTTTACACTGTCTGTAGCTCGGAGCACTGTGAATGAAACTGTTTTTGTATTGCCACGGAATGTGGCTGGCACGCTACATACACCTAACACAGGAATTTGTTCCCCACTGTAAGTAGCCAAAGAATGTTTTGCCGCTGAAAGTTTAGGGCGGCCGATAGCCGCATACGTAGCACTATTTATGAGAGTCACAGACGCACCAGTGTCTAATTGAAAATTGAAGGTCTTATCCTGGATGCGTAGCTTCACAAATAGTTTATTACACTGCCTCTGGATCGGTGCAGTGGAGGCGGAAGACACCAAATCAGCGCGTTTAGCGCGTGTTCGCTGCTTACGACATCTCGTGGGTTGGGCGGGTGGAACAACAACTCCCGCTTCACTTGCAGTCTGTACATTACTTTTTACAGCGTTTGAATTACGCTTGGGTCGCATAGCAGAGGGCTGGGTGGGTGGCTTATTGCGAACAAGTTTATTACCCACACGAACCGTGGAAGAGTCTTTAAACGCGACCTTCTGGGCGGGCTGGCTTTGAAGAACATGAATATCCATGGGCTGGGCAGCACTAGAATTGTTCTTGCGTTTACGCAAACAAACAGTCTGGATGTGTCCTTTCCTTTGACAAAAGTGACAAACCGCGTTTCTTAACGGGCAACGTTCACGAGGATGAGCAAGAACACACTTAGGGCAAGACTTAACTCTATCAGTTTGCACACGCGGCTGACGAATGTGTTTAACATGACGCGGCCGGCTAGTGTTTACAGTCTGACTCTGCCGGTGGGGCCGCGGGCGTGACATAACTTGCTTAGCACAGGCAATTTGAGAAATACATGGCTGATCTAACTCACACTCAGCATAGTCAAAAATATCTTGGGCTTCAATGATGTTCATCACAGTCTCTAATGACGGGTCAGGCAACTTTAAGATAGCAGCACGAATACGAGAATCTGCAATGTTTTGCGTAATAGCGTCTCGTAACATGACATCACTGTAGGAAGCTCCACACACACAATTAAATCGGCACTGACGGGTGAGGCCCCGTAAATCTGTTAACCACTGTTTATTAGATTGATGTGGCAGTTTCTTTAATCTGAAGAACTTGAATCTGGCTGCTGCCACATGAACTCGCGACTCGAAATACTCAGCAAGCTTGTTAACAACAACGTCATAGTCTAAAGCTTCTGGCTTGGATTCCGGGAACAACTTACAAAGTAGTCTATAGACTTCCACGCCTGCAGTGGAAATTAAATAAAGCTGCCGCTCATTACCTGTGATTTTGTAGACTGTCATGTGCGCCTGCAACTGCGCGAAATATTCTTGCCATTCTTCTCGTGCCTCATCAAAAGCACGGAAGGGTGGTGCTGCCTGTGCTTGTTCCTTTTGTGTTGGAGGATTAGCCGCTTGTTTGGCGATGGCTTCCGCCAGACTTTCTATTTGCTGACTCTGTAACAAGATCAACTGTTGTAATTCGGCAGACATAGTGAACACAAATTAAACCAGCCCCCAAAAGTATATCTCGACAATTAGTATAACAAGAACAAGTTGAACCAGCCCTGCACACGAGTTCGGAAGTCCTCGTCGCCAGTTTTGTGGCGGTGTTCGTAGCGACAAACACTTGGCTGTAGAAATGGCTTACGAAGTCACCGCCACACTTTTAATAGCGGGCCGACCGGTCCGCTGGAACAGTGAACAGAAAGATGAAAGCCCAAACACTCAGATTAAATAAAAGTCGGTACTTATCTTTATTTATGAAGATACAGAAACACAGTAGTGAACTCTGCGTCTACAGAAATCTGTCTAGTTCGAGTCGGAGCGGCTAGGTCAGCGTCGGCTGACGACAAACAACAACTCTGCTGCGATGAACACACAACTGACTAGCAGGTACACAATTCGGTGGCGAGTATACAACTGAGCGGCGAATACAGAACTGTCCTAGCGCTCACGACTCCAGCGCTTAAGAAGCCAGAAGCCAGCGGTGGCGCGCGCAAACTTGCGGCGATTTCCTGTATCGCTGGCGCTGCTTATGCGGACGGCGTCCGGACTTTGATGCTGCCAACCTTTTGGCAGCGGGCTCGGTTGGCATTACTGGCTAGGATATAACACTAAGAGCCGACGTTACTCAGTTATTCGATCACCTAGAAGTTTCAGCTACCGCCAGCCAGGAGGCATACACATTTCAACACCGTTACTCGGGCAGGAAGCAACCTCGACACTCTTGAGCGAGATTGCGAGCGATCTCAGTAGGAAACCAGTAGAAAAGAGCAGACTGAACTGCCTTCGATGCTCTCGTAACGTTTTGTAAGATACACTAGTTGGGTCACAACGACGTCTAGTACTGGTTTAACTAAGCAGTAACCAAACTGCGACAAATTCGTTAAGTAAATGTTGCAAAAATAAAGATCTATGACGACACGGTAAGAGCAGAACCGAATCGATCATTACAAATGACGTCGTAGAGCGACGCTCACTAGCTTACTGCACTCGATCGGAAGGGTCCATGGCCTTCATGTCGTTCGCACTCAATTCTCCGGCTATGGTATGGTAACAACTTGTGTGTGAGGCTGTTGTAGTGCAGCGATCGGTAGCCACGGATGACGGAGTCCAGCATCCAGTGCTGTAGTCAGCGCAGCAGTCAGCAGTTATCTACCAGCATGGCTCCGTTCCAGGACAGAAGTTGACCTAAGACTCTAGCGTAGCACGAATCTGAACGACCTGCAGTACTGGCAGGTCAAGCTCAACATTCAGCACATCATAACAGACATCATGGTTCACCTAATGGGACAACGCGGGCAGTGATGTGAGAGGAATTGAGTACTCCCAAGAACAGTGTGTGAATCAAACACGCACTTTGTGACCACCACCACCCAGAAAGGCTACCGACAGGAAGCGCCTACATCGCCATTGGGTGGCAAACAGTCATGTCAGGCTGTCATCGACTTCCACTTTGAGCTGACGCAGCGCCCTCAGTAGCATTGAGTACCCTTTTTAATTCTGCGGACTCCTCTCCTGACTACATAGCAACCAGTAATTACAGAAGACATGACGACGACTTGCATTCTGAGTAATAAATGGAATAATCTTTGAGCCGTGTGTTGCTCGTGTTCGTGCCATATCTCATTTGACATTCTGTTTTTACTGTAGTACCACCTCGTTATGTCGATTTCAATTACTGGTGTCATTGAGTTGCCGCCTTGCCTGCCCGTGAGCGGCAGTAGCGGCGCTTGTCGATATCAACCCTGGCGTATTATCTTTGCTGACTGCTATTACTTCCCGGTTGTCATGTGTTCGGGGTTAGTTCGAATCTACCAGTGAGTTGGAATGTGCCCGGAGTTAGTTCGGACCGGGCAGTGTTTGAGCTGGCATGCGGCACAAGTTGAGTCGGGGCGCAACAGTAGTCAGGTCCGGACCACCATGACTCGGCCGACGGTTGCCGACTCACATGATTGGAGCTGGGACGATTTCTGTTGGTCATCGGTCGGTCGTCTTGCCGGACCATGTGTATTTGGCCGGCGACAGCTTATGGGTTGGCTGTGTGTGCCGACTCGTTATTCGTCCCTGTTATTGTACAGTCACTGCCGTTAGCATTGTCTAGTTCTTCGTGCAAGTGTTTGTGAAACTGTACGTAGTTTATGTGATTTAGACTGACAAATTATTTTAAATGTTGTAGGTGTACTGGCTCTCAGCAGTCGGTCGGTTGGTGTGGAAGAGCCAGGAAATCTCGATGCGGCGCAGTGGGCCGGGCCCGCCGGCAGTCTCTACGCAGTGTCGGAGTGTGTGGGAGCTGTTCCGATTGCTACGAGGTTCATGGCTCACCGACCCAGGACATCAAAGTTGAGTGGTGATTTAATTACCGAAGCCAGACTGTTCACACTGTGCCGTTGGTTTTCATGGTTGGCTATTAGGGGGTATTCCCGTGAGCAACAGCGAGTGTTCGGGTTGGCGAAAGTTTGGCCACCATCCGGTGCAATTTAACTGTATTTTGGTTATTTGAAGTCCAAGTGCACCAGCGGAATTTTATGCCTTGTGGCCGTTCGCGTTCCGGTTACCTGCCTTGGCTGCTGACGTAAAATTCAGGCAGTGTCCTTTCCTCACCGTGCTGTCGCTGTCCAACACGAGTGTGTAGTTTTGACATGAGTACTTCGTTGTGGGCGGCTACGCCTTTTACTTTTTGGCTTTGGAGTTCCTTGTGCACTGGTCGTCTTATCGGTGGGTCCATTGACTGTCTCTTGGTTGGGTTGCCGGTGGATCGGATATAATTAGGCCAACTACCCGTCTCCCCTAAGTGAACGTTAATATTTCAAGTGCAGACCGTTTCCCAGAAACGTGTGAGCGCCACTGGCTGTACTGCCTTTTCTTATTGGTGTTTGTGTATTTTAACGGCTCATAGCCGATGGTTTGAATTTGTGTGCTTTTACATCTACATCTACATCTATACTCCGCGAGCCACCTTACGGTGTGTGGCGGAGGGTACTTATTGTACCACTATCTGATCCCCCCTTCCCTGTTCCATTCACGAATTGTGCGTGGGAAGAACGACTGCTTGTAAGTCTCCGTATTTGCTCTAATTTCTCGGATCTTTTCGTTGTGATCATTACGCGAGATATATGTGGGCGGTAGTAATATGTTGCCCATCTCTTCCCGGAATGTGCTCTCTCGTAATTTCGATAATAAACCTCTCCGTATTGCGTAACGCCTTTCTTGAAGTGTCCGCCACTGGAGCTTGTTCAGCATCTCCGTAACGCTCTCGCGCTGACTAAATGTCCCCATGACGAATCGCGCTGCTTTTCGCTGGATCATGTCTATCTCTTCTATTAATCCAACCTGGTAAGGGTCCAATACTGATGAGCAATACTCAAGAATCGGACGAACAAGCGTTTTGTAAGCTACTTCTTTCGTCGATGAGTCACATTTTCTTAGAATTCTTCCTATGAATCTCAACCTGGCGCCTGCTTTTCCCACTATTTGTTTTACGTGATCGTTCCACTTCAGATCGCTCCGGATAGTAACTCCTAAGTATTTTACGGTCGTTACCGCTTCCAATGATTTACCACCTATGGCATAATCGTACTGGAATGGATTTCTGCCCCTATGTATGCGCATTATATTACATTTATCTACGTTTAGGGAAAGCTGCCAGCTGTCGCACCATGCATTAATCCTCTGCAGGTCCTCCTGGAGTACGTACGAGTCTTCTGATGTTGCTACTTTCTTGTAGACAACCGTGTCATCTGCAAATAGCCTCACGGAGCTACCGATGTTGTCAACTAAGTCATTTATGTATATTGTAAACAATAAAGGTCCTATCACGCTTCCCTGCGGTACTCCCGAAATTACCTCTACATCTGCAGATTTTGAACCGTTAAGAATGACATGTTGTGTTCTTTCTTCTAGGAAATCCTGAATCCAATCACAAACCTGGTCCGATATTCCGTAAGCTCGTATTTTTTTCACTAAACGTAAGTGCGGAACCGTATCAAATGCCTTCCTGAAGTCCAGGAATACGGCATCAATCTGCTCGCCAGTGTCTACGGCACTGTGAATTTCTTGGGCAAATAGGGCGAGCTGAGTTTCACATGATCTCTGTTTGCGGAATCCATGTTGGTTATGATGAAGGAGATTTGTATTATCTAAGAACGTCATAATACGAGAACACAAAACATGTTCCATTATTCTACAACAGATTGACGTAAGCGAAATAGGCCTATAATTATTCGCATCTGATTTATGACCCTTCTTGAAAATGGGAACGACCTGCGCTTTCTTCCAGTCGCTAGGTACTTTACGTTCTTCCAGCGATCTACGATAAATTGCTGATAGAAAGGGGGCAAGTTCTTTAGCATAATCACTGTAGAATCTTAAGGGTATCTCGTCTGGTCCGGATGCTTTTCCGCTACTAAGTGATAGCAGTTGTTTTTCAATTCCCATATCGTTTATTTCAATATTTTCCATTTTGGCGTCCGTGCGACGGCTGAAGTCAGGGACCGTGTTACGATTTTCCGCAGTGAAACAGTTTCGGAACACTGAATTCAGTATTTCTGCCTTTCTTCGGTCGTCCTCTGTTTCGGTGCCATCGTGGTCAACGAGTGACTGAATAGGGGATTTAGATCCGCTTACCGATTTTACATATGACCAAAACTTTTTAGGGTTCTTGTTTAGATTGTTTGCCAATGTTTTATGTTCGAATTCGTTGAATGCTTCTCTCATTGCTCTCTTTACGCTCTTTTTCGCTTCGTTCAGCTTTTCCTTATCAGCTATGATTCGACTACTCTTAAACCTATGATGAAGCTTTCTTTGTTTCCGTAGTACCTTTCGTACATGATTGTTATACCACGGTGGATCTTTCCCCTCGCTTTGGACCTTAGTCGGTACGAACTTATCTAAGGCGTACTGGACGATGTTTCTGAATTTTTTCCATTTTTGTTCCACATCCTCTTCCTCGGAAATGAACGTTTGATGGTGGTCACTCAGATATTCTGCGATTTGTGCCCTATCACTCTTGTTAAGCAAATATATTTTCCTTCCTTTCTTGGCATTTCTTATTACACTTGTAGTCATTGATGCAACCACTGACTTATGATCACTGATACCCTCTTCTACATTCACGGAGTCGAAAAGTTCCGGTCTATTTGTTGCTATGAGGTCTAAAACGTTAGCTTCACGAGTTGGTTCTCTAACTATCTGCTCGAAGTAATTCTCGGACAAGGCAGTCAGGATAATGTCACAAGAGTCTCTGTCCCTGGCTCCAGTTCTGATTGTGTGACTATCCCATTCTATATCTGGTAGATTGAAGTCTCCCCCTATTACAATAGTATGATCACGAAACTTCTTCACGACGTTCTGCAGGTTCTCTCTGAGGCGCTCAACTACTACGGTTGCTGATGCAGGTGGTCTATAGAAGCATCCGACTATCATATCTGACCCACCTTTGATACTTAACTTAACCCAGATTATTTCACATTCGCATTCGCTAATAACTTCACTGGATATTATTGAATTCTTTACTGCTATAAATACTCCTCCACCATTGGCGTTTATCCTATCCTTGCGGTATATATTCCATTCTGTGTCTAGGATTTCGTTACTGTTCACTTCCGGTTTTAACCAACTTTCCGTTCCTAATACTATATGCGCACTATTTCCTTCAATAAGAGATATTAATTCAGGAACCTTGCCCTGGATACTCTTGCAGTTTACCAATATTACGTTAACTTTTCCTGTTTTTGGTCTCTGAGGACGGGCGTTCTTTATCAACGATGATAATGTCCTATCTGGTAAGCCGGTAAGCCGTCAGGTATTTTATCGTTTCGCCCAAGGGGGGGTCCCTCTAACCTAAAAAAACCCCCGTGTGCACGCCACACGTACTCTGCTACCCTAGTAGCTGCTTCCGGTGTGTAGTGCACGCCTGACCTGTCTAGGGGGGCCCTACAGTTCTCCACCCAATAACGGAGGTCGATGAATTTGCAACCATTATAGTCGCAGAGTCGTCTGAGCCTCTGGTTTAGACCCTCCACACGGCTCCAAACCAGAGGACCGCGATCGACTCTGGGCACTATGCTGCAGATATTAAGCTCAGCTTGCACTCCGCGTGCGATGCTGGTTGTCTTCCCCAAATCAGCCAGCCGCCGGAAGGAACCAAGGATGGCCTCAGAACCCAAGCGGCAGGCGTCATTCGTTCGGACATGTGCTACTATCTGCAGCCGGTCACACCCAGTGCGTTCAATAGCTGCCGGAGGGGCTCCTCCACATTACGGACGAGGCCCCCCGGCAAGCACACCGAGTGCACACTGGCATTCTTCCCCGACCTACCCGCTATTTTCCTGAGGGTCTCCATAACCCGCCTAACGTTGGAGCTCCCTATAACTAATAGGCCCGCCCTCTGTGACTGTCGGGACCTTGCCGGAGAATCGGCCACTGGGCCAACAGGCGAGGCATCCTGTGGTGGCTCGGAAACGATGTCATCACCACTAGGAAGCACCCCGTACCTGTTGGAAAGGGGTAAGGCAGTTGCCACGCGGCCAGATCCCACCTTCGCCTTTCGGCCAGGCACGCGCGAGCCCACCACTGTCCGCCATTCACCCTGGAGTGATGGCTGACCGGTAAGATGCTCACTGCCGGAAGACGCAGCGGCATCAGGGGTTCCATGTGATTCCAAGGCCACCGAAGTAGGCATAGGTCTCACCACAGTTGCCCCAACGCCACTACGAGCCGACGCCTGCGCCTCGAGCTCGATGAGCCTAACAGACAAAGCCTCCACCTGCCCCCGAAGAGTGGCCAATTCTCCTTGCGTCCGCTCACAACATCCACAGTCCCTACACATGACTATGTTTACCCTACTCTATACGGTGACAAATTCCCAAGATAATCTTCTGATGAGCTACTCTGATAATCAAGAAACACTCACTGAAATACGAGACGCGAAAACTACGCTAGGTTTTCCCAGAAAAACTATTTAAAAGCTAAGCGCAGCAAATAAGTACAAAAACGCTTTATACAAACAGTACTCGCTGCTGCTGGTGCTCTCGCTCTGGCTGTCACAAGACAACTGCTGATTCAAGTGACTAGTAACTAACGGCCGCGAAACAAACAAAAGACGGTTTTAGGGCGCTTTCTGTTCTAAACGATCAAGAAAACACTAAGAAATCTAACACGAAAACTACGTAAAGTTTTATCAAGAACTGTTAGTTACTATGCAGAGCAGATAAACACAAATAGAATCCCTTCCTTAGTGGAAGGTCGTAAACAAAATGCAAAATAAACGCTTTATACAAACAGTACTCGCTGCTGCTGGTGCTCTCGCTCTGGCTGTCACAATCATGGCTCTTCAGCCGTCTTAAAATTTAAATTCCTTACTTGCTAAAAAATTATCTAAGGATAAAGCCTTGGGCTTTCTGCCTTGTAAAAATTTATTGTAGTTGTGCTTCGAATCATGGGCCTTCAGCCGTTTTGAAAGTAAAATTCCTTAGATTGTTTTGATCTTCAGCCTCATTTGCAATATTATTTTAGGATAAAACATTGCACTCTGTGCCTTTTGAAAATTTATTGTACATGTGTTTTAAATCTTGGACCCTCAGCCGTTTTAAAAATTAAAGAGGTTGTGCCCTTAAGCTATAAGATTGTGTGACACAATCAGTCGATAGTTAAGGTCGGAATTTTGCGCTGTAATATTTGGGCAACTAAATAAAGTCATGTGTGCTCGAGTGTAACTGACAGCCGCTCATTTCTGGCCCCTTTCCACAATTCCGACTACCCGTTCTGTTCTGCGGATTTAACCAGGCGTTTCACTGAAGAGACCGCCAGCGGGCCCAGCCCACTGCGTCGCGCGGAGATTTTCTGGCTGATCCACACCAACCGACCGACTTCCACACATCAGCACGGAGACAGCACTAAAATAGCTTGTCAGTCAAAATCACACAAACTGCACAGTTTCACGAACACTTGCACGAAGAACTAGACAATGCTAACGGCAATGACTGTAGAATAACAGTGACGAATCACGAGTCGGCACACACACAGCCAGCCCATAAGCGATCGCCGGCCAAATACACGTCGTCTGGCAAGACGACTGACCGACGACCAACCTAAGTCGTCCTCACTCCAGTCACGTGTGTCGGCAACCGTGGGGCGAGTCATGGCGGTCCGGACCTCACTGCTGCCGCGCCCCGACAAAACTTGTGCCGCATGCCAACTCAGACACTGCTAGGTCCGAACTAACTGCTGACACATTCCAACTCACTGGCAGATCCGAACTAATCCCAAACACACGACAACCGGGAAGCAATAGTAGTCAGCAAAGGGCTTATATCGATAAGCGCCGCGCCGCTGCTGCCGCTCACGGGCAGGGAAGGCGGCAACTCTGTGACACCAGTAATTGAAATTAACGTAATGAGGTGGTAGTACAGTAAAAACAGGATGTCAAATGAGGAATGGCACGAACACGACCCACGCATGGCTGTCTTGAACACTGTTTTATTGCGTCTGACATTCCCAAACAGGTCGTCAGTCTGCATCCTGAGAGAAAGGCAGGGGTTTTCCGCCGACAGTGGTCGATCCTTACAAAATGTTGGTCAAAAGTACTCCAGCCCAGCGCCAGTAAGAGTTGGAAGGCAACGATCCGGCGTACCAACATCAGCAGCAGTCAAAGAGAGTGAGTCAAAGGGAAGACGTTGTTATTTGTTCCCAAAAAACAAAATTATTCTTCGCTATGTCCAGGTTAAGACAAAGATTTTGAAGTCACCTCTTATATACTGAGAGAACCGGAAGATGTATCGCAGTTCAGGGACAACAGTCGGCAAGAGCAATTCTTTCCAACACTTTGTAAATGTTTAATTTAACAGTCGATCAGTTGTAGAATTTTGGAACACGCATTATGTTCGAGTATAATGACTTTTCTGGAGACTGGAAATCTACTCGGTAGGAATCAGCATGGGTTTCGAAAAAGACGATCGTGTGAAACCCAGCTCGCGCTATTCGTCCACGCGACTCAGAGGGCCACAGACACGGGTTTCCAAGTAGATGCCGTGTTTCTTGACTTCCGCAAGGCGTTCGATACAGTTCCCCACAGTCGTTTCATGAACAAAGTAAGAGCATATGGACTATCAGACCAATTGCGTGATTGGATTGAAGAGTTCCTAGATAACAGAACGCAGCATGTCATTCTCAATGGAGAAAAATCTCCCGAAGTAAGAGTGATTACAGGTGTGCCGTATGGGAGTGTCATAGGACCGTTGCTATTCACAATATACATAAATGACCTTGTGGATAATATCCCAAGTTCACTGAGGCTTTTTGTGGATGATGCTATGGTATATCGAAAGGTTGTAACAATGCAAAATTGTACTGAAATGCAGGAGGATCTACAACGAATTGACGCATGGTGCAGGAAATGGCAACTGAATCTCAAAGTAGACAAGTGTAATGTGCTGCGAATACATAGAAAGGAAGATCCTTTATCATTTAGCTACAATATAACAGGTCAGCAACTGGAAGCAGTTAATTCCATAAATTACCTGGGAGTAGGCATTAGGAGTGATTTAAATGATCATATAAAGTTGGTCGTCGGTAAAGTAGATGCCAGACTGAGATTCATTGGAAGAATCCTAAGGAAATGTAATCCAAAAACAAAGGAAGTAGGTTACAGTACGCTTGTTCGCCCACTGCTTGAACACTGCTCAGCAGTGTGGGATCCGTAGCAGATGAGGTTGATAGACGACATAGAGAAGATCCAACGGAGAGCAGCGCGCTTCGTTACAGGATCATTTAGTAATCGCGAAAGCGTTACGGAGATGATAGATAAACTCCAGTGTAAGACTCTGCAGGAGAGACGCTCAGTAACTCGGTACGGGCTTTTGTTGAAGTTTCGAGAACATACCTTCACCGAGGAGTCAAGCGGTATATTGCTCCCTCCTACGTATATCTCGCGAGGAGACCATGAGGATAAAATCAGAGAGATTGGAGCCCACACAGAGGCATACCGACAATCTTTCTTTCCACGAGCAATACGAGACTGGAATATAAGGGAGAACAGATAGAGTTACTCAAAGTACTCTCCGCCACACGCCATCAGGTGGCTTGCGGAGTATGGATGTAGATGTAGATGTAGACATAGTGCACCATGTACTTGTAGAAAATACGGTCACTCCACAGAAGATTGATTAGAGTGTCATTGGTTAATGGTTAGGCTTACAAAGAAGATGTATTTATTTAATCTTTTCAACTGTGCTTATTGAGTTATTGTCAGAAGTAGTACTGGTATGACTCGTGTAAAATACAGAAAGGCAAATTGCACAAAAGTGGCACAGACAAGGTTAGCTAATACAAGGTGATAAACCTTCTTACGGAGCAAGTTTCCAGATTGATACAGGATAATGCACAACTGGAAGGAAGTAATGAACAGCTAAGTCAGCAGTTACGAGCTTTATTGGCGGAACAGCAGCCACAATCAAGTATGAATGAAGTTAAAACTGTAGTAATTGTTCTCTCTTCGTCCACTGATCCGTCAGCCACGACTTCAGCCCAAAAGAACAGAGGACGTTACTGTGTTTATGGACGATATATTGGCCACGGCCACGTTAAGTAGCTGGTCAGATGAAACATGATTGCGTATAGCCAAGTGACGCATCGCAAGGGAGGCAAAAACCTATATCTTAATAAGAAACGTACATCTGGTGAGTTAGTAGAGGATTTACGTCAGGGGTATAGAAAGCAGAATAGTACATTTATAAATACCTCTATGGAGTAGCTCAGTAGTTAACTCAGACGGCTAACGAACAGAGGAATCATTTTCTCACTTTCTAATCTGGGACAATGCACAGACTTACGAGCTGACGAACAAGGCAGATGAGGACAGTCTTCCTCAAAGAAGCGGAAAATAGAAGGTTGAACATGTTGAAAGGGTACAGTACCGCCCGACATTGAAAGTAGGTACGAAATACTTCATTATTTTTGTCAGAACAACACATTTTTTTTGTAAAATAACTCAATTTCAATTAATACAGTGAAGCCGGATACCAGTGTGGGAAAGAATGACAATTTATTTATTTAATTGATCACATGTGCACTCCCACAAAGTAAATCCCTACATCCAGTTTGGTGAGATCTGTGAAATGAATGAATGTATGGTCGTCTGCTAACCGCAGATAGTGAATGTGAATATATGATCATCTTTGAGTCGATCCTTTGGCCACCTTTGGTGGGACCAAAGAGATGAAATTTACCAGAGCTTTGAGCTCCTGAAATGTGGCTGACCAATACGATAGCAAGGTGCTTCCCCCACGTCGACAGAGATGGGAGAGGACCTAGAAACGGCCATGTTTCAGGACTCTGCCGCTGGATCTTGTGTTGTTAAGACCTGTTTTAGTTGTGCTCCATAATGACGAAAGAGTGGAGACATGGTATGCATGTGGAATATTTAAGAGTAGTTTGAAATAATAATTTCTCTATTTCAGGAACTTTTGTGGGGAGAATTAAATGTCAGGCAGGTAATATTAAAGGGATTGTAGTAATCTTCAGAAGTGACCAACGGTCACAATGAAACCACGTGTAGCAATAAGTTGAAATACTTCCGTGTGCTTAAGTTAAGCTGAATTACTAGCGTGTGTACAATAAGTTGAAATATTTAAGAAATAGCGTGTGTACCATAAGTTGAAATATTTAAGAAATGGCGTGTGCAGGACTTGAAATTAGAGACGAGTACTTCCACGTGGTGAGTACTGTGTGAGTCTCAATCTGTGTATGAGACAAAGGATAAAGAGAAGTACTCGTCCATGGTATCAGTTGAGGACTCACGTGTGTGATGTTCTTAATATTACACTCCTGGAAATGGAAAAAAGAACACATTGACACCGGTGTGTCAGACCCACCATACTTGCTCCGGACACTGCGAGAGGGCTGTACAAGCAATGATCACACGCACGGCACAGCGGACACACCAGGAACCGCGGTGTTGGCCGTCGAATGGCGCTAGCTGCGCAGCATTTGTGCACCGCCGCCGTCAGTGTCAGCCACCTTGCCGTGGAATACGGAGCTCCATCGCAGTCTTTAACACTGGTAGCATGCCGCGACAGCGTGGACGTGAACCGTATGTGCAGTTGACGGACTTTGAGCGAGGGCGTATAGTGGGCATGCGGGAGGCCGGGTGGACGTACCGCCGAATTGCTCAACACGTGGGGCGTGAGGTCTCCACAGTACATCGATGTTGTCGCCAGTGGTCGGCGGAAGGTGCACGTGCCGTCGACCTGGGACCGGACCGCAGCGACCCACGGATGCACGCCAAGACCGTAGGATCCTACACAGTGCCGTAGGGGACCGCACCGCCACTTCCCAGCAAATTAGGGACACTGTTGCTCCTGGGGTATCGGCGAGGACCATTCGCAACCGTCTCCATGAAGCTGGGCTACGGTCCCGCACACCGTTAGGCCGTCTTCCACTCACGCCCCAACATCGTGCAGCCCGCCTCCAGTGGTGTCGCGACAGGCGTGAATGGAGGGACGAATGGAGACGTGTCGTCTTCAGCGATGAGAGTCGCTTCTGCCTTGGTGCCAATGATGGTCGTATGCGTGTTTGGCGCCGTGCAGGTGAGCGCCACAATCAGGACTGCATACGACCGAGGCACACAGGGCCAACACCCGGCATCATGGTGTGGGGAGCGATCTCCTACACTGGCCGTACACTACTGGTGATCGTCGAGGGGACACTGAATAGTGCACGGTACATCCAAACCGTCATCGAACCCATCGTTCTACCATTCCTAGACCGGCAAGGGAACTTGCTGTTCCAACAGGACAGTGCACGTCCGCATGTATCCCGTGCCACCCAACGTGCTCTAGAAGGTGTAAGTCAACTAACCTGGCCAGCAAGATCTCCGGATCTGTCCCCCATTGAGCATGTTTGGGACTGGATGAAGCGTCGTCTCACGCGGTCTGCACGTCCAGCACGAACGCTGGTCCAACTGAGGCGCCAGGTGGAAATGGCATGGCAAGCCGTTCCACAGGACTACATCCAGCATCTCTACCATCGTCTCCATGGGAGAATAGCAGCCTGCATTGCTGCGAAAGGTGGATATAGACTGTACTAGTGCCGACATTGTGCATGCTCTGTTGCCTGTGTCTATGTGCCTGTGGTTCTGTCAGTGTGATCATGTGATGTATCTGACCCCAGGAATGTGTCAATAAAGTTTCCCCTTCCTGGGACAATGAATTCACGGTGTTCTTATTTCAATTTCCAGGAGTGTACTTTGCGTGATATGATTCCGTGTCACGCTTGATTCAAACTCTGAGAGAGAAGCAAGGTGAGTCGGCCGTCTATCCAGCAACGCCACTTGGCTTGCATTGCACAGGAAGACGTGCAAATATCTCCAGAGTTCATAGTAGGAAAGTAGAATTATGAAGTGGGGCAGTGTCGTGTGAAACTGGGATAAATATTAATTGAAGTGGGAAAGCTGAAAGTGATAATGTTGTGACTATTCTCTGTGTAGTATTTCATGTTGTAGTGTGGTGTATGTCATATAATTTGGGTATGTGTGGTTTGCATGGGAGAGTAGCGAGGTAGTTTCAAAAGATTAGTGGGTTATGCTTGTTCCTTCAGTACCGCTCGGTCTGGAGGAAAGTTTAGTGATGATGATTGTGAGAGTCGAAGTGTGAGGTATAATAAAAGATCCACCATCCTATCCAGAAAGTGCACTGTAGCGTTAAAAATAATTACGAGACCATAATATAGAGATTCACCATTGTAAAGCCAGGCCAACTGGGCGGAACTTCTCATGTGTTATTGTTGTAGGTTGTAGAATTTGTGTGTTTAGGTTAGAGAATTTATCGGAATAAATAAGATAGTGAAAAGAAAAAGATTGGTGGACTTTTACTTCGAATTGTATGTTGTCATAATGTCCCGAATTTATATGGTGTGCGGTGGCCACGTGTTGTTAAAAGCCGTTAAATAAAAGACAAAAAGAAAATGTGGTATTGCCAGTGTGTAGTGTACAGTCAGAGTTCTGTAAATTACTGATAGTCAGATGCGTGTTTCCGTTGCGTATTAATCATATAGGAGGATAACTTGTAAGTTGAGTGTGAATACTAGAGTTCATGTTACTCGATAAATAAGAATGAATCCACTCGCTTGGCAGACCACTCATCTTGCAGGTCTGACTGCTTGATGCCACAGTATGAGCAAGGCATGTGGGTGCCTCTCACAATTTCGACCCTGCCAGGATATATTTTGCCAGGATATTTTGCTGTTAGGGTTTGCTGTTAAGATTTTTTTTATGGAATGTATTGTGATAGCGCTAAGAAGTAAAATTTTTTCTATTTGTATTTTCTTTCTGAATTGGTGAGGATCTTTTATTTTTTTTATGTAATTGATTGCTATATCGTCCAAGGCTGGAAGATGGTTGCACAATTTTTTTGCGTAATGTCCGTAGTAACTACGTCGCAGTGAAAAGTGTAGCCACCATGGAGGATAGCGATTCTGGGGTGATCGTAGCAGTGCAGCAGGAAGTACCTGTTGACCATGGGATAATGAGCGGGGACGGCAAACACTCGGAAGGGGTTGAATTGTTCACTGGACCGCTGCAAGGTGATCCTTTACGCGGCGGGCTTTGTCCACAAACGGGGGCTTTTCCTGACGACGCGGGTGAGCCGGGACTAGGTCAGGTATGCAGTGAAAGTGCAGCTACCCTTAGCGAAGCTACGGTTTCTCAGGCGAGCGAGGTGAGCGCTCTGAAAGTAGCAAATGACAGTGTGATACTGCAGTTTTTACAGAGGATGGATAGAGATAATAAGGAGAGAGATAGGGAGACTAAGGAGAGAGATAGGGAGACTAAGGAAAGATTGGAAGCAAATAAGGAAAGATTGGAGGCAATGGATAAGGGAAATAAAGAGGCAATGAGGAAGCTACACACAGTTATCGATGAGCGTCTGTCCGCAGTTAATAATCGGTTAGATGAGGGGGAGAAGAATCTGGATGCGGTGAAGCAAGTATGTGATGCCGTCAAAGAAAAAGCCAATAATTTGGAGGTACGAATAAGTGCAATAGAGAGCGATATTACAGAACATAGGGGCGTGTGGCCGGATGAGCGAATCAAAGAGATAGTGGAGGACTTACTTGCAGATATACAAGGGGCATTAGACAGCGTGGAAGCTCAAGTCACACGGCAGGAAATGGCGCTAAATAAACACAGGGATGAAGTTGCGGAGGTAGTGGCCAGAATGAATACGATTAGTGCAGATGTAGAAAAGATCAATATAAGAGGCGAAACAGGCTCTGACAGTACGCAGCGAGAGGTTTATGCCGACCAGGAGGAGATACAATCATTATTACAGTTTAAAGAGGCACAATTAGAAACGAATAGGAAACATAGGGAAGAACTAGCACAGTTGCAATTAGCGTGCGGAAGCGAAGGTGAAACACCGCCAGGTAGACTGCAGAGGGAGAGTGAGATAAGTTCAAAAAACGAAAATAGGCAGAAAGAGGAAGACGAACTCAGAGAGTTAGAAGAACGGTTGTGTCGGATAAAACAGGTGGCAAACCCAACTGGGTATAGCCCAAGGTCGGAAAACATAAATGCGGAAGAAGAATGTAGGAGGCACTTCGTGTCGGTACAAACGTACACTTGTTTTCCGGATCCTGATAATTACCAACATCCATGCGTGTGGCTGTCTCAATTTCAAGATTCATTACCTTCATCGTGGGGACCGCTCCTCAAAATGAAGTTTGTGTGTAACCATTTGAGGGACGAGGCTAGAGCGAAAATGCAGGAAGTTATTAAGGACTTTAGTAGCTACAAGATGTTTTGTGACAAGTTTTTAAATGAATTCTGGTCGAAAAGTAAGCAGGACCAGGTTAAGCAAAGCATATTGATGATGCCAAATTGTAACGAAGGTGGTATAAGAGATCCAGTGTCGTGTTATCAGGAAATGCTGAGACGAAATAGGTATTTGGATGTGCCATACGAAACTGGGGAGCTCATTAGGATCTGTATGACTAAGTTGCCAGTGAGATTGCGCAGAGATATAGTGATAGCAGGCAGAGACTTAGACGATTCCGCATCATTTCAGCACATGTTACAGGAACTGAGTAATGAGAGCAACATTGTGAACAGCGACACGACTCATAGGTCAGACAGAGTCGAGGATAGGAACGGCAGAAACTATCAGAATGACAGGAGAGCATGGAATCCTGGTATTTCATTCTTGTCATAATGGATTGAGGAATAGGAGAAACTAATCCAACATATCAGCCCTTAGCATCTTGCCTTAAAACACATGTAGCTGGCACTGAAAATTGTCTATGTAGCAGACAAACTCTACTAATATGTAGGAATGCAAATACCATACTTCTGATCAGAGAGTAAAACACCAGTAATGGAATCTGTTAGGCTGGTCTCTCAGAGCAAAATTTGCAAATTTTTATTTCGAACAGTAATGTAAAAAGGACTGTTTCCTCAAAGAAACCAGTTGCTAAAATGTTATGTAATAATGCCAATAAGTCCAGTTTAATTAGTGCGATTTGACTATTGCAGGTACTTAACACGTAATGTAAAAAGTCAACATGTGATCGAAGTTTATAAATTAGATGCCATCTGATCTATAGTATGTCATTGTCGTGGTGACAGTTATAATGAGGTGCTGTGTATGGTTGTTCGGAATCTGGTGTTAGTGAAAGAGGCAACTAGCACCAAAGTTTCTAACACTTGGGCTGTCCCATCTCTCCCAGCTTGTATATTCTCTGCACACATTTAATTTTCATGTAAGCTTAGATTCCTAACTAGCAAATTCTTTACTGTGTATAGTGGACCATTCAGAGTGAGGCGGATTGTCCATGAAATGCTGTACTGATTGAGACGATCAAGGGAAAAACAATCTCGTGGGCTTCATCACATTTCTAACATCAAATTATGGAAAAGTTAAGGATAAATCGAAAGTAGCCAAGTTATGGTAGATAGTCAGTGTATTTATTTGTGGTGTGTAACGTTGTGCAGGATCAAATCGAACATAAGAATTTTCAGGCGGGATGTCAGGAAGTATGACGGAATAGACTGGTTGAATGAGTCATGAACAGGAGTCGACAGAGTGGTGTATGTACGTATTTTTTGTCATACGAATAAGGATCAAGTAGAAACGACGTGATGATTAATGAGTGGATAAAGATGGTAGATAGAGAAGCGACGTGATAAATAGTAGTGGATAAAGGTGATATATAAGGAGAGAAGCGACGTGAAGCAGTGTGATTAATAAATAGAGATTCGACGTGATGAAACACTGGTGAATAAAGGTGAGTAGAATTAATAATGTGGAGATGTCTTAGATGTATGTTACAGAGAGGCCTGTGTATGCTGCAATAGAGATTGATGCCAATGGCGAAGGAAGACCAGGAAATGATGGAGTAATGGACGGACGGAGAGCCGAAATACGAATGAAGAGATGAGGACAACTGCACAATGTGAAAGGACATAAAGGGAGTATGAGATCCAGATGGTGAACGTTGTGGAATACTGACGTAAGATGTAATATAAGCGTAGATCTAATTCTTAACATAACATTTGCGATTTGGCAAAAATAATATTTGTTGTTGTTGTTGTTGAAGCCTGGTACCAGTATAACTAATCAAAACGGTACCAAGAATGTGTGCAGTTATTTTGCAGGTTGAATAATTTGTGTATTTTTGTTCTTAGATGAAATGTCGCAATTCTAAAGTGATATTTAGCAAGAGGAATAGTCGGTAAAGCGAATGCAGAGGTAAGCCGATGGAGAGAGGTGCCAGAGTGAAAGGACGAATTCGGAGACTGGAAAGCTATCTCCGAAACAGCTTCATGTGTTATGTGGTTGAGTATAAGGGAACAAAGGTATGGTATGTTGTCATGAGTGTGGTTGTGTTAAGGTTAGCTGACTTCTAGACCTATTCTGTTAGTGTATTAATGGATTGAATGAGAAGGAAAATGTGATGTCTGGTGAGTGAGAGTCGTAGAGTAGTGTGATCAATGCGCACACTCCTGTAAAGGGAATGCTACCGATCCATAACTAAAACATTATTGTGTTTTATTGTTTGATTGGGATGAACCTCGATGGCAGGTCAGGATCTGACATGTGAATGGTTCATACATGTCCTAGAAATGTTGTTGTATATAATAAAGGTAAAATATATAAAGAGATACGAATTTCAGTCTGTCACAAGCACAAAGGTGTATTGTATGTTGTAGATTTAGAGTCATCAGTTTCTAAAATGTTTATTGTCTTAGTATGTTAAAGTAGTTTACTAGTTAATAACATGTGGTAGGAAGTTGTGAGCTGTGTAGATTATTTCTTATTTTTTGTTAGAACACTTTCAAGTGGTATTAATTTCAGTCTGTCACAAGCACAAAGGTTCACTGTATATTGTAGTTTTAGAATAAACAGTTTCTAATATTTTCACTGTGATAGGATGTTAGAGTAGTCTACTATTTTATATTGTAATTATGAGTTGTATAGATTGTTTATTATTCCTTTTTTTTTTACACTTTCATGTTTTGTATGAGGGACGACAGGTACAATCATAGCGCAAGTGTGGGCTGTATATAGAAAAGGGATAAATGTTGATGTTGTATGTGTAGAAAACTAGGGGGTATGATTTTATGTTTTTTTTAGAACAAAGATTCTTTTATTACCAATGTATCTAATAGATCATACATGTAATCAATGAGTATTTAAATATATCCTTTTGTCTGTAATGTTGCGAGATGCACGGAAGGGTCTGACTGATTTGGTGTCGTAACGCCCATACTGCTAGTGGGCCGAGCTGACGTCGCCATGGCGACGGGCGACAGAGCCGCGGCACTCCCCACTCCACTGCCGGCCGGGGTACACTCCACGCACCCGCTACAGCAGGTCAACGGCCTGGGGCGACATGCACGTACCACTGGCCATTCATAAGTTCCGCCACCCTTACGACTGGGGAAAGTATCCCGCGGAGGCAACGGCAGGTGGTTTCTTCTGCTCAACGGGGCGCGCAGCGGCGCCACGGCAAAATGGACGACGCGCGGCAGAGCCCGGCGGGCATTTGTTACCAGCAACTATTAACTAGTACTGGACTGTGGAGCCGTGAAACAAGATGACTGCTCGTATGTCTCCATAAGGTGGAAAGTGAAAGACTGGTGATCCCACGTTGTGAGTGGTGGAAAAGATTTTGTTGATTTGTTTTGTCTTGACCACTGAACGGTGGGATCCATAAACCTTTGGCAGTGACTGGTTAAGTGTGCTTTGTGAATTGCATGTGGGAGGCTTGGTATACTCAAAGAGGACAGTTGTCGTTTGGTGACTAAGTATTGTATGAACGCAAGAAACTAAAGTGGGACATTGATATTTGCAATTGTAGTAGGAGACATTTCTTGAATTGGTGCGGGAATAAGTGCTGTTTGTTGGAACTTACGACTTTTAATTACACCATGAACTGAAAGGACAGAACCGTGGGTAATAGTAGTTGTAGGGCCATTTCTGGACGACCAGATTCGTGTGGATGGTACACTGAGAGTGACTATGACATTTGTGTTTAATGTGAGATAAGTTTACTGTTCAGTGTGTGTTCAAAATGCCATTTTGAGTGACTTAAAGACTTTCGTCCGGGTAACCATGGGAGAGCTTTGACACCGAGACAGTGTTTCTAGGGAACCTGTCAGCAACTTTTTAGACCCCAAGAAAATCACAGAATGAAATGATTCCGTGTGACTCGCAAGATAGGGAATAATGTATTTGTACTTGTAATTGTGTAAATATTTTTTTTATTACGTGTTTCATTCCTGAAGGGACAGCAAGTGTAATTGTAATTCATTAACATTTGTGTTTAGATTAGTTAGTGTTTTTTTGTTTGTTTGTTCTGGGTTATCAAGTTCACGTAGCATGTTTATTAGAATATTTGGTACAATGATGCTTTAATTATTAGCCAGTGGCGTAATACTAACGTAGCGGCTCTTGTAGCATTGATCAGTAAGGTTGTCACAGGGGAGAAGAGTTTGCATTGCACAACAAATATCGGAATTAATTGATGCATTTTAGTGTCGTGGACAGTAATGATCTTGTTGGTGTGTTGACTGAAGCCACTTATTTTATTATCACAGTGGTGATATTTCACATTAAAGTGTAACGAAGGCTAGTCGAAATGCAAGTTCTTGTCATCTAAATGTGTGACAACAGAGAAATGAGCAGTAGAGTAAGATACGAGAGCTACTGGTGGATTCAAGCACTTATTGCTAACTATTTATTGCGTGTAATGATATGGAGCCTGACTTCTACGTGTAACTAGTGTACGCAATTTTTTTCTTTTGTTGATTTTGTTTTGTATTTAGACATTGCCGTGTAAAGATTATTACAACGCAATTTATGAATGTCAGATTACTTGTTCTGTGTTTGGACGGTGAGCGACTTAAAATTTCATGAGTACAAATAGTATTTTTTTTATTTGTCATAGAATTAGTGAAGTTTGGATTACTCATAAAAATAACGAAGATCCCAGTAACTAAGCAAATTTTTATCTCAACATTATTTTTTGTTTGTGTGATGTAATGTTTTATTTGTCATGTGGATTGTTGCAAACTTGTATGTGTACATTACTCCAGATTGTGGAGAGTACAATAATGGAACAACTGTGTCAATAATTTGGTAAAGAAACAACATTTGGTCGTCAATTTGAGGTCACCAGGGGCTACGGTCTCCTCCTGGTTATTTTGATGACTTGCTACATTTGTTCTACTACAGTTTTCTTAAAAAAATGTTCGGAACTACCCTCGCATTGCAAGGATAGTACCGTGCCATTTTTTTCGGCATGGGTAGCCGGTGGTGAAAGGGTACAGTACCGCCCGACATTGAAAATAGGTACGAAATACTTCATTATTTTTGTCAGAACAACATATTTTTTTGTAAAATAACTCAATTTCAATTAATACAGTGAAGCCGGATACCAGTGTGGGAAAGAATGACAATTTATTTATTTAATTGATCACATGTGCACTCCCACAAAGTAAATCCCTACATCCAGTTTGGTGAGATCCGTGAAATGAATGAATGTATGTTCGTCTGCTAACCGCAGATAGTGAATGTGAATATATGATCATCTTTGAGTCGATCCTTTGGCCACCTTTGGTGGGACCAAAGAGATGAAATTTACCAGAGCTTTGAGCTCCTGAAATGTGGCTGACCAATACGATAGCAAGGTGCTTCCCCCACGTCGACAGAGATGGGAGAGGACCTAGAAACGGCCATGTTTCAGGACTCTGCCGCTGGATCTTGTGTTGTTAAGACCTGTTTTAGTTGTGCTCCATAATGACGAAAGAGTGGAGACATGGTATGCATGTGGAATATTTAAGAGTAGTTTGAAATAATAATTTCTCTATTTCAGGAACTTTTGTGGGGAGAATTAAATGTCAGGCAGGTAATATTAAAGGGATTGTAGTAATCTTCAGAAGTGACCAACGGTCACAATGAAACCACGTGTAGCAATAAGTTGAAATACTTCCGTGTGCTTAAGTTAAGCTGAATTACTAGCGTGTGTACAATAAGTTGAAATATTTAAGAAATATAGAGATTCACCATTGTAAAGCCAGGCCAACTGGGCGGAACTTCTCATGTGTTATTGTTGTAGGTTGTAGAATTTGTGTGTTTAGGTTAGAGAATTTATCGGACTAAATAAGATAGTGAAAAGAAAAAGATTGGTGGACTTTTACTTCGAATTGTATGTTGTCATAATGTCCCGAATTTATATGGTGTGCGGTGGCCACGTGTTGACAAAAGCCGTTAAATAAAAGACAAAAAGAAAATGTGGTATTGCCAGTGCGTAGTGTACAGTCAGAGTTCTGTAAATTACTGATAGTCAGTTGCGTGTTTCCGTTGCGTATTAATCATATAGGAGGATAACTTGTAACTTGAGTGTGAGTACTAGAGTTCATGTTACTCGATAAATAAGAATGAATCCACTCGCTTGGCAGACCACTCATCTTGCAGGTCTGACTGCTTGATGCCACAGTATGAGCAAGGCATGTGGGTGCCTCTCAATGTTTCTCAGATGGATCCACACAGGTTTTTCACGGATGTTGCAAATGGAAAACTCTGAGGATTTAACCGCAGCATTTTGCGTAACTACACATTTACAAGAAGTGGACAGTGCCACTAAGACGCGTACTGGATGAAAGATATTCAGATATGGTACACGATGTAACCATTTTGGCCATCAGAGGCATTTAAATGCGCAATGTCGTCAACCACAACGCTATAACTGACGAAAGTTCGGGCATAAGTCGCGGAATACTGAATTTAGAAAACAGGGCAAGTAAAGTGGGAAGACGAAACACTTAAACGTCAATGGGAAGAGTTCCTAGCAAAACTCAGTAGTTAAAAATGTACGCAGATACGGATTTTTGCTTTATAGCTTCGATAAATAAAAGGAAGTAAAACGCTTTGGTAGATACCATGGTACAAATATCTGTTTGGATGTCATGGACAAGAGGACAACGAATACGCTGAGATACATATTGCACGCAGTAGGGTATAACAAAATATATTCAGTGAGGTCAATACAGCTCAGCTGTAGGAAACACTAGGTTTCAGAATCAAATGAAAGTGTTGTCAGCTATGGGAGCAGAGATTTTTAGCAACACTCAGATTAGAATTTATCGGGCAACATGCTAAAATCGACCTAAATAATCATTGATCTCCGGTGTGTGTTTTTGATTACATAATAGTAAATTCATTCCAAATGCAATATGTCAAACTTTCACCTTGTTGCCATCCCAATTGGTCTCTGAAGGCATGCTCCTCTCACAACCTTAACACTGGAACGACACAAGAACTTGCCTGCGTTAGGTGTTCAGCTAAGGTCGGTTTCTGCACCAGGTCTGTTACTGAGATTATCTTTGTCTTGCAAACAGAGTTTGACGAAGCTGCGTCAGTCCCGTATTCTGTTGCAGAAGGCACCTGTTGGATAAAATTGTCGCGGCATGCAGCCAAGGGCAACTTGTCACCAAAATAAACCTAGCTATTTGTTTCTAGCTACTGCTGTCGGGTCTTTATTCTGTTGTCATTAACCAGGCAGTTATCGGTGGTACACGTCAGAGGTGGAGGTCGACGTGACCGCCTAGTGCAAGTTCTACTTCGTCTGCAGCGCTCCAAAAGAACAGTGATGTGCGAAACTAGAGGACGAAAGTAGCTTTCGCATAATATGTCACTAGCAAATAATACAGCTTGCACTGTGATGGCATGTGAACCCCAGCTGAATGTCAAAGCTAGAGTGTGTTCTACTGTACATTTTGGTGCACTAATATCCGAGTACATGTGCCTTCCAGCACCCCAGAAATGATTAAACGTGCAGCGTTTATATTGGAGTAAACGTTATTAACACGTAACACAAAACTAGCCTCAGGAAGTTCCAGGGGTCTTTTGGGCATAATTATTATTAATTTGAGTGATTGTAACAATGTACGGCACTAATCTGCACAACGACAACTATTTTCTACCTAGCTTCACTAGCAGTAAGACTATGAATCATTTATATACAGTATATAACAAGAGATAGAGTTTCGGAAACTGAATATCTTACATCACTCAGCGAGACATGTTACAGATTAAATGCCTCGTATTGGAATCTCAAGTATTAACCTCGCATTATCTTACGCGAAATTAACTCTAAAACGATATCTTCTGATGTATCGTGGTAAAATGCTATCATTTGTTCAACATGATAAATCTCCTCTCGTCAAATAGCAATACATTTGAGTGCTATTGCCAAGATATTATTCGTCTGTAATTAAGTACAGTAAAAATTATCCATCAATCTCTCTCTCTCTCTCTTTATTTTATGAAAATTAGTTAACCTTGATAGATATATGTATCTTTCGTTTCCTAATTCCTTTCCAATTTTAACACTACATCTTAATCAGAGCCTTACACACCCAGTCCGTTGGTAATGAACACCAAAGATCTTTGAATGCCAGCGGTAATCCGTAACTACCAACTGTTATTTACTCAAAATAAACTCTCAGAGTGCCAATATGGATTAGTTTCTGTTACCTTTTTCTCTATATTTTACGTTAAGTAGCCGAAAATAGCGAACAGATTCCCAATCACGTATTTAGTATAACTAAAACACCAATTTATCACCAACATCTTTTAGCATTTCAGTTACTGCTTTCAGTACTACCCGGATTTAGATAAATCCTACAAATATTAACTCTCTTTCTAGCTCACTCGATCTACGTCAACCTAGCACATTTAATGCAAATTCGGAACTACCACATCTATCTACAATAACTACAATTCAGTGCACAATCTTTCTTTTATATTTCCGTCACGTATCATCATTTTATCTGAATCTTTTAATCGGTTTGAAAGTGTCAGCCACAAACTAATATCGCACAAATCGGTAATAACACAATCAACAAAATTAAAACAAAAATCCTAAATGCTTCCATTTCTTTGATCCTAAGAATTAACAAAACAAAGCTCTGCCTTTTCAGGTGTTGGCGTAACACGACCCGCTACAATTCCCTAGTTGAAAGTAGGCCACTTGTCACTCTACAAGTGTCAGTTCAGTTATGTGCAGTTCGTTAATGGTTCGATTTTACTACGTTGCACGCTAAACATCGGCTAAGGGTAAGATCTGTTTAAGTGTGTGTGAGCCAGTTCAAACTAAGAAGCCAAATGATGTCCCCCGTATTTGTTAGAGCCCAAAATTCCACCAAAATGCACTCGAGTCGTTACCTCGGTCGATTTACTTCGTACAACTTAACCAGATCAGCAAACAACCCAGCTACCTTTGAACGAGATGCAAGGCACTAACAGTACATCGCAGACAAAGAAAAAAAAAAAAAAAAAGGATATCTCCGATATCATCACAAAATTCAGTTACTATTATCCCATCATCACCTTGCTTCATTTGTGCCTTCCAAGCCTGAATTTACCACAATTCATTATAATCGCCCAAGGAAGTAAAACTCAGTGGCTTAACTGCTACTACTACTAAACCTCATATGAAACTAAACATTCCAAGATGGGCCTTGGCAGGGGGAGGGGGGGGGGAGGGGGGGGGGGCTGAGGGAACAACTCTCGCAGACAGTTAGCTACGGCAATTCACGGTAATCTCTTCTCAAAAATCGTTTTAGCGCAACCGTAAGCCTGCTAAACAGACAATCTGGTCGCGCCAGACAATTACTCCACACACCTTCCAACGATACGATTCGCACCATGTCTCTATGTAGACGGGCAAAGACCTATATCTGGACTGTCTGAGGCCTACACGTGACCTATTTCTCCCATGAAAATAATGTGAGAACGAATAAATTCGTAACGCCACCACCACTTTTGACAGCTAAAGCGCTATCGGTAGCGGCCTTCGGTAAATTTGATGGGTGGCCTACTGCCCAGCAGGGCTATTGCCGCATCGCTGATTTTGTCCAGTGGTCATTTCGCAGTTACAGCATAGATCAGCCTTCTGTCATCTTGGCGCAAACACTGCATCCAGAACATTGTTTTTACACACCGTCTAAGCCATTATAATCATCAAATTACACATTTTTACTTGGTTTCAAAACTGGTAGAAGCCGACCTCGGGGAAGATCAGTTTGGATTCCGTAGAAATGTTGGAACACGTGAGGCAATACTGACCTTACGACTTATCTTAGAAGAAAGATTAAGAAAAGGCAAACCTACGTTTCTAGCATTTGTAGACTTAGAGAAAGCTTTTGACAATGTTAACTGGAATACTCTCTTTCAAATTCTGAAGGTGGCAGGGGTAAAATACAGGGAGCGAAAGGCTATTTACAATTTGTACAGAAACCAGATGGCAGTTATAAGAGTCGAGGGGCATGAAAGGGAAGCAGTGGTTTGGAAAGGAGCGAGACAGGGTTGTAGCCTCTCCCCAATGTTATTCAATCTGTATATTGAGCAAGCAGTAAAGGAAACAAAAGAAAAATTCGGAGTGGGTATTAAAATTCATGGACAAGAAGTAAAAACTTTGAGGTTCGCCGATGACATTGTAATTCTGTCAGAGACAGCAAAGGACTTGGAAGAGCAGTTGAACGGAATGGACAGTGTCTTGAAAGGAGGATATAAGATGAACATCAACAAAAGCAAAACGAGGATAATGGAATGTAGTCAAATTAAGTCGGGTGATGCTGAGGGAATTAGATTGGGAAATGAGACACTTAAAGTAGTAAAGGAGTTTTGCTATTTAGGGAGTAAAATAACTGATGATGGTCGAAGTAGAGAGGATATAAAATGTAGACTGGCAATGGCAAGGAAAGCGTTTCTGAAGAAGAGAAATTTGTTAACATCGAGTATAGATTTAAGTGTCAGGAAGTCGTTTCTGAAAGTATTTGTATGGAGTGTAGCCATGTATGGAAGTGAAACATGGACGATAACTAGTTTGGACAAGAAGAGAATAGAAGCTTTCGAAATATGGTGCTACAGAAGAATGCTGAAGATAAGGTGGATAGATCACGTAGCTAATGAAGAGGTATTGAATAGGATTGGGGAGAAGAGAAGTTTGTGGCACAACTTGACTAGAAGAAGGGATCGGTTGGTAGGACATGTTTTGAGGCATCAAGGGATCACAAATTTAGCATTGGAGGGCACCGTGGAGGGTAAAAATCGTAGAGGGAGACCAAGAGATGAATACACTAAGCAGATTCAGAAGGATGTAGGTTGCAGTAGGTACTGGGAGATGAATAAGCTTGCACAGGATAGAGTAGCATGGAGAGCTGCATCAAACCACTCTCAGGACTGAAGACCACAACAACAACAACAACTTGGTTTCAATACATAAACGTTTTCGGGTGCCGAGCAATAGTAAAGGCGAATATATATCGTGCGTCTGACGCAGCACAAGCTCGATGAAACTTGGCTCATACATAGAAAAAACTGCTACAGTATAGTACAGAAGGCAACTAAAAAAATTCCGCAATGAGAAGAACAAAAATGCCACTTTTATGATGTTCGCTAATCTAGGTGGCTACATTCCGAGATCCTACATCTGCGCCGACTATTGTCGAGCATGATGCGGAGTGGGAAGGCAAGATGTTGCAGGGGCGCACTGACTTCCAGATCTTTGAACAGGGTGCACTCACGTGTCAGCGTTACTGTGAAGACACCGTAATCATTTCCCACGGGGGTCTTTTGAGGGGTGCATCTGGCCCTGACTTCATTTTTATTGATACCAATGGCTACCGCACCGAACAGCGCACGTGGGGGAGCTCCTGAAACATGGATCTATGCATTGACCGAGCTGCTCTGCCACTTCCCCCAACTTGAATCCCATCGAGCATGTATGAAATGCGTCGGGGAGACGAATTGCAGAACGTTCAGGGGTGTCAGTGACAATAGAGGAGCTGTCAATGGAGCCGATGGAGGAATAGAAAGCGGGCGACAGGAATTGCTTACCAACCTTGTGGCCAGCATAGGAGTGAATCGTGTTGCGGCTCGCGTTTGTGCCGTTGGTAGGTTGGCATCGTGTAATAGGGGTAGTGGCGTCTCGTTTTATTCTTGTGTTTACTGGCGCCATGACATTTGCTAGCGTTGTCTGTCCACGAGTGGCAGAAGCAGCGGTTATCGATATCTAGTACGGTGGTACTATCTTTGGAGGGACGTCAAGTGTTTTGCTAGTCGGAATGAGTCGGGTAGTTCGATTGGGACGGAGCAACGGTGAGGTCCGACAGCGCGAGGACATGCCGGGACCTCTGGCAGCACGCAGGCACTGCAGGATCGAGGGGCTGTAGTTGCGAGGGCCACGACCTCGTTCTCCAACGGACCCAGGAGGTTTGAGTTGAGTGAACATTAACCCAGTAGTGAAACCTACACTATTTTGAGACTCGCCGTTTGTTCGTGCATTGCTGCTCGCAGGGTCGCTGAGACGAAGAGCAACGAGTGGAATGTTTGGAGCTAGAGAAATTAATTAGCCGTCCTCCATCTTTTATTATTAATCATTGAATTCCTTGTGGTTATTGATGAAGTTCAACCGGCGGTATTTATTTGCCTAGTGGCCGCTAACTCCCTATTTACCTGCCGTGAAGATAAGTGTATTTTCGTGGCAGTGTACCTTTCCTCACCCTGCCGCTGCTATCCGGTAAGGCGTGTAGTTAGACAGTCTCTTTGATTGTGGTTCGGATATTTTGGACTACTTTGGTCGTAGTGGGTCCTTGTGCTTATGGATGTTCTAAACACCAGATTCAGAAGACGCAGTGCTGTCCGTCGGTTCCGCCTTGCCTGGGTTATTCCATCGTTGTGTTGGTTATCAGACATTACGTTGATGTTGGAAGAGTGTTGGTCAGCGTTTATACTGTCACTAGTTCGAATTGACATCTGGTTAAGTGAATACAACTCTTGGCTGCCTGTCTGATGGTTTACAAAGTTGAGCGACTTTCCCAGGTCGATCCTTGGAGCACTGTCTGAGGGCCAATTCTCTCTTGATTTGGTCAGATTGTGATGATTGTCAATAAAGCCTTCAGCCGTGAATGCAATTTGTCTTAATATTTTTTAATTAGATATTGTCTCTTAATATGATTGTCCTTTTACAATAATATTTTAGTAAGAATTTGCTATCTAGACCTTCAGCCGTCAAGTTGTTTTTTGAGTTATTACTATTGGGGCCATCAGCCGACAACTGATTTGAATTTCTGTTCAATAAGATGTTCAGCCGTGAATGCAATTTGTCTAAAGAATTTTTAATCAGATGTTGTCTTAACAGTCAAATTTGATAATTGTTCTTTATTGTCAACCGTATATGCAATTGGTTCCAAATAAATTGTACGTGATTTTTTAAAAACTGAAAACCTACGGTAACTTAGTAGGGCCCCATCCACACCGAAATCTGCCTCTCCCTGAGCACCACGTCTCAAGGAGCATGTTGCAGAGCGTGCCTCACCGTCCGTGGTGATTACGCACCCTATTACAAACCATGTCTCGTCTTCTGTAATGTCGAGGGGACCGTCATGAATCGTGGGTACTTCAGTGTAATCTGTCTTTGAGCAACAGTGCCATTTCCGTTCGTGTCATTGCGTATTTCTTCCGCTTACCTTCTGTACTATACTGTAGCAGTTCATTCTATATCTGGTGCAATATTCATCGAGCTATGTCACTTAACAGTGACACATCATGCGAAAGTTACTTTCGTTCGTAATTTTTTCACAGCAACGTATTTGCTACATCAGCAAAGCACTGTTTCTGCAAGATGAAAAGGACACATAGGTACGAGGTGTAACAAAACAGACGGTGAATAAATTATTTTTAGCAGAAACTCCTGACGCTACAACCGTTTGAGGTAATGTGACCGATAGCATCATCCGCTGAGACAGGCAGCGTCAAGCTGGAACACCTGACTTACCAGTCAGCCTCCAGAGACGGCATCTGTCGCACATCGTGGATCACGAACAAAGCGCGAACTTTAAGTTCGGTTTGAAGTTGCAGAAAAGGAGCTAGAGAAACTCATGAATTGCTGAAATCGGTGTACGTCGATAATACTCTAAGTATGAAGACTGTTTACAGGTGGTATGGATGGTTTAAAAATGAGTCAGTAGAAGACGAGCAACATTCGGGACGCCCATTTACCTCAAAAACAGAAGTAAATGTGCAAAAAGTGGTAGTAACTATTCGTTGAAACAGGCGAATAGCCATTCGCCAGCTTACCGAAGAACTTAGCATCTCTTATGGGTCCTTCCAAAGCATTTTAAGCGATATTTTGCAAATGAAACGAATGAGTGCAATATTTATTCTCAGACTTTTGAGTGATGAACGGAAGGACAATCGTGAGTGTGTTTGGACGGAGATGAAAGATTCAGATCTGGACTCGGTGTCCAAAATTGTAACTGCAGATGAAACTTGAGTCTATAGTTACGACGCCGAGTCGAAAATTCAGAGTTCTCAATTGCAAACTAAAACGGCACTTCAGTCAAAATCGAATATCAGTCATGGATATCGTCTTTTTTTGGATATTGAGAGCAAAACGCGATCACACATCGTTCCAATGGGAACGACTGAAAACGCTGAATTTTACAGTAGCGTCCTGCAACGTTTTCCAAACGATATATGAAGAAAGAGAGCAGAAAATTGGGCCAGTGGCTTCATTCTGCACCATGACAGGGCGTCGCACCACACCTCGCTTTCGATTCGAGAGTTTTTGGCCAGAAATAGTGTTCATTTGCGTCTACCTTATTCACCAGATATTGGAACTTCACAAAAATTAAAACCGTGTTTATACAGCCCTTAAAGAGAAATCTTTTGGCCCTGTTCCTGATATTGAAAGGAACACGAGAACATTCCAGAAATGATTCCGGTCATGAATTCAACGTTTGTTTAAGTGCATTGCTAGCCAAGGACAGTACATTGAAGGACATTAAATCGAGTTCCATGTAAGCTTATTACTATCTTTGTAAGAAAATTATACACCCTACTTTTTTATCGCACCTCACAAGTTGTGGTTGCTGGGATTACCAATGTGCATCGCAGTGCGAGAAGCAGAGTCGGCGGACATCCCACGGCCGGGACGAGTGCCGGCGAGGCGGCGGCGTGCGGCGCCGACGAATAGGCAATAACTGCACTCCCAAAAGGACGACGCGTAATGAGAGATGAATAAAAGGAGGGCGCGCTGCGGAGAGGCTGATTAATACGGACAGACAAAGTGGCGCTCCAGATCGAGAAACAATGGTCGCCGCGAGGGCAGCGCGTCACCCGCTGGACGCCTGGAGCCTGCTGGAGCCGGCAGGAGGCTGGGCAATCATCATCCGGCGGTCCCCCGCAGAGTGCGGCGTTAATAGCGGCTGGGGGGGGGGGGGGGGTGAAGAGGTGAGGCGTCGAGGGAGGCAGGTTGTTGACGCCAGCAGTCCAGCAGTCGCTCGCACCTACAGGGTGTGCCACTCTGCTGCAGCGAGGAAGAACACTACTCTCCTCCAGAGAGAGGACTGCTCTAGAGTATTAATTAACGTCTCGAAAGAAACACAAGCTTCCAACATGAAACTTGGTGATGTCTCACTCCGTATCTACATACTCATCCTCAAATGCGACACATTTTCTCCGAAGATGGATGACTTGCTGGGGAACTTGATGATACAGGCCTAGATTTTTGCTGTTCGGAAACGTTCCACCTCTAAAATCACTTCTTCCTGATACTGGAAACGCTTGCCACGCAATGGTTTCTTCTACGTCTACGTCGTATACATAAATACTCCACAAGTCACCGTCACTGAGGTGACAAAAGCCATGGATATGCGTATGTACAGATGGCGGTAGTTTCGCGTACACAACGTATAAAATGGCAGTTTAGCGGCGGAGCTGTCATTTGAACTCAGGTGATTCATGCGAAATGGTTTCCGACGTGACTACGGTCGCCACGCGGGACTAGCCGAGCGGTCTAGGGCGCTGCAGTCACGGACTGTGCGGCTGATCCCGGCGGAGGTTCGAGCCCTCCCTCGGGCATGGGCGTGTATGTTTGTCCTTAGGATAATTTAGGTGAAGTAGTGTGCAAGCTTAGGCACTGATGACCTTAGCAGTTGAGTCCCATAAGATTTCACACACATTTTATTTTTTTTTTTTTTTTTTTACTATGGCCACACGACGGGGACTAAAAGACTCTGAACGAGGAATTGTAGTTGTAGCTAGAGGCATGGGACATTTCATTTCGGGAATCGTTAGGGAATTCAGTGTTCCGGGTTCCACAGTATCTACAGTGTGCCGAGAATTCCAAATTTCAGACTTTATCTCTCACCACGGATAACGCAGTAGCTGATGGCAGTCACTTAATGACAGAGTAGTGACGTTTGCATATAGTTGTCAGTGCTAACAGACAAGTATTATGGCAGAAATCAATATGGGATGCACGACAAATGTACCCGTTAGGACAGTGCGGCAAAATTTGACGTTAAGGGCTGTGGCAGCAGACGACCAACATGAGTGCCCTTGCAAACAGCATGACATTGCATGCAGCGCCTCCCCTATGCTTGTGACAGTATTCGTTGGATGCCAGACGACTTCAAAACCGTGGCCTGGAAACAGCTGATGGTAGGGATGAGGCGCAGCCCTCACGATGCGACGAACGCAGGTTTTCGACAAGGCACTGTGCAAGCTGGTGGTGGCTGCATAATGGCGTGGGCTGTTTTAATGTGGAATACACTGGGTCCTCTGGCCCAACTGAATCGATCTCAGACTGGAAATGGATATTTTCGGCTAATGAATAGCATTTTCAGTCATTCATGGACTTCATGTGCACAAACAATGATGGCATGTCTCCGGACCCCAATTCTTGGCGACTGATTCGGAGAACATCTTGCACAATTCGAGCGAATGGTTTGGCCACCCAGATCGCCGGACATGAATCTCATCGAAAATTTATCAAGAGTTCAGTTCGTGCAAAAAATCCTGCCCGGGCAAGACTTTTGTAATTATGGACGGCTGTAGAGACAGCATGGCTCAATATTTCTACAGGCGCCTTCCAGCGAGTTGCCGAACTTCACCGGAGGTAAGGTGGTCAGACATATAATTAGGAGGCATCTCACGACTTTTGTCATCTTAGTGTATAGTGCATGGCAGAGGGTACCTTATGCCTATACTATTCATTCCCTTTCCTATTCCACTCGCCAATACAGCGAAGGAAACTGGACTGTCTATATACCACTATGTGAGACTTAATTTCTCTTACCTTAGTTTCGTATTCCTTACAAAGAGTGTAAGTTGGCAGCAGTATGATCATTATGGAGTCTGCTTCCAGAGCCGGTTCTCTACGTTTTCTCAATAGTGTTTCGCGAAAAGAAAGTCTTCTTCTCTCGGCAGATTCAAGTTTGGGTTCACGAAGCATCTCCGTAATACACGAACATCGGTCGAACCTACTGGTAACAAATTTAGCGCCTCTGAAATGCTTCGATGGCTTCCTTGGGGATTCCCAATGCTCGAGCAATACTCAAGAATGGGTCGCACTAGTGCCCTACGTGAGCGATCTCCTTTCTAGATATACACTTTCCTAAAATTCTCCCAATAAACCGGGATCGACTATTCACCTTCCCTAATACAGTATTTATTTGCATTTTCGTATCGATTAGCATCGCTATACCTAGATATTTAATCGATATAAATGTGTCAAGCAGCACACTGCTGTTACCGTATTCGACCATTACGGGATTGTTTTCGCTACTCATCTGCATTATATTAAACTTTTCTACGTTTAAAGGAAGCTGCCATTTATCACACCGACTACAAATTTTGTCTAACAGGGGGACCACCCGGTAATCGGACTCCTGTACCTTTTTTCTTATTTATGGTACATGAAGTTCAGAACTCAGATATCAATCACTTAAACCAGTCCAATCCAACTCTCAAAAATTCTCGAGAAAATAGCCTTTGAAGTTTTCCCAATGACTATAATACCCTGACGTTAGTTCGACTTTTCGACAAACAACATGGCTCTATCGTAAAATGTTAAGCTGTCATGTCGAAAGCGGGGATAGGGGGCCGGTCCCCAGCTTATACAAAATTTTCAACAAAGTTGCGTAGTCTACAAGCACTTCTGTGAAGTATAGAATATTTGATGTGTCTCGTTTTCTCTGTAGAGCTGTACCATGGGAAGCAAGGAGAGGCTGTTGTTTCGTGACCTATATCCTCTTTCTATACCGCAAATTTCTAGGTAGAGGCCGGGACAAGGTTTCAAACGTTTTGCGACCATATCCGCGCAATTTCATGTCGTAATTATACCCTTGGACTGAATAAAACAAGGAATGATATCCTAATTGACGTAACTGAACATAGTCTTACCAAAGGGGCGGCTGTAGCCGCTCGATGGTCAAATCGAACTCCTTTGATGTCTGAACGGAGATTTATTTAGTGTCAAAGCTGTAGGCGCTAACCGATCAAATGCAGGTCTTTTGACGTAAATGAATGGAGTTCTTCCCAGTGGTATGACTATAGCCACTCGACGATCAAATAGAACTCCTTTGACGTCTTACCAGCGTGGCGGCTATAGCCGCTCGATGATGAAACCGAATTCTTATGATGTAACTGAACAGAGTCCTACCCAGTGACACTGCAGCAGCCGTTAATCGATCAAATGGTGCTCTTCTGACATAACTCAACTGAATTCCTTCCAACAGTGAGGCTGCAGCGACTCGACTGCAGCGATATCAATGAGACAACCAAGACAGACGAGACGGGTACATAGAGTACTGATAATCGTGTAACCCTGCGTGTAGTATTAGCTCGATTAGCGCGACTTTTCATTGCTGTTCTGGTATCTGGAAAGCATATGTGCAGTGTTGGCTACCTCCGATTTTAGTCTGTTGTCTGGTGTCAAAAAGGTTATGCGTAATTCGATAGCACCGGTGGTAATTGTGTTCTATTAAATTTAAGTTGAATTGAAATTTGCTATTAGAACAGGCGAAGTGCACCAAAATTTTAGAAGTGGGAAATAATGCTTTTGGTGAGTCCACTATGTGCAAAACAAAACTTTACAATAAGTGTGCCGAAGAAGACTGTGAAAAAGTTCAATATGACGAGCGCCTTGAATGCTACAGAACACCTTCGACAGATGAAATCGTGGAAAAAGTAAAATAAATCACTATGAATGACAGTCGATTCACAACGAGAAAAATAGCTGATGGTGGCGGCGTGTCAGTTGGCTCTAGATATTGAACTTTTTCGGATGTTTTTGATTTGAAATCTGTGATAGCAAAATTTGCTCCAGAGTTGTTGAGTTTTGAACTAAAACAGCTGTAAATGCAAGTTCCTCAGAAGTCACTAGATGAAGCCAAAAACAATACAGAATTATTGAAACGTGACATGGTGGGTGGTGTAAAATGAGCTTACGTATGTGATGTCTAAACTAAGGCTCAGGCGTCCAAGTGGAAACATTCTGCATCGCCAAGAGCGGAAAAACCTCGCCAAGAGCGATCGTGTGTAAAGGTTATCATTGTTAACGAAACCATGAGCTGCTACCACTGGCTCAAACGGTCAGCGCGAAGTACTTCGTGACGAAACAGTCATGGTTTTTCCATAACAAGAATCTACCTGTCCATTCTTCGTTGCTTGTTCGTGAATTTTTGGCCAAAAATAGTAGAGCAATGATTCCCAACCTTCATACTCCCCAGACGTGGCGCCATGTGACTGTTTTCTCTTTCCTTTAAAGGGCTGTAGTTCTACAAGCATAGCTGAGAATAAAAACGCATCGCTGAGAGATCTGAAAGCTAGCTCAAAGGGCATAGGAAAAAGCCCTGGTACAAATGTATAATATCTAATAGGAACTGTTTTGAAAGGGATGAAATTGATGTGGAGATATAATTTTTTTTTAAATTTCCGGATATTTTTTAACCACATTTCGTTTATAATGCGTCGCTGCACTATTGTTTTGGCAATTAGCCCCGTCGTAACAGCCGTTCGGGATCGGGAGCGTAGTTTTTCCAGTTACACTCATTCTCTGGCAGTTTTCCGGCTCCCAGTGGATGCTTCAAAAATTCATCGAATTAGTTCGGCAACATCCAAGCTGGTATAACTCTAAATAGTACCGAAGTTCAAAATGGCGAAACAACATGTTTTTTTTCCCCCTTTGAGGTAAGCATCTCAGAGAATATTGCTAAACAGGCTGCCACTTCTGGATTAATAGTAAATATAGCGTAAAATATTCGGAAAACTTGACTTTGGTGACCAAACAACTGTGCAGAAATTGTTTTGGTTAGCATTTACAACCAAATTGTTTTTGTCTTGTTTGTGTACGCATCGTCTCTTGAATATGCTTTCATCACATGACCTGAGAGCGTGAAAGTTTGTTCTATACAATTACGTATTGTTACTCTGGATCCATTGTTACATGTCTTGGAAGAGGATTACACTGCTCATTAGTTGACCAAAAATCGATTTCTCAAATATTCTACTATCACTATGAACCATTACAGATGTGTAATTGACACCTGCAAAAAGCAAGATAAATAATCTTGTTACTAGAAATCTAAGTGATGCTATTTTTTTTCACGACGAAATTTTCAGATTTTTTTTTTTAAATTTGTGGAAACGTCTGTGTGACCAAACTGCTATGGAAATCGGTCCCTAAGCTTACACACACTACTTAACGTAAATAAAACTAACTTACGCTAAGGACAACACACACACCCATGCCTGAGGGAGGACTCGAACCTCCGACGGTGGAGAGGGGGGGGAGGGGGAAGCCGCTCAAACACCGTAATAAGACGCTTAATACCGCGTGGTTTTTCTGATTCAACGCTTATTTCATAATATGAATTATACAGCTATGTGATACCAGAAATGCAAATTACAAAAATGTGTAGCTTTCTCCAGTTGCTAAGCGTCAAAGAAAAATCAATGGATCATAAACTAAAAGTTTTGTGACATCAGAAATATTTTCTCAAGTATGTGATTTTATGGCATTTATACAGGATGGTCCATTGATAGTTACCGGGCCAAATATCTCACGAAATAAGCATCAACCGAAAAAACTACAATGCCTGACAACATGTGAACATTACGGAAGGCGAACCACTCGCTGTTGAGAGGAATGTCGTTACACGTATTGCCAAATGCATTGAGGTTGACGGCCATCATTTTGAGCATTTATTGCATTAATGTGGTATTTACAGGTAATTACGCTGTAACAGCTTGCGTTCTCAGAAATGATAAGTTCACAAAGGTGCATGTATCACATTGGAACAACCGAAATAAAATGTTCAAACGTACCTACGTTCTGTATTTTAATTTAAAAAACCTACCTGTTACTAACTGTTCGTCTAAAATTGTGAGCCATATGTTTGTGACTATTATAGCGCCATCTACCACAAAGCGAAAAAGGTGGTCCAACTAAAACATTCATAATTCTTTACATAGTACACGAATAGATAATAAAAATGGGGGTTCCTATTTAAAGAAACGCAGTTGATATCCGTTTGACCTATGCCAGCCCCATCTAGCGGGCCAACCATAGCACCATCTGGATTCCCCCTTCAAGCTAGACGAGTTTCGTTCTTTGTAGTTTTTTCGTTTGACGCTTATTTCGAGAGATATTTGGCCCGGTCACGATCAATGGACCATCCTGTATATATTTACGTATAGTTATATACAGTATGATTCAGTTGCCGCTACCCGCAATGTCTTCGAAGACAACGTATGAGATTTTCATATTCTCTCGCTCGTTATGTATAAAGCATTAAACCTACAGAAAAAAATCAACGAGACTTTTTGTTCGAAAAAATGTAGTCAGGTTTTGTACGTGGGATATGGTTTTCGAGTTCACTAAGAAAAACACGTTTGATGACCACTTTTGTACGTTTTTCTCGAATAAATCGAAAACTACGGCCTCTAGCAAAAATATATCCCAGTGTGAAACTTAGCTACATTAAATTCCCTAGAAAAAAGGTCGTGTTCATTGTTTTCTGTAGGACTAATAGTTTGTGTGCAGAGTGCGAGAGCACATGAAAATCATACATGAGGTATTTGAATGTGTTGTGGGCTGCCTAAATCACTTGGGAAGCGCCAGCTGTACATGTAAAGTAACCGTCTCCTACCATGTGCCATCCTGAATATTCAAGATGTATTTCTGTATTTACTGTCTTTCGTGTTGTGATTAAAACCATTTTAAATAAGTTATTTTAGATAAGCAGATACTAAATTTTGCAAGCAAAGGCAATATCCTTAACATTTTATAAGAAGTCGAGATTTATCGTGCTCTAAAAAGATTTCCTGGTTCTATCTCAAATGCCCAGGCAAATCTACGATACAAGGGCCTTTTGACAAGTTTTGACTGACTAAACAGACAGGTATTTCTCCTACAGCCCACTATTTTAGTGCCACATGTCTACTTTCCAAAACTAGCCCTTTGCGTTTGTCCAGTAGTATGCTACTATAGTTGTGAAAGAGAGAATCTGTGCTACCAATCGAGTTTTGTTAATATTTTACACTTTAACTATGCACTTCCAATATTTTATAAATTGTACTTGTTAAAGAGGAAGGTTATAGTATCGCTCTTGTTTTATTAATTTGTTGCATTTCAGTTATCCACTTTCAGTATTTTTATAAATGGGACTCGTTCTTTTACCATACTGTTTAAGTGTAGCACATGTACAGACTCCCCCCTCCTCCCCCTCCCCCCGAGGGACTCGGTAGGTCATTGGGTTCGTACTTCGATATTGTCTCGGTGCACTACTAGTTTATAGTTTGCCTTAGCCCGTTTAGTTTTTGTCCAGATACTATTTTTGTAGGTTCTGCTACCCCTTCGTTTTAAATATGGACTACCGTTTTTAGCGTGCTATTTGCTTGCAGCATAACTTGAATGATGGGGAGTGGATCTAAGGCAGTCACTTTTCGGCCATGGCCTATTAAAAAGAATCTTTGGGAGTACTCTCCAAGCACGCCTCTATTATACGACTTTTCACCATCGTTTTGTTCTTTGCAGTTGTTGCAAAGCTCGAAAGTAACGTGCTCCTAAAATAGTGTGAACACAACGAACTAATTGATGAGCTTTTAATATTTGTTTCATAATGCGGGGCCACTGTCATACTAATATTTCTTTAAAGTCAGTACCGCCATTAGACTGTTGATTATTTGCAGTGTTACATTTACACTTACACTTACATGATCATGATTTCGGCTTCAAAGTGCCATTATCAAGTGTTTTAAGTGTTATACAGTGCCTAATATGGCATATGCTCGTATTTAAAATACGCTATTAGACACATTGTCTAAGGGTCGATATTTCTGGTAAAGTCTACTGCTTTGTTTCATCACTGAGTATACCATCTTGACTCAAGATGGTATAATAAAGGATGTGAAATGCGGAGTGGAAGATGTTTTGAAAATATGTCGCTATTAATACAATTTTCTATCTAGAAGTACGAAAATTGGTATCTGGTTTTGCAGTGAGAAATAAAAAAGGACTTGTTATTCCAGCATTTTTCGAAATTCGATTACTAAGGGGGTAAAGTAATGAGTGAAAGTTTTTTTGACATTAATCATTATTAAAGAGCTACTAGAGATTTGAGTACTCAGTTATAAATTAAAAAAATATGTGCATCAGTATTCTTGGAAAATCAAGTGAATTACTGTATAAAAAGTTTTATTAAGTTATTTCTCATTTTCAAAGGTAAATCTGCTGAAATCTGTATTGTCTTCTCTGTTAGAAATTGAAGAAACATACATGTTTCACTGCTTTTACAATCCCTAAGGGGATGAAACAGGGAATAAAAATTCTTAAGAAAGTATTTCATCATATCAAAAAAAATTAAAACCAAGTCTGCGAAAATAGATATTTCAATCATCGTTTAGACAGAACGTCTTGGGATGAAAGTTTCTATTGAAATATCACCACACGGAATCAAAAGCCATGATTTACAAAAGCCTTGGGCTCCGGCTACCACAATGCCTTTTTCGTCAGAAGTACATTCGGAAAATACGATACTCCTATGGCCTTAATTAGCGTGAAAAGTTTTGGTGTTGAAGTTTATGAACAACAAAAAATTCGATTAAAGAAAAGCAAGCAAATCTGTGCAGACCATACTGTCTACATGAATAAAGCAGCGGACGCTAAGCTATTACTGCATACACTGTAAATAGCAATGGTCCTGTAAAACCCCTTGGAATATTCCCCAAGTTACTTCTACATGCATTGATTTTCTTATGTTAATAATGATGTCTTGTGTTCTCTATGCAAGGAAGTCCTGAATCCAGTCACAATGAAGGTCCAATATTCAGTAAGCTTGTATTTTGTACTCTTAACGGCAGTGGAGAACCATCTCGAATGTCTTCCAGAAGTAAAGGTACATGGTAATAACATAGTAGCCATTTTCATAAGCCACTTTGGATCTCAAGAATGTAGCTCACTAAGTTTGATAAGGTCTCTGTTTGTGGAATCCATGTTGATTTTAATATGGGAGATCTTAGTTATCACAAAAATGTCATAATAGATGGCTCTTCCACTGGTTCCATAATTCTACAACAAATTGAGGTGACATATGCCTATAATTGCGCACAACTGTCTGACGACTCTTGTTGCGAACTATAATTACATGTGGTATCTTTCTTTTCCTTTTTTTTCAATTGCTTGGTACTCTACACTTATCCAGCGATCTACAGTAAAATGTTTTTTAAGAAGGAAGCAACGTCTTTGGCATAATTCCCATAGAATCCCTCAAGAATTCGGCAGTTGCGACTTTTTCTCTTTAATCTTTTGTTTTGATCCCAGTGTATGCAATGAGAGACTGAATGGATAATGTCGACCAGTTTTCAAACTTTATGTGAGGCCAAAACTTCTTATGACTTTTTTCAGATCAGTTGCTGTTGCCAAAATGATATTCTGGAATTCACTGAAGACTACTCGCATTGCTTCTTAAGCTCATTTTGGCTTGGTTCTGATTTAGTTTGTCAGCCAGACGTTGACGTCGCTTAAATTCGTGATGCAGTTCTCTTTGTTTTTGTAGCAACTTTCTAAGTGGGCATAGCACTATGTGTTGCAAATATTTGTCCATCATCTAGTGTTGAGTTCATGAAACAAATGTCTGATCCCCTATATTCCTAAGTCTAAAGGAAAACACATTTACACACCATAAAGTAAAATAAGATCCTTTTGTGACTGGAAGGTCTGTGTGTCACCTTTGGGCATCGTGAGCAGCTAACACACATCTGCCCTAGGGGTGCTAGCTACCACATTGTGTCAACAAATGTGTCTTGAGAGGTTAACAAAACTGTATAATCAGATTTACTTCAGACCATTTCGGCCCACCTATTGTTATCTATAAATCAACCATACACTGCTGAAAGCAGGTCTGTAAAGTTACTTGGTGACAGAAATATGTATATAACATATGTGTGTGTATGTGTTCAGGGCCTCCTCCCACATCTCTGGATCACTTTCAACGAAATTTAACACACAAGCAGGAAACTTCACAAGTACCAGCACTGTGAGAATTAGAACCTCCTAGCTCTCATAGAAGGACAGGTACAGGCAAAAGCAGTTTTTTTTCAGCCCCTGACATGTAGGCTGCCCTGCACAACAAGAATGTTGTGTGGGAATAGTGTTGGCCTGCCTTCTCAATCTGCTTTGCAGGGCAACCCACACATCAGAGGTGAGACATAGTTTTCTAGCCTCTGGCATGTTTGCTGCTATGCTCAACATTTGTACTGGGATAGAATAGTATCAGCCTCGCTTTATTGACTTGCTTTGCATGGCGGCCTACATGTCAGGGGATGGAAAACAGTTATGAAGTACATGGCATATAGGCAATCATGTTGTGAGAGTAATATTTACCTGCTTTATCGACCAGCTTTGCAGTCCAGCCTATTTATCAGGGATGAGAAGGCGTTTGGATGCCCCATGTGTAGGCTGCCCTGCATGAAAGGTATGTTTGTGTGGTGTCAGTGTGCTTTATTGACCTGCTTTGCATGGCAGCCTATACATCAGGGACTAGAAAATGGTTGCCAAGCCCCTGATATGTATGGTGTCCTACACAACAAGTGTGTTATGAGATTAGTACGAGCTTGCCTTATGGATAATTTTCAGTGGCTGCAAATGCTAATGCGAATGGCAGAACAGAGAGAGGGTGGATAACACTGACAATAAGAAAGAAGATAAGGTGGATAGAGAAATGGAGAGGAGGAGATAGACAGATAGAGAGTGGGGAGGAAGTGTTGTACAGAGAGATGGGGAAGGAGGAGGTGGATATAGATAGAGGGAAAGATGAGGTGGAGAGAGAGAGGGTGGGGAGGAGGAGATGAGCAGAGAGAAAGAGTGAGTTGATGAACACAGAGAGGAGGGTGGGAGGAGGAGATGTGTGTGTAATATGTGTGTTGAACAAGGACACAAGTAAAACTCTGGGGAAAAGGCTAATAATGTATAAAGTTTTAATTTGCCCATGTTATTGAAATATGTTTGCCATTTAGGTAGCAAAGTAATCTTCAATCAAAATACTATGCAGGTAACTAAGAATATTTTGAGATTCAGTAGTTTTTGTGTACATCTTGTCAAAGTTAGTTATTGGGTCATCACAAGTTTTCATAGTCACTAAATCAGTTATAACAAAACAGGTAAGTTTAGCTGTGGTCTGTCATTAGCCTTATCTTGCCTCAACGATATCCATGGGGCGGTACATGGTGGGCTCAGGAATATTTCTGCAGTCTAGATTCACCCTGTAATACTCGTTCTTGAAATTTTTCCAAATAGGCTTTCCTGCGATTGAGCCTATGTGATCACTTCACTTCATATGAACACCAATTGTTACCACTGGGTATTTGTTTGTGCCGCCTAATTACAATTGTGACTCCCTGGTGTAATAGTCATAGACAACCACACAATTGTAAATATCCGAACATTTCAACAAATTGGCAATCTTTGTACTATTTTGAAAACATATCAAAATCTGATAAGATATTTGTGCAGATTTTTCCAGATTGTACTTCTCTAAATGAAGATCATTCAGTACGTAATGCCCCAAATTTTAGCAACCTTTAATACTCATATGAAAAATTCCTTTTAGGCGCTTCAAATTTGATCTGTTTTGTACACATGTGAGAAGTTTTGAACAATTCCGAAGGGCACAGGAGCCACAGCCATCGTAATGGCGCCCATGCACGACACTCGCTTCAAGCAACGTACTGTGAGTGAATTCTTGACTGTGGAAAAAGAAACCGTGATGAACATTCATAAGCGCTTATGCGTAGTGTATGGTAGTCGCGGAATTCGTAGGATTACTTGTGGACGATGAGCAGAGAGTTAAAGCGTCAGTAAGTGCAGAAACTTTTTTCCGTGATCGGCCAAGTTCGGGCCTTCCTGTAACAGCCACTGCGGCCGACATAGCGAATCGCACGATGCCATTATTGGTGGAGAACAGCGCATGACAACTCGCCAATTGGCTCTAGAGTTATCGGTGTTGGAAGTACGTGTGTAATGATTGAGGCTCTTGGATGTTCAAAGTGGTGCTGAAGACGGATTCTACGAACGCTCACATCAGACCACAATATTCAGCGGTACATTCAGTTCATCTGAACTGCCGCAATAGTTTGAGGCCAACGGAGAGTTCTTCATGTCACCAACCGCTACAGGTGACGAAACCTGGGTGCATGCCTTTGGTGCTGCAAACAAAAAGTCAGTCACAGGTGAGGCATCACCAGCAATCATCAAAAATGAAGAAATTCAAAGCAGCTCTTTCTGATGGCAATCTCATGATGACTTTCTTTTGTGGCACTAATGGTGTCATTTTCATGGATGTGCTGCCAAAAAGGTTAACTATTTATTGACAGACATATGTGATACGCTGAACAAACTCAAGAAACGTTTCCGGCGTATTCGATCTGACAAGAATCCAAAGGAACTATTGCACTGACACGACAGTGCATGCCCACGCAAAAGTCACAGAACCCGCAAACATATCGCCAAATGGGGTTGCACACCATTGCCTGATCCACCCTGTAGCGTAGACCTGGCAGCCTCACACGTCTCTCTGTTTGGGCCACTTAAGGATTCTTTACTTTGGACACATTTCGAAGATGATGAGAGTATAATTCATGCGGTGAAAACGTGGACAGGACCAGAGCTTTCAACATGATGAAACATATGCTTTTGCACAACCCTGACATAGGGCCATAGAACGTGATGTACATTATGTAGGAAAACAGTACGTATAAAAGAAATGTTGACTTATACTGCTACAAAATTTTAATTCTTAAGCAGAAATATGTTCTGAGATAAACGTTGTGGGTCGTTATTTGTTAATCGACCGCAGTAGATAACTGCATCGTGAGTATAAAAGCGTCAGCTCGTTATTGATATTGTCTATTCCTTAATTAAAATACACTCCTGAAAATTGAAATAAGAACACCGTGAATTCATTGTCCCAGGAAGGGGAAACTTTATTGACACATTCCTGGGGTCAGATACATCACATGATCACACTGACAGAACCACAGGCACATAGACACAGGCAACAGAGCATGCACAATGTCGGCACTAGTACAGTGTATATCCACCTTTCGCAGCAATGCAGGCTGCTATTCTCCCATGGATACGATCGTAGAGATGCTGGATGTAGTCCTGTGGAACGGCTTGCCATGCCATTTCCACCTGGCGCCTCAGTTGGACCAGCGTTCGTGCTGGACGTGCAGACCGCGTGAGACGACGCTTCATCCAGTCCCAAACATGCTCAATGGGGGACAGATCCGGAGATCTTGCTGGCCAGGGTAGTTGACTTACACCTTCTAGAGCACGTTGGGTGGCACGCGATACATGCGGACGTGCATTGTCCTGTTGGAACAGCAAGTTCCCTTGCCGGTCTAGGAATGGTAGAACGATGGGTTCGATGACGGTTTGGATGTACCGTGCACTAATCAGTGTCCCCTCGACGATCACCAGTGGTGTACGGCCAGTGTAGGAGATCGCTCCCCACACCATGATGCCGGGTGTTGGCCCTGTGTGCCTCGGTCGTATGCAGTCCTGATTGTGGCGCTCACCTGCACGGCGCCAAACACGCATACGACCATAATTGGTACCAAGGCAGAAGCGACTCTCATCGCTGAAGACGACACGTCTCCATTCGTCCCTCCATTCACGCCTGTCGCGACACCACTGGAGGCGGGCTGTACGATGTTGGGGCGTGAGCGGAAGACGGCCTAACGGTGTGCGGGACCGTAGCCCAGCTTCATGGAGACGGTTGCGAATGGTCCTCGCCGATACCCCAGGAGCAACAGTGTCCCTAATTTGCTGGGAAGTGGCGGTGCGGTCCCCTACGGCACTGCGTAGGATCCTACGGTCTTGGCGTGCATCCGTGCGTCGCTGCGGTCCGGTCCCAGGTCGACGGGCACGTGCACCTTCCGCCGACCACTGGCGACAACATCGATGTACTGTGGAGATCTCACGCCCCACGTGTTGAGCAATTCGGCGGTACGTCCACCCGGCCTCCCGCATGCCCACTATACGCCCTCGCTCAAAGTCCGTCAACTGCACATACGGTTCACGTCCACGCTGTCGCGGCATGTTACCAGTGTTAAAGACTGCGATGGAGCTCCGTATGCCACGGCAAACTGGCTGACACTGACGGCGGCGGTGCACAAATGCTGCGCAGCTAGCGCCATTCGACGGCCAACACCGCGGTTCCTGGTGTGTCCGCTGTGTCGTGCGTGTGATCATTGCTTGTACAGCCCTCTCGCAGTGTCCGGAGCAAGTATGGTGGGTCTGACACACCGGTGTCAATGTGTTCTTTTTTCCATTTCCAGGAGTGTACAATATGAACAGCAAGGGTTCTACACTATTCTCTGGAGCACACCAGAAGTTGCTTTTACTTATGTCGATGACTCTCTATTGTAGATAACATGCTGTGTTCTGTAATCCAGCCGGCCGCTGTGGCCAAGTGGTTCTATGCGCTTAAGTCTGGAACCGCGCTGCTGCTACGGTCGCAGGTTCGAATCCTGCCACGGGTACGGATGTGTGTGATGTCCTTAGGTTAGTTAGGTTTCAGTAGTTCTAAGTCTAGGGGACTGATGGCCCCAGATGTTAAGTCCCATAGTGCTGAGAGCCATTTGATCCATTTCTTCTGCAATCCAGTCATAAATTTCCTTTGATATCCCACATAATCGTCATTTTCTTAATAAATTAGTACTGAGTCAAATCCTTTTCGGAGGTCAAGAGCTACTACATCCACACGACAGCGTGGAACCATGAATTTCAGGATTTCATGCGAGAAAAGGACAGGTGTATACATCTGAATTTAATGTATTCGGTCAGTTCAAAAAAATAATTAATCATTTTTTGTTAGTCGTCACTATATCAAAGTGTGCTACACTGCTAGAGTCTCGTTTGGTTTTCCAGGTCGTAAAACTTAAATGAAAGATGGTACAGTGGTTCAAATGGCTCTGAGCACTATGGGACTTAACATCTATGGTCATCAGTTCCCTAGAACTTAGAACTACTTAAACCTAACTAACCTAAGGACATCACACATGGCCCAGTCATCTCGAGGCAGAGAAAATCTCTGACCCCGCCGGGAATCGAACCCGGGAACCCGGGCGTGCGAAGCGAGAACGCTACCGCACGACCACGAGCTGCGGACGATGGTACAGTGTTCGTGATAATTTTAGTATTATTTGTTATACGGGAGCAACGATACAACTTGAAATTTTTCGTGGCAGTGGGATAAAACATTTACAAAAATTTTGAATATCAGAAGGTCGAATGAAGTTTGCGAATGATGGTCGTGATTCAAAGAAGCCATCAAAGAATCGACCGAAGACGACTATAGAAGGAAGATCTTCGACCTCAAGTTCAGAAAATCAAGTAACTTATCTGTTGGACGCCAGGTGTCAATTAAGTGTCTGATGACTTGGAGAAGATGTCGAACTCTCAACGTGAACCTGTCGTGTGAATTTAGCTGAAATATTTATCATGCATGAAGTTTCTGAAAATTGTATCCCCGTTTAATGACCAGAGATAAAAAGGAAAATCGATGATCGCTTGTCAGGATCTCCTTGAACAAACTGAAGGTGACGAGACATTCGTGCAAATCATCGTCTCAAGAGCCGGGAGCTGGGCTGCAACGCCATCACGATCGATTGGAAAAATATCGCTGAAAAGAAAAACACGACTGTCTCATTACAAGGTAAAGTGATGCAAACAGTTTCTATGTACCAATATAATTGCGCAGTTGGAAATTTTTAATTTGGATCGAACAATCTACTGCATTACTATGAAAAGAGCCGAAACCAGGGAGGGTAGCGATATTGGACGCTGAGGTATTGTGCGAAATAGCCATTCTAATTCATTCCAAAGGTGTTCCATTGGGCTCTTATCGGGACTCTGGGCAGGCCCATCCATTTCAGGATCTCACCGGCCACTAATCGTCCCTTACAGATGCTGCTTTCTGACAGGGTGCATTGTCATGCTGATACATTCATCATCTCCCAACTGTTCCTCTACTGTATGCCGCACAGAATGCTGTAAAATATGTTCATATACTTCCATATTTAACGTTTTGTTTTTGAAACACTGTACGGGGACCACACAGTGACCAGGCACCACCTTCTCCATACTTCACTGTCCTCTCGACACTTGATGGCAGATAATGTCCTCCCGGCACTCGCCAAACCCAAACCTCTGTCGTACTGTCACGGAGGACGGCGTGATTAATAGCTCCAAATCACTCGTTTCCCGTCGTTCACTGTGCCATGGCGTAGCTCTTTACACCACCAGTGTCGTTTAGCACTGAGTGCAGATGTGTGGCTTATTAGGAGCCTATCGGCCATTGTTAACTCTCTATGCACCGTAATTGTGCAAGATGGACTGATGGTAACACTTTGAAATTCCTGGGTGTTCTTCGACTGATTTCATGTGGTTTTTTTTACAACCATCATCCGCAATGATCGATTGTTCTTGTCAATCCATACATAATGTCATCTGCTCATCGTTTAGCTGTGATAATTCTTTCGTGTTTCCATTTCACGAGTAAATCATTAACAATCGACTTGGGGGACTTAGAAGCTTAAAATATCCCTGATGGATTTGTTACTCAGGTGGCATCCAACGACTAGTCCACGCTCAGAGTAAATGAGCTCTCCTGACGGAGCCATTCTGCTGTTACGACTTTTCTGCAGGCAACACAATATGCCATAGCCTACTTACTGGCACATCTGCTTTTCATGACATCTAGTGGGCAATTCCTCATCACATAAGGGTGTCCAGATACTTTCTACATCTACATTTATACTCCGCAAGCCACCCAACGGAGTGTGGCGGAGGTCACTTTACGTGCCACTGTCATTACCTCCCTTTCCTGTTACACTCGCGTATGGTTCGCGGAAGAACGACTGCCGGAAAGCCTCCGTGCACGCTCGAATCTCTCTAATTTTACATTCGTGATCTCCTCGGGAGGTATAAGTAGGGGGAAGCAATATATTCGATACCTCATCCAGAAATGCACCCTCCCGAAACCTGAACAGCTAGCTACACCGCGATGCAGAGCGCCTCTCATGAAGTCTGCCACTTGAGTTTGCTATACATCTCCGTAACGCTATCACACTTACTAAATAACCCTGTGACGAAACGCGCCGCTCTTCTTTGGATCTTCTCTGTCAACCCGACCTGGTACGGATGCCACACTGATGAGAAATACTCAAGTATAGGTCGAACGAGTGTTTTGTAAGCCATCCCCTTTGTTGATGGACTACATTTTTTAAGAACTCTCCCAAAGAATCTCAACCTGGCACCCGCTTTACCAACAATTAATTTTATATGCTCATTCCACTTCAAATCGTTCCGTACGCATACTCCCAGATATTTTACAGAAGTAACTGCTACCAGTGTTTGTTCTGCTGGTATATAATCGTACAATAAAGGATCCTTCTTTCTAAGTATTCGCAGAACATTACATTTGTCTATGTTAAGGGTCAGTTGCCACTCCCTGCACCAAGTGCCTATCCGCTGCAGATCTTCCTGCATTTCGCTGCAATTTTCTAATGCAGCAACTTCTCTGTATACTACAGCATCATCCGTGAAAAGCCACATGGAACTTCCAACACTATTTATTAGGTCATTTACATATATTTTGAAAAGCAATGGTCCCATAACACTCCCCTGTGGCACGCCAGAGGTTACTTTAACGTCTGTAGACGTCTGTCCATTGATAACAACATCCTGTGTTCTGTTTGCTAAAAACTCTTCAATCCAGCCACACAGCTGGTCTAACATTCCGTAGGCTCTTACTTTGTTTATCCGGCGACAGTGCGGAACTGTATCGAACGCCTTCCGGAAGTCAAGGAAAATGGCATCTACCTGGGAGCCTGTATGTAATATTTTCTGGGTCTCATGAACAAATAAAGCGAGTTGGGTCTCACATGATCGCTGTTTCCGGAATCCATGTTGATTCTTACAGAGTAGATTCTCGGTTTCCAGAAATGACATGATATTCGAGCAAAAAACATGTTCTAAAATTCTACAACACATCGATGTCAGAAATATAGGCCTATAGTTTTGCGCATCTGCTCGACGACCCATCTTGAAAATTGGGACTACCTGTGCTCTTTTCCAATCATTTGGAACCTTCCGTTCCTCTAGAGACTTGCTGTACACGGCTGTTAGAGGGGGGGGGGGGGGGGGGGTGGGGGGGGGGGGTCAAGTTCTTTCGCGTACTCTGTGTAGAATCGAATTCGTATCCCGTCAGGTCCAGTGGACTATCCTCGGTTGAGTGATTTCAGTTGATTTTCTTTTCCTTGGACACTTATTTCAATGTCAGCCATTTTTTCATTCGTGCGAGGATTTAGAGAAGGAACTGCAATGCGTTCTTCCTCTGTGAAACAGCTTTGGAAAAAGGTGTATAGTATTTCAGCTCTACGCGTGTCATCCTCTGTTTCAATGCCATCATCATCCCAGAGTGTCTGGATATGCTGTTTTGATCCACTTACTGATTTAACGTATGACCAGAACTTCCTAGGATTTTCTGTCAAGTTGGTACGTAGAATTTTACTTTCGAATTCACTGAACGCTTCACGCATAGCCCTCCTTACGCTAACTTTGACATCGTTTAGCTTCTGTTTGTCTGAGAGGTTTTGGCTGCGTTTAAACTTGCAGTGAAGCTCTCTTCGCTTTCGCAGTAGTTTCCTAACATTATTGTTGAACCACGGTGGGTTTTTCCCGTCCCTCACAGTTTTACTCGGCACGTACCTGTCTAAAAAGCATTTTACGATTGCCTTGAACTTTTCCCATAAACACTCAACATTGTCAGTGTCGAAACAGAAATTTTAGTTTTGATCTGTTAGGTAGTCTGAAATCTGCCTCCTATTACTCTTGCTAAACAGATAAACCATCCTGCCTTTTTTGATATTCCTATTTACTTCCATATTCAGGGATGCTGCAACGGCCTTATGATCACTGATTCCCTGTTCTGCGCTTACAGAGTCGAAAAGTTCGGGTCTGTTTGTTATCAGTAGGTCCAAGATGTTATCTCCACGAGTCCGTTCTCTGTTTAATTGCTCGAGGTAATTTGTTCAGACAGTGCGTATGTGCTGCACGAATTCGTCTATAGATGTCGTCCCCATTCACAAACCACATCAGACACTAACTGAAGCCCATCCGATCTTACCTCTTTTCCGCCACACCACCAACAGACTGAGAAAAATGACGACCAGAGTCTGCTTTCACTTGTTGACCCACAGTTTTTGTTAGTCTTAAAGAGCTTGCACTTCCTTTAGGAGAAGGGAATTAAGCGTTAGAAGTAACTGATGCTACGATGCCACTGCTATCGTTGAGAATCCAGCACCACAAAGCAATTTTTCTGGCACGCTGGTTATTCGCAGCACAGACACGTGGACACGGTCGCTCTCAGGACGCTGGCACGGTCGCCAGTCCCGAACGTCTCCCCGCCTCTTAAGATGCCGCCACGACCCTGCCAAGTCTGTCTCCTGCAGCGCGTACTTCACACGCGGGTGAATGTTTGCCGCGTTAACGCATTCCGCCGCGGCTTTAATGATGTGACAAGCACCGGAATCGCTCATTCAGACTCTCCCGCCAACTGGCTCGCCGCCAGTGCCGCGATATGCGTTCCCACATACTGTCCCCGCCTCTACATATGCATATGCACACTGAGGAGGAATAAATTGAACAACTACCAAGAACCTGCAAGATGCACATCATAAGTCACTCGACATTATACAAGTCGGTTAGCCACACTGAAGGCTTAAAGCTACAATTGTAAAACCACCATGACCTACAGTAACAGCACTCTGATTCTTCTGCCATTCATGGATTTGGCTTTAAGACCGTCCCATTTTCGCAGACTGACTGCTACCTCTTCTCCCTACATGTCTTCTACATGATGACTGTAAGGCTTGGCTTGTTATGAGTGTTGTATGAGGGTCATTCCGAAACAAGTTCCTCCTGCTCTTTTGTGATGATTCCCAGTGACCAAGTGAGTTTATGTAGGCGTAGCGCCCATTTTAGAATTTCCTACTAGTCTCCTGGCGGCGTAATTTTCGTGTGCAGCCACCAGCACCACGGGAACGTTCCAACACAGCGTCGAACATCGACTTGCGTATAACGCAGAAACATATCATTGAATTCCTTACCACTGAACAAATTGCGCCAATTGGGTACTCCGTTTCGGCAGATGAAAAAGATGTGCACAACAAGCCACGTCCAGTCGACCCTGCTCAGGTGTTATGGTTCGTAATCAACGGCGTCTCGATCAACTCGTCCGTCACAATCGTCAGACAATCATCTAGGAACTGTGTGCACAGTTGAATGTCGGCTGTATTGCCTAAGATGAGATGTTTAGCAACTTCAGTTATTGGAAAGTATATGCGGTATGAGTTGCCTGGTGCTTATAAAAGAGCAAAAAGAAATCATGGAATCGAAATTTGTCGTTACTGATAGACCAATAAAAGGTACAAGGTGACAGCCTTCTGAACATCGTCGTCTCGGAACAGTGAGACGTGGTGTCACAACTGCGAACCAGAATTCAAAAGCCAGAAAGTCCAAGGCTCGACGACATGTGAATTCTCCAACGAAGAGAAAGTTCAAGACACCGTTATCTGCATTTTTAAATGACGCGACGTGCCCAGTCATTTGGGATAGGCAGGGTGCGGATGTTTTAGATATCTTGGAGCCTAGAGCAACTGACAGTTCAAATCGCTACAAGACAATACTGACTAGAGGCAAAGCGCGAATTTTCAGAGTCATGTCACAGTAGAAGACGTACTTCCGTTTGCAGCACGATGACTTCAGCCCCCACAACAGTGCTTCGACAGTTATCCAAACAAGCATGGACCGTCTTACCACATCTACCGTGTAGGTGTGATTTAGCGCATATGGACTTCCAACTGTTTCAGCTGACTTAGATTACACATTTGCTGTGTGCCAGGCATTTAATAAAATTGGGTAAGGAATCAAAGATTTTGATTGCACCCTTATGCACCCATTTGCGACCTAACTTCAGTCTGTTTATTTCGTGTCACAAAATATTTGATAAGGCGAACATCTGCAACTGACGAACATAGAATAAATACCACTTCAGTTGCAAGTAACTACCTTTTTCTACGACCGATTTCGAAGCTTTAAGTTTCATCTTCAGGCGTTATCAAATATTATGAGAACAGAAATGTCTGACGGTCGGGCCAGTCAGTCACGCGGGATCACACCCACATCAACGCATGGGAGCGCAGGACCAGCAACCACAGCGAGGTCTAGGCAGCACGACACGGAAGCGACTAGTACAGACTGGCCCGGAAGCCGGCTGACCGCGCTGACGGAAGCGAATGACTCCCTCAGAAGAACATCCAAAAACTCTGCCAAGTAATGCCAAGCCGAATAACTGCTTTCATAAGAACTAGATGTGAAGCAATGCTGTATTGACTTGCTCAATCTGTGAAGCTTTTTCTCTTGAATAAATCATCCAGTTTCTTGTGAAATTGTAGTCATGTGTTTATCGGCACGTGTACATCACCTCTGCCGCTTTCCGTTCCATTCGGATAACTCCTCCGTGGTACTTGGTTTTTCGTCTTAAGAGCGTATATCACAGCAGGTGGCACAACAGAGAGAATGTAGAAAATACGAGTTACCTCGACATCCGTCCATAACGCATGGTGTCAGAAACAAGAGTAAAATCAGGATGCACCCTCAATGTGTCAATAGAAAAAGGTGACACGGGTAAATGTATAAGTTACAGAAATGAATACCTTCCAATGAACATAGGTTCGCAAACTTCTATATGAAATATTTTTCTAGTTGGCAGAAATGAATTTAAAAAGCAAACTTTTTACCCGTGGACCGTGCGTAATGTTTGGAAATGTGCAAGGTGCATTGAGCCTCACTGGCACATTTTGTAGCTGATGTAAGACGACATACTAACATGCTCCAAGATGGGTAGGTCCAGCAGGATTTCCACCTTGGCCGCGAAGTTGACGTGACAACATTATCAGAATTTTTCGTCTGAGGTCACCTCAAAAGATGAACTGCGTAGCGCTCGTCGTTTATCCGGTTGTAGAACTGTAGCAGTGAACGATACATCCCTGTCAAGCTTTGCGAGGAGATTTTAGGGAGGAGAGGTTTGAAAAAATCATAACTTAACGCAAAGACGGGTGCAGTATTGCATTCAAGTGCGAGGACGACACAGGGAAAGCCTTCTTTAACACTCACGAGTGAACAGTAAGTTGTAAACGTAACGTGCTGCAGTAATATTGTGTTCCTTTGAAGGTAGGCTGTGGTTGGTATTTCAAGCTATACAGGTTTATATCTCATCGAGAAGTCTAATCTTCAAATACCAGTAACCAGCTACTGAATGACGACCAGTGTGGGCTGTAGTCATTGTATGACAACCAAACTTGCTAGACATTCTAATGCGTTAGTGCAGAAGAGATTAAAGCGGGGAAAATTGGCCTCAAGGCGCAAATCAGGCTCTGTGAATGCAGAAAGATGTCAAGAAATGTTTGCATGTGCAATGAATTAGTAGCGGGAAGTGGGCAGGAAAGTTCAAACAACGGAGACAGGCATAATGTTGATTTTATTACTAACCATCGCCTACATAATTTGTTCAATACGAGCACAGGAGACGTCGACGAGATGCTACATCCGTGAAACGATCAATAGTGATTTAGTGCAGTACCGGAGAGATTACACTACTGCATACGTTTTAGCACTTTATTTTCTGCCGTTTTGACAGATCACCAAAATTCTACAGCTGTCTTTCCGTATGGGTCGAAGCAGGGGGACTCCGTTGATGCTCTGTTGTTTTCCCAGATCGTGTCCTCAAGATCAGACTGCCTCGAGACTACGCGGAACTGTATGCGATCTCGCGGGCACTGGAGCAATGAGGCGTGCTTCGAATTCCTTGTATGTTCTCTGAGTGCCCTTCACTCCCTACAGCGCTTGTATCCAGAATATCCAGGATGCCCTTCTTCAACAAAAACGACTGTTTAAGGAGGTGTCTTTCTGCCGAGTAAAAAGTGATTCAAGTGGCTCTAAGCACTATAGGACTTAACATCTGAGGTCATCAGTCCCCTAGACTTAAAACTACTTAAACCTAACTAACCTAAGGAAATCACACGCATCCATGCCCGAGGCAGGGTTCGAACCTGCGACCGTAGCAGCCGCGTGGCTCCGGACTGAAGTGCATAGAACCGCTCGGTCACAGAAGCCGGCCTCTGCTGAGTACCAGGTCTAATGAGTGTTGTCGGGAACGAAACAGTGGATGTAGCAGCAAGGGGGTGTAGCTTCGTCTAGTAAAGCGCACGACGCGATCGGGGCGTAATTTCTTACAGCCTCGAAGACAGGACCTCGCCTTTCTTACCCGTATCTTTCTTACTGAGCATCTGTACACAAACATGCCTCTATCGACACGAATTAGTAAAATACTAGTCACTTAGATTTCGATTGGGTCTGTGTCTGACTGGTATGCTGTGTCATACTCAAGAGGTATGCAAATGTGGCCTTATGACACAGGGCTTCTTGCTACTATGGTGACCCTCCAATGTGTGGTGCTTGTGGCGCACAGTTCACCGTGCGCCACATTTTGCTGGACTGTGTTTTATTTTCGGACCGGAGGGCATCGGTGGATTTGCCGGCATTCCTACCCTTTATTTTAACTGACACTGAAACGAATGCTGCTCGAGTTTTGAGGTTTTGTGATCTGCCCAACTTGTTTCCATAAATTTTTGGGAGATGGTCTTAATGTGTTAGCAGGGAGCCGGCCACTGTGGCCGAGCGGTTCTAGGCGCTTCAGTCTGGAACCACGCGGCTGCTGCGGTCGCAGGTTCAAATCCTGCCTCGGGCATGGATGTGTGTGATGTCCTTAGGTTAGTTAGGTTTAAGTAGTTCTAAGTCTAAGGGAGTGATGACCTCAGATGTTAAGTCATATAGTGCTTAGAGGCATTTGAACCATGTTTTTGTTAACAGGGTGACTGGTTCACCTACGTTTTTTTGTAAGTGGTCATCCAGTCACATTCCCTGTGCCTTTCTGTAAGCTCTTCTGTGGTGTTTCTTCTGTTTTATTCCCATGAATGGCAGCACATTTCACCCTTCTCTTTTGTATTAAGGCCTATGAGTGATTGTGTGAGTTTGACAACTATTTAAGTTATTTTACCCACATTTGTTTCTTTTAACAAGCGTAAGGGCTCTGACAACCTCGGCGTTTAGCGCCCGTAAGCAGCAAACTCGCACATGCTAGCGCGCGCACACACACATACCCACGCACGCACGGACCCACACACATGCGATCAATAGCTTCTCGCAGCAGTATTGGTGGAATCAGAGCAACATGGTGCTGTATACTGGCCTTCAGATCAGGTAGAGAGCGAACGTATCCGTGGTAGACGCGTTCCTATAGATATTCATAGAGGCAAAAGTCACATGGATTCAGCTGATATGAACCCCAGGTGATCTTGCAGGCCATGCATCTGGGTTATCTCTGTAGATAACACGTTCTTGGAAGGTTGCATTAAGCAGACCTTTTATTGGACGAGCAATATGAGGTATTGCCGCATCTCGCGTGTAAACTGTCGTTTCAACAGAGTTGCGCTCTTCCAAATCGGGAATCATTTGCTGTACATGGAGATCTCGATAACCCGCAAACGTCACGGTATATCTGACAGGCCATCTGGATGTATTCTGTTCAAAGAAGAACGGACCGAGAATAAACGGGTTTCTGAATCCATACCACACAGTCACATAGGGCGAGTGCAGTGGCTCTTCGTGCGCAACCCGCAGTTTAACAGTATCACAGTTTCGGCAGTTCTGCGTATTCTCTGCACATAATGTGCAGGTAAAATGTGCATCGTCACTCCATAGAATATTTCCCGGCGACCTGTCATCAACTTCGATCCGTAACAGAAAACGAAGAGCAAATTCAGAACATTGTTGCACATCACGAGGTTTCAGTTCCTGGCCCTTCTGGATCCAGTAAGAGTTCCAGTGTAATAGAGACCGCAAAACTTTCAGTGCTGTTGACCCTGAGATGGACAACCCTTGTGGTACTGCCCGGGCACTAGCACTGCCCATGGAGCGTGCTGCATAGTCAGTTACAGCAACAGCAACCTTTCCAATAACTTCCATCGGGTAGGACGCCTTCCTTTTCTAGGTGCCTCATCAAGTTCATGCGTGTTTTTTAATTTCATTTTCGTCTTCTTTAAAAAGTTTAATGAAAGCGGGCTCCTCCTTTCAGTCGGCGATACTCTCTCAATGCAGCTCTGTAATTGCTGCCGCTCACGTAAAACAGTTCCACTAACAGCGGACGGTCTCCCCTGTTCTCGGTAGGCAGACCGTCCACCCATTTTATGGCAGCGTGGATGTCGTACCGTCGTGCAAAGAGTGTAGGGTGTTAGATTTGCAGCTAGTGGGCACAATTTGAACTATGAATTTTCCAGGTTTAATTGGTTCCGCAATAACATTTCCATCAAGTTTCACTACCATACGATAACTAAAGCCCACATTGACCACTGTCGGTAGCTGTACTTCAATTATAACCACTGGTACATGGTACCAACTAGTAGAATAATTCACACGGAATCCTGTGGTGGTCCCCAACCACACTTCCGCAATTATCTCGCAAACCTCTCGTCTAGGAACCTACGTTTATTATAAGGGGCAGTCAAATGAAACCCGGTCACTAGTGTAAAGCAACAGTAATGATTTTATTAACTCAAAAATTTAATTATACACAGTACACACACTCAAAAATAGTCACCAAAACTGTTGGCACATTTATCCAATTGCGACGCTAGCCGGTCGATTCCATCCTTGAAGAAGCTAGTAGGCTGCTGTCGGATCCAGGTCTGGACCCAATCACACACTTCGTCGTCCGTTGCTAATCGATGTCCTCAAATAGCTTGTTTTAGGGGTCCAAACACATCAAAGTCACACAGTGATCAGTCGGGACTATATGGTGGATGTTTCAGCGTCTCCCAGCGAAACTGCTGCAATGTCGTCTTCTCCCCATTGGCCGTGTGTGGCCGGGCATTATCATGCAGGAGGATAACGCCATTGGACAACATGCCTCGTCGTTTCGACTTGATGGCTCGTCTAAGGTTCTGATAACGCTAGCCATTGATAGTGGTTCTCCGTCCCAAAAACTCGACAAGCAATGGGTCCTTGTAGTCAGAAAAGGACATCATGACTTTACCAGAGCTGGTTCGCACGGTCTTTGATATCTTTGGAGGCGGTGAAGTCGAATGTTTCCACTGCTTGCTCTAACGCTTGCTTTACTGTTCAAAATGGTGACACCATGTTTCGTCACCTGTGACAATACGGGACAGAAAGCCGTATTCCTCCTCGTGATAACGTTGCAGATGACCCAAAGACAGCACCATTCGAGTATTGCGCTGTTCTTTGGTGAGTTGGTGGGGAAGCCACTGAGCACAGATTCTTCGAGAGTTCAACTGTTGACGCATTACGGTGTGGGCGGAGCCGATGCAAATACCTAATAACCGATGAATCTCGCCCACGGTGTTTCTGCGGTTGTCCAAGACTAAAGCATTCACCTCGCCAACCATTTCCGGTGTGATGACACGACGAGCTTGTCCAGGACGAGCATCGTCTTGCAGTGACTCGCGCCCCTCAGGGAATCGTTTGCGCCGTTCCGCAACACTTGAACGACTCAGACTGTACCCACCGTACACAGCCTTCATCCGTCGATACATTTCACTGCCTCAAACTCCCCCCGCCGCCAAAAATCGAATCACTCCTCGCTGTTCCTGCTTACTCGCCTGCATGTTCGGTAGTGGACGATAACTTGTGTGACCACCATCTCTTCGTCGTGAAACCACACTGGCGCTATGCAACATCAAACGGTGCGCCCGCGTCAGTCTCTCTGCCAGTAGACGGCGCCACCATACCCGCAGTTACGTGGTCCCACATTACGTGAAATGCAGAGGTAGACGCACTGACCTCGTTTCATTTCAATGAACCTCATAAACAGTTTCACGTATAATGTCGTCTACTTTGATCTGTATCAGATTTCGCTCTTAATTATGATATACCCTGTATATTTCGTGAACAGTACTGGCCATGTCACACTCCATTGGGCTACTCCCGAAGTTAGTTTTACGTCTGGAGATTGATCTCCTTTCAGAATAACATGCTGTGCCGAATATCCTAAGAACTCTTCAGTCAGAGAGCTGGAATGATTCGTATTTTATTCACTGGGTGACAATGCGAAACTGTTCGGTACGTGACTGGTAAAACCTGATGCGTCAGTTCCGACGTTATTCCACTACAGTGCTTGCACATTGCAATGCCAGGTTATGTAGGATGGAGGTGGTGAATACAAACATTCGAAGTAATAACTGGTTGCAGTGGCGAGACAGAGAGGGTGAGATCCTGTCTTCTGAGCATGCTGTGAACTCTGCTGTGTGCACGGAGGTAGCGACAAATGACGATAACACAGAAGACGTCAGAGCAATAATGATATTGGATCGTTGCTTGGCGACAGACTCAGGCTGTCTTCTGTTCGTCATGGCGGCTACACGAGCAAGGCGGCTGTAGGAGGGAGTCTGTTCTCTCCAACACCGCTACAATATAGATCAGCTCGGCTTTGACATGCTTGCTCACCACAGTGTAATTCAAAACCAGCGACGACGCAGTTGCATCTGGTGTAAATCTTCATGGTTCATGCAAGCAATGGTACGACAGTAGAAGATGGACGTGGCAGTCCAATGTGACAACTGTCGTGTTTAGAGGTAAGGAAGTACTTCTAAAAAATGCTCAAATGTGTGTGAAATCTTATGGGACTTGACTGCTAAGGTCATCAGTCCCTAAACTTGCACATTACTTAACCTAAATTATCCTAAGGACAAACACACACACCCATGCACGAGGGAGGACTCGAACCTCCGCCGGGACCAGCCGCACAGTCCATGACTAAGAATTTCTCACTTGCTGGTAATGAGCGTGTTAAACTGCTTGTCTCGAATTGTTGGCTCGTTTAGTTTGCCACTAAATGTGCCACATTATTAAAAATTACTCATACTTGCAAACTACATATGTTTTGTTGAGATAGACTTAGAGTACAACGTAAATAAGTTAGCACATAAGATAGCCAGTGACTTGAGCATCTGGTGTGCAGAAAGCAGGTGGTGACTTAGAAGAAACACGCGCGTGTAAATTCCGACACAGAACTACTTCAAAGAGACCTTTTACTGCAATTACACTGTGCTATCGTCAGTTACGCTGATCGTTTACTGATTTCTTCTGCATGGTGCTATTTTATACGATAACGGAGTGCAAGCAATTCATGCAAAGAATTTAGTCACCCCCAGTCACGATAGTACCTCGCAACATGATTTCCAGCTTTGATAGTGTCCACAAGTTTCTTCACAGTGTCCACAAGTTTCTTCAGGTATGGCACATCCAGTCTAAGTCACTCATTAATAATCAGGCAGCGGACAGCTACCTGATTGCGGGAATGTTGGTTGCTACGTTGCACCCACTGCTCCAAATAGTCCTAGACATTTCATATGAAGATGAGGTGATTTATCGGGTCAGTGGAGCTGCCACAGGTTGCCTGAGTGTTCATCAAGAGGAACGCGTGTTGGATGCTAAAGAAACTTGGTAGGGTACTCAAGAATATATTTTTGGTATCCTACACATTTGTGTTTTTCACAATATATCCTGTCAACTCACCAATTTACAGATTTTGTGTCCTACCAATTTGTCTGTTTTACAGCCAATTTTACGACCTATTCTGCCAATATGCCAGTTTCCGGATTGGTTGTTCTACTAGTTTATCAATGTTACAGATGGTTTTACAACATATCTTGCCAGTTCGCGACTTTAATAGCCAGTACTACAAATCTCACGATTTGACACCACTGGACTAACTTTTTCTGCAATTTTATAGAACATCTAACATCTCCTAAGAACCAAATTTCGTTTGTCGTGTATATGTCTCCGTATTCCACCTTACTGCACTGATTTTCCACCGTTTTGCAGAATATGGCTAAATGTCATTTATTTAGACACACACCGCAATGTCAAAATTTTAGTGTATGTTAGTGTTGGTTTAGATAGTTAGCATTGTGCACTGGATTCTAAAGAAACTTGTAGTGTCGAGACAAAACTGTGATATTCCCTTACAAGTGGGAGATACTGTATTAGCAATATGTGTACTGTAAATGGCCAAGTCACGTAAAGAGGCTTGGCTCGACATTGTTCTAATTAATCAAGTGCCAGGACTATAGCATCAACTTTGTGTAGGCCGTTGTCACTTTATGGATGTGCAGATAACGCAAGACTTTTCTTTAATTTTCCACCGAAATGAGGGACCTGTAACTAGCTAACAACGGCTCACAATTTATGTGTGCAAAAGGAGGGATAGTAGTGGAAACAATATTCTAAACAGCGCTAAGAGTGTTAGATCTTCTTTGGCTAAAGATCATGGTATTACCATACTAGACACTACGGCTTCTAAGTATGGAATGGATTGTGTGTTTTACCCTGTGAAGGCCTCTCTGTATTTATTAACGGCTAACGATTTGGGGGTGTTATATTAAAGCCAAAGAGACACTTTTTTTCAATCCAGAGCATTGTTCGCCGTAATACCATCAAATATAGGGATATTATCAAATTATAAAATGGATGCATGTGACTATGTAAGACTGAGCCACAACTTATTTGTGCAGTGATACGGATATGTCATAATAACCAACAGAAGGCTGTTTAACGTGAACGAGATCCACTTAAAGAGAGGCTTACAAAGTACTTTAAATACGGATTATGAAAAAAATCTGAATACAGCAGAGGATGGTTTTCAGACAAGAGCTATGACTGAATGTGGCAGTTGTCATTTATAAAGGGCTGTATGGAGTAAAGTGATCAGGTTGCGGAAAGATAGCAATTCATACCCATTTATGACGGTTTCAAATTAATTACACAAAGTCAAAAAACAAAAACTGTTAGGGTCTCCATTCATCACACTCAGTCACAATGCTTTATCCGACGTACAAGTAAGTAAAATGGATATCACCTTTTTTAGCTGGATATCCCGTCAGACTAAGTTGGTGGTGGTCAGGATGCGAGATTTTGTAAGAATCAACGTTGCTTACAGGATGGTTAACTGCCTACAGCAAACGAATGACCGTTAAATGTAGTAATTCATTATGTTTTAAAACTCTGCAAATTGTTTTGCAGATTTTAGACACAAACTGGAAAAAATATCAGTTCTATAGATGACCAAGAATTTAAAGTCCTGGTAACACAGAGATGTAAATATATAACCTGCCCAAATGTACCGGTTCTGTTTCTAGAAGCCATTTTACTCAAATCACCGCTAGGACAAATATCCAGCCGGAATTGCGACGTTCTGATAAGGTAGACATGTAATTGTAAAATGATCAGGATGCAACTGTACTACATATAGGGAGACGTAGGTGATAGGGAGACAAGAGTGTGGGAAAATGTGTTGTATCACATATCGATACCACTCTATGGGTGTCAAAGTTGTCAACAGAATTATGCATTGAGTGTGCTAACATGAGGCCGTTGAGATACTCGCCATTTACTGGTTTACACACAGTAGTAGATGCAATGTCCGCTGCAGTTTCTTATCGACTAGTTTTAACAAGCTGGTGAAACATCACTTAGTGAGTCAATACTTTAGCCCTCACGAACTCACTAGAAATGCATTTGTGCTTTTTGTCAGGACAGGTTCAGGCTTGCAAGAAAGCGTAAGTATATCTAACATTAAAAACTTCCTGACAGATTAAAGCTGTGTGCCGGACCGAGACTCGAACTCGCGACCTTTGCCTTTCGTCGGCAAGTGCTCTACCAACTGAGCTACCCAAGCACGACTCACAACCCGCCTTCACAGCTTCAATTCTGCCAGTACCTCGTCTCCTACCTTCCAAACTCCACAGACTAGCACTCCTGGAGGAAAGGATATTGCGGAGACATGGCTTAGCCACAGCCTGGGGGATGTTTCCAGAATGAGATTATCCGCGAAAGGCAAAGGTCCCGAGATCGAGTCTCGGTCCGGCACACAGTTTTAATCTGTCAGGAAGTTTCATATCAGCACACACTCCGCTGCAGAGTGAAAATCTCATTCTCGATATCTAACATTACATTGACAGATCGTGAAGTTTTTTCCATGGGTGTAAGAAAAAACCTGCAATATTTGCCCACCGCCACTCGGTAGTATATGTGAATGGGTGTTATAGAGACGTCAAGGCGTAATAAAAATAGATAATATTGCATTTTTCTATATGGAGACAAAAGTATCGTGATGTGAAACTGCCAGCGCATGTCGCGTGCTGCTTTTTGACACCTGATGATAACACTCTTGTCTGTTTCTGATTCGAAGTCTGCACGCTGGACCCAGTTCGTTGTGGCAGTTCCTGGGGGAAAGTGTTTCAGATAGTAGTAGTCCCCCCGTCAGCCATCCAAGGTAACAATAAAGGAGGTAATGTGATCATTCATGAGTGCACTTACAAAAGGCTGTATTTGTCTTCCGTTTTTTCCGATATGTCTATTCCTGATTCAATATGGTTCACGTGCTCATGTTCGTCTGTAGAACTGCATGCTACCACTCACACCCACGTGTGAGAAAAACTGCTTGGGTGTTTCCTCCAGACCAGTCTTATGATGGTGATGAACACAAAAAGAATTTTAGGGGAATGTTTGCTCGTAGCAGTAGTTTTATTTGTTATACTTAGAGAGGATATTGTGGAGTGCTCACAGAAAAATACCTGATACTCTACTGCTAATTGCATTGGTTAAGATACAGCACTTGAAAGTGGGCATTATAGTAATACTGGCTACAATTTTTAAGTAGGGTAGCGCCCATTCTCTCACAACTCGAATAGGAGATGGATGGAATAACATTTTTCGCCATTTTGTAGAATATGAAGTGAAAAAACGTCTAATAATTTTCAAGAACCAAATTTATAAGCAATGTGATGCTTTGTAATGAATATTTGGAGTCTTCTACATTGCCAGACAAATTTGCCGCCATTTTGCAGATTATGGCATGTCTCTCTCTCTCTCTCTCTCTCTCTCTCTCTCTCTCTCTCTCTCCATCCCTCCCTCCTCACACACACACACTCACACACACACACACTCGCGCACTCGCGCACTCGCGCACGCACAAACTGGTAATAGAGGGGGGGGGGGCGTAGATTAGTAAGTAGCAAGAGTTTATTTGTTTAAATATCGCTTTGTGCTCTGGCAGATCAATTATACTTACACGTTTTCTTACTCTTTTTTTATTCTACCTGAGAGCACTGGCTGGCTGCATGCAATCGCATTTGCACACTCGGCGTTAACTGGTCTTTCACATAGCGGTTGGTGGAATATGCCTCTGCTAAAAAATCTTAACAAGCTGGGGCTTAGCGTGTCAGTACTTCAGCAATCGCTTACTTGGCAAAAATCCATGTGTGCTTTGCTCAGAACAGGGTAAGGCTTGCAAAAATACGAGTTCATCCTTGCTGCTACCTAACTGACATGTATGCCATATTACTCCAAACTAATATTTTCTTCAAACTCATGCTCTAACATACCCATATCAGCAGTTCAGTCTGTCTCGCTAACACACAGTTTAGATTACAGAACTCAAATATTTAATATAAATGCACACAGAATATAGAGGACAGAGATCTTTATGGCAATGATTCAGTCGTCGTACTTAGAGTGGGTACATGCGTAAATATGTAAGTTACAGTTACACCACGTTACACAAAATGTCCAGTACTTTGCTTGTAATTTTATTAATTAAGTTATGAAACTTGAAGGTAGCCATTAGCTATGACAATAATGTCTAGCATCTTTAGGTGGAATATCCCGGAGTAACACAAAATTAGCCTACACTTTTGTAGAACGTACCATGATATCGTATACTTAATGGTCAAAGTACATAATATTAAAATTTGCTGCCAGTTTACAGAATATGCTATGATGTAATTAATTTATACTATCAAAATGTCTTACCTCGTAATATTGGCAAACATTTTTTAGGTCTGCTGTTAATGTTCCTCTCACTACAGTGAATAATATGACTCACATAATTAGAATAATAGTAATAAATGATCCCCTCACTAGACCTAGACTGGAAAGCAAACTGCATGAGAACAGAGGCCTCTGTGCTTACCCGCCAAGCCCAGCAGTGCATGATGATTCGTACATATAATTCAGACTGTTTAGATGCTTTTGACGACAGGCTACATTGTGACTCGCATGTGTTTGAGAGCAGTTGGGCGAAGACATACACCTAAGGTGAGATAGCTAATTAAACACATCGAAAAAAAGGTTTGCATCACCTCGATTCCGAGAGTTCCAGAACCTGTACAGAAAACTGGAGCAGAGATCAACACAAACATCATTTACACCCTTTTTATTGCTCATGAAAATCACACATTGCATGTTGTACCACCATACAGCGAGACCTTCAGAGGTGGTGGTCCAGATTGCTATAGACACCCCTAATACCCAGTGGCACGACCTCTTGCATTGATGCATGCCTGTATTCGTCGTGGCCTACTATCCACAAGTTCATCAAAGCACTGTTGGTCCATATTGTTCCACTCCTCAACGGCAATTCGGCGTAGATTCCTTTTCAATCTATCCCAGGCATGCTCGATAGGGTTCATGCCTGGAGAACGTGCTGGTCACTCTCGTCGAGCGATGTCGTTATCCTGGAGGAAGTCATTCACAAGAATTGTCGTCCATGCAGACGAATTCCTCGCCAATATGCTGCCGATATGGTTGCATTATCGGTTGGAGGATGGAATTCACGTATCGTTACGGCGCCTTCCATGACCACCAGCGGCGTACTTCGGCCCAACATAATGCCACCCCAAAACATCAGGGAACCTCCACCTCGCTGCACTCGCTGTGCAGTGTGACCGGGTTACCTCCAAACAGGTTTCGACGATTGTCTGGTTGACGGCAAATGCAACACTCATCGGTGAAGATAACGTGAGCCAACCCTGAGCGGTCCATGCGGCATGTTGTTGTGCTCATCTGTACCGCGCTGGATGGTGTCGTGGTTGCAAAGATGGACCTTGCCATGGACGCCGGGGGTGAAGTTGCGCATCACGCAGACTATTGCGCACAGTTTGAGTGGTAACACGACATTCTGTGGCTGGACGAAAAGAATTGTTCAACATGGTGGCGTTGCTGTCAGCGTTCCTCCGAGCCATAATGCGTAGGTAGCGGTCATCCACTGCAGTAGTAGTCCTTGGGCGGGTTGAGCGAGGCATGTCATCGACAGTTCCTGTCTCTCTGTATCAGCTCCACGTTCGAACAACATCGCTTTGGTTCACTCCGAGACGCCTGGACACTTGCCGTGTTGAGAGCCCTTCCTGGCACAAAGTAACAATGCGGACGAGATCGAACCGCGGTATAATTGAACTACATACAACACGAGCCGTGTTCCTCCTTCCAGGTAGCATGACTGGAACTGATCGGCTGTGAGACCCCCTCCATCTAATAGGCGCTGCTCATGCATGGTTTTTTACATCTTTGGGCGGGTTTAGTGACTCCTCTGAACAGTGAAAGGGACTGTGTCTGTGATACAATATACACAGTCAACGCATGTCTTCAGGAGTTCTGGGAACCGTGGTGATACAAAACTTTTTTGGAGTGTGTATTTACAATGTGCAATTTCACTTTCTTTGCCAGCATCTTTTTCTACAAGACTGGATGCATTGAACATATTGGGCAGATGCACACCTGCATTAAGCGTCATGATGTGATGTGTCACATGCATGTAATGTTGGTATGACTTGTGTGACATCAGTATGATATGGGCGCAACGTTGGTACGACTTAGATATGAAGCACATCAACATAAAGTGTTCAATGTTTGGACAAGTACATCAGCATTTCTTTGCCTAAACTGCCCATTTTAGAAAAAATTAATAAATTAATTATGGTCTCCTCGCTACAGAGGATAGACCTAGAATAGAGCACAAATTGTCTCAAGGTAGTGGTGCTCCCCTGGCAATTCGCCGTCAGCACGATGATGTTAACATTTCACAATTGGCCAAGAGCAAAATAAGGAGGCCGAGGCCTTGAATATGCCACGTACACCTACCTCAGCACCAGAAATGTTGATACAGTAATGTACGCACATCACGGGTCTGTGGAATGTTGTCAACAAAAAGTGCTTACACCAAAACACAACGGCTGTATTTGGAGTGGTGCTGTAACCGTCAATCAGGGACTGCACATAATATCATCGCACTATGTTCAGCAATGAATCGCTGTTCCAAGGTAATCACTATCTTTGGGGAGCATGGAAGCGACCTGGAGAGAAGTCCCGTTCTTCCAGTGTTTTGGAGAGGCGTCGTGTTGTGTCGTCGTCAGATATGACTTCACGTACAGGTTGGCTATAGGTAAGAGAATTCTGATGGCACAGTAGTATGTCATGGACATACTGTGTCCTCATGTGACACTTCTTATGTGACAGCATTGTGGTGCCATTTTTCAATAAGGCAGTGCTTCTCCGCATATGAATTGTCTCTATGAGCTGTCTGTGTGAAGTTAAAATAATCCTGTGTCCATGAAGATTCCCAGGTCTGTCTCTGACACACCACATGTGGGACTGGCTTGGAGGTCAACTCCTTTCCAGCGCCATTACCCAGGATATCAAGCACCAGTTAGAACAGTTGTGTGGCAGCTTGACTCATGAGAGGATGCAGTGGCTTTACGACACTCTTCCTAACCAAATCAGTGCATGCGTTCAGGCCAGAGGCGCTAAAATGTTGTACTGATAAGTTGGCTCATAGTGCTAAGTTCTGTGTAAAGTAGCCTCGATGTTGTATTCACTGAAGTAACATCACATAGCATCTATACCAGTGGTGTTTCGTTTTGTTTTCTTCTCCTCTTCTGGACGCTTCACTCTTTTTGTCGAGCGATGTGTGTTGCCCGACTGTTCTTGCAACGTATGCTATTTCAATGGCAAACGTCTCCACGATGCACAACATCTCTTTGTAGCATCTGTCGCTGGAGTTTGTTGAGCACCTTGGCAATGCTCTCGCGCGTACGAAACGCTGCCGTGACGGAACACATCGCGCCTCGTTGGATCTTTTCTATCTGTTCTGTTAATCCTGCTTGTAAAGGGTCGCAGTTTGCTGGATAGTACCAAAAAGCGATGCAACGAGTGTTTTGTAGGTAACTTCTTTTCTTAAGATTCTTCGAATGAATGTCTGCCTGGCACCTGCTTTTCCCTGCAGTTTGTCTTATGTCGTTGTTCCATTATAGGTCGGTCGGGATGATTGTTCCTAGATATTTCATGGCAGTCAGTTGTTTCCAGTTATTTGTCACCAATAGTATAATCGAACAGTATTGGATCTCTTCCCCTTTTTATGTGCAATATGTTACGTTTATTTACTTTCAGAACAAATGTAATTCCCTGCACCAATCGTCCGTCCTCTGCAAGTCTTCTCCGATTTTACTACAGTTCTCTTGCGTTGCAAATCGTCCGTCCTCTGCAAGTCTTCTCCCATTTTACTACAGTTCTCTTGCGTTGCAGACTTCCTTTAGATTGCAGCATCGTCCTCAAACAGCTTCACGGATGCCTTAACGTCTAGATCACTAGCTGGTACGCATGAGAGGTTCTCTGCGTTTTCCTGTCGTTTTCATGTAACAGGAAATTTTAGTTGATCGAGGACCGTGACCACATAGTGAAACGTACACAATGGTGTGGCTAGAGACCTTGTCTTAGGAAATTGACACATATACACTCCTGGAAATTGAAATAAGAACACTGTGAATTCATTGTCCCAGGAAGGGGAAACTTTATTGACACATTCCTGGTGTCAGGTACATCACATGATCACACTGACAGAACCACAGGCACATAGACACAGGCAACAGAGCATGCACAATGTCGGCACTAGTACAGTGTATATCCACCTTTCGCAGCAATGCAGGCTGCTATTCTCCCATGGAGACGATCGTAGAGATGCTGGATGTAGTCCTGTGGAACGGCTTGCCATGCCATTTCCACCTGACGCCTCAGTTGGACCAGCGTTCGTGCTGGACGTGCAGACCGCGTGAGACGACGCTTCATCCAGTCCCAAACATGCTCAATGGGGGACAGATCCGGAGATCTTGCTGGCCAGGGTAGTTGACTTACACCTTCTAGAGCACGTTGGGTGGCACGGGATACATGCGGACGTGCATTGTCCTGTTGGAACAGCAAGTTCCCTTGCCGGTCTAGGAATGGTAGAACGATGGGTTCGATGACGGTTTGGATGTACCGTGCACTATTCAGTGTCCCCTCGACGATCACCAGTGGTGTACAGCCAGTGTAGGAGATCGCTCCCCACACCATGATGCCGGGTGTTGGCCCTGTGTGCCTCGGCCGTATGCAGTCCTGATTGTGGCCCTCACCTGCACGGCGCCAAACACGCATACGACCATCATTGGCACCAAGGCAGAAGCGACTCTCATCGCTGAAGACGACACGTCTCCATTCGTCCCTCCATTCACGCCTGTCGCGACACCACTGGAGGCGGGCTGCACGATGTTGGGGCGTGAGCGGAAGACGGCCTAACGGTGTGCGGGACCGTAGCCCAGCTTCATGGAGACGGTTGCGAATGGTCCTCGCCGATACCCCAGGAGCAACAGTGTCCCTAATTTGCTGGGAAGTGGCGGTGAGGTCCCCTACGGCACTGCGTAGGATCCTACGGTCTTGGCGTGCATCCGTGCGTCGCTGCGGTCCGGTCCCAGGTCGACGGGCACGTGCACCTTCCGCCGACCACTGGTGACAACATCGATGTCCTGTGGAGACCTCACGCCCCACGTGTTGAGCAATTCGGCGGTACGTCCACCCGGCCTCCCGCATGCCCACTATACGCCCTCGCTCAAAGTCCGTCAACTGCACATACGGTTCACGTCCACGCTGTCGCGGCATGCTACCAGTGTTAAAGACTGCGATGGAGCTCCGTATGCCACGGCAGACTGGCTGACACTGACGGCGGCGGTGCACAAATGCTGCGCAGCTAGCGCCATTCGTCGGCCAACACCGCGGTTCCTGGTGTGTCCGCTGTGCCGTGCGTGTGATCATTGCTTGTACAGCCCTCTCGCAGTATCCGGAGCAAGTATGGTGGGTCTGACACACCGGTGTCAATGTGTTCTTTTTTCCATTTCCAGGAGTGTACGTTACACGAACAAAATGTGAAAAATAGTGGGTACAAAGAGGTAGTTGAAACGCCCCTAGACAGTATTCCAACTGTGTACTAAAGTGCGGTAAAATCTAAGATACGGAATTGAAAATCAAGTTTCAGAAAAGAGATAGAACGATGTGCGACTACATTGATATTATTTACACGGAGGATACAGAAAATACGAAAGCCATGGTGTGCAGAGTGTTTGTATAGGAAAATATTTATTTTCCGTCATGTAGAAATAGTTGTCTTAATTTAAAACAAAACCAAGTTTTCTATGTAAAGATCCACTTAACAACTTATGAAAAATAATTTTGCATTTACAATTTCGCTCTATTATTTGTACCTAAAACTTAATTGAACAGAGGGGAGAAAGGTTTTCACGTGATGATGGCCTAAGATACTGAAGGCTTGTTGGTGAACAAATAAATATAATTTTACAGAACATTAGGAAGTGTTTCTTATTTAATGTTATAATCATGTTGTACCAAGCACCGACCAAAAATTCGGTTAATATTTCATAAAAGAAGTCAGAAGGGTCCATAACTCTCAAAACAACAGAAAAGGCAGTGAATTGTGTAAAGCAACACCATGGTGCTGATAAAAAGTTAGTTTTGCTGTGGTCATCATGTCCGCCTGGCTAGCGGCGCCGTCTAACGCTCTGCTTCACGAGCGGGAAGGTGTGCCCCTGCGCGGCACGAATCAGCCCGACTTATTAGTGTCGAGATCCGGTATGCCGGTCAGCCTGTGGATGGTTTTTAAGGCAGTTATCCATCTACCTTGGCGAATGCGGGCTGGTACCCCTTACTCAGCCTCAATGACACTGCGTCGGCGATTGATGCACAAGCACTGCTTCCACGTACGTGTACACCATAATTATTGCACCACGCAAACATTTGGGGGGGGGGGGGGGTGGAGGGCTCCACTGGAGGCCGAACCCCACAATAACCCTGGGTTCCGTGTGAGGCTGTGGTGGGGTGGGTGGACTGCTGTGGCCTGCTGCGGGGTTGTGAAGCACTGAGGGCTACGGCGAGACGAAGCCTCTCCATCGTTTCTAGGTCCCCAGTTTAATACATAGATACATGGTCATGATTGTATTACCCATGACTGCGTTACATCCATTATTGTACCCGTATTACGAATTACTTCGGATTTTAGAGATAGCCCTCTTCCTAGTATATCGACCCTTCGCAATTCTCGGAGAAATTCCCACGATTCTGAATCAGATCTACAAGTCTGGAATGTTGCATTTCGTCAATCCATTTTTTGATCTATTTTGTGCGATTTTTTCTTTCGAAAGATATACGGGTGCAGAGCGTAGCAAAAGCCAGCGTCTTCCACAGTTTTCCTCCTACCCCTTAGGGCCGGCAACCGATATTACACCACAGAGGGCGGGGTTGTCTATCCAAGGCGTAATAAAAGCTCCATGGTAAACACCAGCTATTTACATAAAGAGATAATGGAAACAGACATTCCGAGCACTACTTCCTGCAGGGGGAGCTCGAGCCACGGCCTGCAGGAAGTATCACTACGCCAAAACCTGATTCGCTGGAGACAGCTGTTTAGGGGCTAGAACCAGCCCTGAAGTTCAGTTCACTCCGGAACCCGACCTCATGGACTTCGACCGCGGAAGATAACATTTTCGTCTCTGAATTGGACTTTTCCTAGTGTGTGTGTGTGTGTGTGTGTGTGTTACCACGAACCTTTGTGGAAAATTAGAAGTAAACTTCTGTTTGCCTCAATTAGGAGACTTTTACTGGCATCGTTATTGTTACCTTTCTTTTTGTTGTTCAGTCATCTACCTTGTTAACTTACATAAATAAAAGTTGTGTTTGTGAGAAATTGCGAATTTCCAGTCACAACACATCCTGTTAACGATATAAATGAATTTCAAAATCTTAAACTGCAACAAAATAATATTTAAAAAGTCCTCATCTTACAATGCACATCCCGTGACAGGCCGAAATCCGTCACCTGTGGCCTGTCGAGCGTGCACCACAGTCCTTAGTCCGTGGATAATTCACAAATATTCGTGATTTACCCCACGCACACGAAAAATACCCGGCATTGGGGCATATCTGAGAAGCTATATCTCATGGGCGTATCCTGTACGTCATTGGGAGGCGAAGGGCCTGAAATCAGAGGGTCGGATCTGTCAAAAATTTCCGCATAACTGGCCCACAGTTCTGCCCCACCACAAAAATCAACTGCTCGTGTACTGTAACCAATAACGGCCCTATAAGACTTAATTCGGGTATTCCCTGAAATTACTCTTACATCTTAGATTTTTTTTCTCTGATATACTGATCACTGACGTCTTTGAGCCACTCTACATGATTGGCGGCTGGTTCACATGCTGAGACATGACGTGTGCCTGGCATGTGTAGTCGTTTTTGAGCAGAAAGTCGTTTATGTGAATCGTACTTTGTGCAGAGCTTTACTACCAGTTACGGCGCGGGTAGCTTCTAGACATCACCAACGGAGCGAATATGAGTGTAGTGTTGAGGGTTGCTTAAACAGAAAATCAAGACGCCCCTGTCACGTCAGTGCTATACAGGCTTCCCTCCCTCCCGCTGTAGTTCCTCGAGTATGGCGATTCTGAGGAAAGTGATGCTGCAGTTCCATCCTACTCATCGACTGGTTCTCCTTTACTGAGGCGTGCTGGAGTCAGCCTAGTCGTGATTCATGATGCTGCTGTTAAGTCCCACTGACAGAGGGAACCGACCTGTTGTCGGAATCCGATGCCCTCTATTGAAGCTGTGTTGTGTGAGACTGTGGAGGGTATAAGACGAAAATTAACAGATGCAGAACTACGATAATGCTTCAGAACAGGAAGCGTGATGTCTGAAAAAAGCTTGATGCTATAGCCCATGCTTCAGAAGAAAAACACACAACGTTCGTCCAGTGCAAACAAAATGGTTGCATTCCTGTTTACTTCGCATCCGCCGTAAGAAAATAAATGTGCTCCATGTAACGAAACTGATCACATAGCAACGTCACTGTTGTGTTCGCGAGACCAAAAAGCCGGCCGCGGCGGCCGTGCGGTTCTAGGCGTTCCAGTCCGGAGATGCGCTGCTGCTGCGGTCGCAGGTTCGAATCCTGCCTCGGGCATGGGTGTGTGTGATGTCCTTAGGTTAGTTAGGTTTAAGTAGTTCTAAGTTCTAGGAGACTGATGACCACAGCAGTTGAGTCCCATAGTGCTCAGAGCCATTTGAACCACTTGAGACCAAAAAGCGCTCTATTTGTGTATTGGTTTGGTCGTGACAAATTTAGTTTCTGGGCTAATAGCGAGTTGTGTAGCTTATCACTCGTTTCTGTAACATTTATCAAGGCTGCTGGAGAGTTCCTCCCTCGGACCTTGGTGTGTGTGTTCTCCATAGCTTAAGTTAGATTAAAGAGTACGTTAGCTTTGGGACTGATGACCTCAGCATTTCGGTCCCATAATATCTTACCACAAATTTCCAAAGACTGCTGCAAGTTTATTGTGATAATCAGTCACCACATAGGGAATACACTTCATCTTCATGTCCTGTTTTCTGGTACTGTTGGCACAGACTCGGTAACGTGTCGAAAGTGTCCATACATCAACATATTTAAATTCTGTCTGAGTAGATATTAAGTACTAAAATAGATTTACAACAGTTTTCGAAAAAGTTATACATGTACAGATACATACATGTATACATACAGGTTTGTCAGAAACAGGCCGGAAAAGTTCTAAGAGTGCTGCAGAGGATATGATGCTGAGAATTTATTGTTAAGAATAAAATTTAATACGTTGCGCCATTTCAACTTACTTAGTTTTAAAGTTGGCCAATCAGGCGTGCGCAAATTCAAGCACTTACACGCGCTAAAATGAGGCAACGTACAGTCAACATTGGGTCCATTAGTTACCACGTCCTCCCCCCATGAACCATGGACCTTGCCGTTGGTGGGGAGGCTTGAGTGCCTCAGCGATACAGATAGCCGTACCGTAGGTTCAACCACAACGGAGGGGTATCTGTTGAGAGGCCAGACAAACGTGTGGTTCCTGAAGAGGGGCAGCAGCCTTTTCAGTAGTTGCAGGGGCAACAGTCTGTATGATTGACTGATCTGGCCTTGTAACATTAACCAAAATGGCCTTGCTGTTCTGGTACTGCGAACGTCTGAAAGCAAGGGGAAACTACAGCCGTAATTTTTCCCGAGGGCATGCAGCTTTCCTGTATGATTAAATGATGGTGGCGTCCTCTTGGGTAAAATATTCCGGAGGTAAAATAGTCCCCCATTCGGATCACCGGGCTGGGACTACTCAAGAGGACGTCGTTATCAGGAGAAAGAAAACTGGTATTCTACGGATCGGAGCGTGGAATGTCACATCCCTTAATCGGGCAGGTAGGTTAGAAAATTTAAGAAGGAAAATGGATAGGTTAAAGTTAGATATAGTGGGAATTAGTGACGTTCGGCGGCAGGACGAACAAGACTTCTGGTCAGGTGAATACAGGGTTATAAATACAAAATCACATAGGGGTAATGCAGGAGTAGGTTTAATAATGAATAAAAAAATAGGTGTACGGGTAAGCTACTACAAACAGCATAGTGAACGCATTATTGTGGCCAAGATAGACACGAAGCCCACGCCTACTACAGTAGTACAAGTTTATATGCCAACTAGCTCTGCAGATGAAGAAATTGATGAAATGTATGATGAGATAAAAGAAATTATTCAGGTAGTGAAGGGAGACGAAAATTTAATAGTCATGGTTGACTGGAATTCGTCAGTCGGAAAAGGAAGAGAAGGAGACATAGTAGGTGAATATGGATTGGGGCTAAGAAATGAAAGAGGAAGCCGCCTGATAGAATTTTGCGCACAGCATAACTTAATCATAGCTAATACTTGGTTTAAGAATCATGAAAGAGGGTTGTATACATGGAAGAACCCTGGAGATACTAAAAGGTATCAAATAGATTATATAATGGTAAGACAGTGATTTAGAAAACAGGTTTTAAATTGCAAGACATTTCCATGGGCAGATGTGGACTCTGACCACAATCTATTGGTTATGACCTGTAGATTAAAACTGAAGAAACTGCAAAAAGGTGGGAATTTAAGGAGATGGGACCTGGATAAACTAAAAGAACCAGAGGTTGTACAGAGATTCAGGGAGAGCATAAGGGAGCAACTGACAGGAATGGGGGAAATAAATACAGTAGAAGAAGAATGGGTAGCTTTGAGGGATGAAGTAGTGAAGGCAGCAGAGGATCAAGTAGGTATAAAGACGAGGGCTAGTAGAAATCCTTGGGTAACAGAAGAAATATTGAATTTAATTGATGAAAGGAGAAAATATAAAAATGCAGTAAATGAAGCAGGCGAAAAGGAATACAAACGTCTCAAAAATGATATCGACAGGAAGTGCAAAATGGCTAAGCAGGGATGGCTAGAGGACAAATGTAAGGATGTAGAGGCTTATCTCACTAGGGGTAAGATTGATACTACCTACAGGAAAATTAAAGAGACCTTTGGAGGAAGGAGAACCACTTGCATGAATATCAAGAGGTCAGATGGAAACCCAGTTCTAAGCAAAGAAGGGAAAGCAGAAAGGTGGAAGGAGTATATAGAGGGTCTATACAAGGGCGATGTACTTGAAGACAATATTATGAAAATGGAAGAGGGTGTAGATGAAGATGAAATCGGAGATATGATATTTCGTGAAGAGTTTGACAGAGCACTGAAAGACCTGAGTCGAAACAAGGCCCTCGGAGTAGACAACCTTGGGAGAGCCAGTCCTGACAAAACTCTACCATCTGGTGAGCAAGATGTATGAGACAGGCGAAATACCCTCAGACTTCAAGACGAATATTATAATCCCAATCCCAAAGAAATCAGGTGTTGACATATGTGAAAATTACCGAACTACCATTTTAATAAATCACAGCTGCAAAATACTAACGCGAATTCTTTACAGACGAATGGAAAAACTGTTGGAAGCCGACCTCGGGGAAGATCAGTTTGGATTCCGTAGAAATGTTGGAACACGTGAGGCAATACTGACCCTACGACTTATCTTAGAAGAAAGATTAAGGAAAGGCAAACCTACGTTTCTAGCATTTGTAGACTTAGAGAAAACTTTTGACAATGTTGATTGGAATACTCTCTTTCAAATTCTGAAGGTGGCAGGGGTAAAATACAGAGATCGAAAGGCTATTTACAATTTGTACATAAAGCAGATGGCAGTTATAAGAGTCGAGGGGTACGAAAGGGAAGCAGTGGTTGGGAAGGCAGTGAGACAGGGTTGTAGCCTATCCCCAATGCTATTCAATCTGTATAGTGAGCAAGCAGTAAAGGAAACAAAAGAAAAGTTCGGAGTAGGTATTAAAATCCATGGAGAAGAAATAAGAACTTTGAGGTTCGGTGATGACATTGTAATTCTGTCAGAGACAGCAAAGGACTTGGAAGAGCAGTTGAATGGAATGGACAGTCTTGAAAGGAGGGTATAAGATGAACATCAACAAAAGCAAAACGAGGATAATGGAATGTAGTCGAATTAAGTCGGGTGATGCTGAGGGAATTAGATTATGAAATGAGACACTTAAAGTAGTAAAGGAATTTTGCTATCTGGGGTGCAAAATAACTGATGATGGTCGAAGTAGAGAGGATATAAAATGTAGACTGGCAATGGCAAGGAAAGCGTTTCTTAAGAAGAGAAATTTGTTAACATCGTGTATTGATTTAAGTGTCGAAGTGGTTTCTCAAAGTATTTGTATGGAGTGTAGCCATGTATGGAAGTGAAACGTGGACGATAAATAGCTTAGAGAAGAAGAGAATTGAATCTTTCGAAATGTGGTGCTACAGAAGAATGCTGAAGATTAGATGGGTTGATCACATAAATAATGAGGAGCTGTTGAATACCAGAATGAGATTTTCACTCTGCAGCTGAGTGTGCGCTGATATGAAACTTCCTGGCAGATTAAAACTGTGTGCCCGACCGAGACTCGAACTCGGGACCTTTGCCTTTCGCGGGCTAGTGCTCTACCAACTTAGCTACCGAAGCACGACTCAGGCCCGGTACTCACAGCTTTAGTTCTGCCAGTACCTCGTCTCCTACCTTCCAAACTTTACAGAGTCTCGGTGGGGCACACAGTTTTAATCTGCCAGGAAGTTTCATATCAGCGCACACTCCACTGCAGAGTGAAACTCTCATTCTGGAAACATCCCCCAGGCTGTGGCTAAGCCATGTCTCCGCAATATCCTTTCTTTCAGGAGTGCTAGTTCTGCAAGGTTCGCAGGAGAGCTTCTGTAAAGTTTGGAAGGTAGGAGACGAGGTACTGGCAGAAGTAAAGCTGTGAGTACCGGGCGTGAGTCGTGCTTCGGTAGCTCAGTTGGTAGAGCACTTGCCCGCGAAAGGCAAAGATCCCGAGTTCGAGTCTCGGTCGGGCACACAGTTTTAATCTGCCAGGAAGTTTCAGGTATTGAATAGATTTGGGGAGAGGAGGAGCTTGTGGCACAACTTGACTAGAAGAAGGGATCGGTTGGTAGGACATGTTCTGAGACGTCGAGGGATCACCAATTTAGTATTGGAGGGCAGCGTGGAGGGTAAAAATCGTAGAGGGAGACCAAGAGATGAATACAATAAGCAGATTCAGAAGGATATTGGTTGCAGTAGGTACTGGGAGATGAAGAAGCTTGCACAGGATAGAGTAGCATGGAGAGCTGCATCAAACCAGTCTCAGGACTGAAGACCACAACAGTAACAGTTACCACGTGTTCAAATGCTCATTACCAGATAAAATGTGCGTTTTTCGGAAGTTATAAATTCGGTCGGTTTGAGAAAAAACCGAAAGAAGAAAATGTCTGACGACACTGTCTCTGACAGGCTGCTTCAATTTGTGCGCGCAACGACCTTATTGCCTCTCTTCAATGCTATATCTCTCGGAAACAACGCAACATATCACATTTTTTCTGATTTCTCGGCACAGTCTCCCCTGAAATATCGCTACAAGCTTTTGAGACTGTTTCTAATCACCCTGTACACACACACACACACACACACACACACACACAGTCCTGAGTGACTCATCATCGCCCATCCGCAGCCGCTAAGGGCGGAAATTTGAAATTTGGCGTCGTTGTTGATCTTATACTGTAGGCGTAGTTTAAGAAAGGAGTTTTCGAAATTGCACCACTAAGAGGATGATTTTTTTTAATGTCGCTATTACGGCAGTTTTAACGCTACATCTACCAAAACTGATACTCGAGTTCTTGGTAAGAAATTAAAAAAAAATACATATTTCAATGTATTTGGAAATCTACAGATTCAGCGAGTGAATTTTAGAGATGATAAGTTTTATGAAGTTATCTCATTACGAAAAAATTTTCAAAGGTAAATGTATGAAAATTTGTATTTGGTTTGTCTGTCAGAAATAAGTACATGTTTCACTGTTTTTTTAGAAATTCACCTATAAGGAGCGAAATAGAGGATATAAATTTTAATAAAATATTTTGTTACATTAAAAAAAACATTAAAGCTAAATCTATGAAAACTGGTATTTCACTTCTCCGTTAGACATAAAGAAATGTGTGTTAAGGGATGAAAGTTTCTATGGAAATACCATCACAAGAACACAAAAGGCATGAGCAACAAAGACCTTGGACTACAGCTACCGAAATCGCTTTTGGTCAGTATATTCGGAAGAGTCCATGCTTCTGTCACCTTATTTAGTGTGCAAAGTGTATGATATGTTGCAGTTTGTGAACAACACAATAATTTGATTGAAGAAAAACAAGGAAAATCTTCGCAGACCGTAGAGTCTACGAGAGCGAAGCAGCGTTCACAGAAAAGTATTGACCGCTAACCGATCAGTCACTTCATGGGTATATAAAAATCACCATGCCAAACGGTTGCGTGTGTAGCGGCAACACCCACGAGTCCTCGGTTATACTTGTGAACTCGTGCATTCGCCCTCCTTTCTACGCTGCTACCGTACGCTTGGGCCCGACAACAGACTCGTGCGACAAGTTGTTATTTGAATGGGCAGTTGCGGAGAATCGCGAGTCGAGTTTGGACATGGCGTCGTAGGACCCGCTGGCGAATTTAAAGAGAGCGTTCGGAGGTGATTTGTGACCCCTGGTGGGTTCCCCGGCAGCAGCAGCGGGCGGCCACACGCGTGCAGCCGCGGCTGCGTGCCTCGACCTCACGCCGCTGCCCGCCGCCCGCCGCCTCTGCGTCCGCCACCATAATTACGGGCTGATTAAACAGTGCGTGGCCGCGATCAGCCGCGTCCCCGGACCATGAAGCGCTCCTCGGGATAGCCGCAGCCGCAGCCGCCGGTCGCTCGGCAGCCGCCAGGAGTCCGTGAATTACCACCCCCTCTCCCCACCCCCTGCAAATACCGCGCTCCGACTCAATTTAAACACCCGTTAGCTTCCTTTCCGAATCTCTCCTCTAATTATAATTACGCAGATACCATCTACGACCGACTAGAAAATTGTTCGTCCGCCAGATCCGGTCGAGAAAATCCTAATTTATAAGGAGGGGACGTCCTTCTCAACCGTGGAGGATTCCTCTTAAGCTCGACCCGCGTCGCTTGAATTTTTGTCAAAAGTAATTAAAACATTATTTGTGTACAACTGGAACCTATGCGTGAGGTGCAGTGCTCTGGTAATGTTTCATAAGAAAAAGAAATAAGAAGCCTCATTGGTGACGAAACAGGATCTGATTCTGCAGCCTTAATTTTCGTTAATGATTTGCGTGGAGAGCCCGGTGTGGGGATTTTTTTATATTTTCCAGCGTAATAACCGTCGATAGGTGGCAATTAGCGGAGCAGGCCGGAATGTTCCACATCACGCAATGAGGTCGCCTTGCGCTCCCGCATCAACCCAATGGTTGGCTCGTTAGCGGAAGCGCAATGGGATTGCTAAGACTTTAATAACTTTCCACTTCTCCGCCGAGCGGGAAAAATTGAAATTGCATTTTTATAAACGATGTGCTTCCAATATCATGGTCAGACGAAACCGTGGGAAACAATATCTCCAAGAATTTTGGAAAAAAATCCGCCTTATGCAAGACACCGTTAGTTAGTTTTTACTTCATCCAAACATAGTCCAGCACTTCAAATTCTGTCTCCAGTGAGTGTCACATGACGTTGTCAGTTTTTTTGTGCTGGTAATTTTATACATTGCGTTGGGAAACTAAAGGGCCAGATACAAAAAGTAACATAACATGCTAACAACTGGTTGGAAATGAATGAAAGAGCAGGAACATATTGCCAGAGGTCTTCCAATCGTAAGCTAGACGTCACACAACGTGAGGTACGCGTGACTACAGTGCCAAATGGGAACGGCCCTGAACAGGAGGCAGTTGGAGGAACGGGGAAAGACAGTGTCTGTCAATTAGCGAGCAATTACTGTGCCCTCTGGTTGTTTTCTTCATTACAGCATGGCCCACATGCAATACTTGGATGAATTCACACATACGAGAATCATTGAGAAACTGCTAGAAGAATAAGTGTGAGGAGAGTAGTGAAGGAGATCGTTATTGCTCACATAATCGTTTCACATGTATGGGGAGCATTCCGAACACAGGCACTGCTGCCCAAAGCAGATGAGATGGTTGGCCATGGGCAACTACAGCAGCAGATGACCGCTACATTGTGCAACAGACAGGAGGGCACTCACGTCACACAGGTTAATAGGTTTGCAAGGCACATAACCTCACACTCCACAGTGGCACGGCAAGTGCATCGAGATCGATCATTCTGCCCGATGAGTAATACATTGTTTTCCGTTGACAGCCGCCACACGTCAGTGGCATCATTTGCGATGATGCCAAGAGCGCGGAGACTCAACCAGCTAGAAGCGAGGTCGCGTGCACTTCTCGGATGAGAATAAATTCAATCTGAGAAATGATTCTGAACGTATCCTCACGTCGCGAGAGTGGGAACACGTAATGCGCCCACGAATGTTGCCAAATGCTGCACCGGAAAAGCGCTCGGCAACCCTTCGGGCGCCTTGGCCACGCGTGCTGCCTATACTGCCCCTGCACGCCTCAGCGTCATAACACAACCTGTCGCAGTAACGGACGGACACCAGGCGGCGGTTCCAGCGCTAGCAGAGGCGCCACGTCCAAAGGAGCTACTCACGTCCGCCATACACTTGACCAGAAAACAGTACCACGAGTATTCCGCCGCCGGTCGCTGTAAAGGTCGGCGCCAGAGGTACTTGAGTCAATTCTTCCGGCTCCGAGAGCCTCTCACAGCCTCTGGGCGTATGCTACGCACAGTATCGTCTTAGGAAGCTCTACAGTTTCATCATACGCACCGACACCACTGTATTCAGCTTTCGTCGTTGTTTCCCTTACTGAATCCAGGATAGACTTTATGCTTATGTTGTTCAGGACAGCTTCATTGGACTTAGTATATCTTCCATACAAGTGTGTTTGTCTATGCAGATTCTAATTGTTTTGCTTGTCAGCCTCTAGAGTCACCATACTGTCAAGTCTTCATACCTTTAGGACACTGTAATTGTGATTTTGTTATCGTTGTCGAAGCACACATTTCTTTCCTTGGTCAATAAACATTTGTAAACTTCAATCACTATTTTTCCTATGACGGTGTGAGTGACACATCATCAAACATCAGCATTTTGGTGCTCGGGGTGTTATGGTGTGGAGAGGCGTAATGATGCACAAGTGCACTGACCTCCAAATCTTTGAACGCGGTACACTCACTGGTCAGTGACACTCTACTCCTTCCCTGTGTGAATCTTTTCGGGGGTGGACTCGACTTCGACTTCATTTTTCTGGATGACAGTGGGCGACCACATCGAACAGTGGATGTAGAGGAGCTCTTGGAACGAGAGTATAATCGGCGAATCCTGTCGAGCATGTATGGGATGTGATGTATTGTAGCACGTACACATGCAACAACGACCGCCCGACAGTTGCAGCTGCACTGGTGGAAGAATGGAATGTCCAACCCGGGAACTCCATACCAACATTCCTTGTGGTCACTACGGTGTCACGTTTCTGAGCACGCATTACCGCCAGTGGTGACCAAACACCCTGTTAAGAATCAAATCCCGAATTTTTATGTCCAGGGGTCCTTATTAGTCACGATGACTTCAATAAATTTGTTGTCTTTGAAGAAAAGTAATTTCGTCTCACAGCGTATTTCTTTCAGCACCTCGTGAACTTTACTGTAGCTGTTATTTGTATGTACGGTCCAATTTTAATCGAGCTGTGTTACTTGGTAGTTACACATCGTGCGTAACTTACATTCGTCCTTAAGCGCTGCACACCAGTCTGCCTGCCACACAGTCTACAGATTGTAATGGTTTCTGATTGTATAGTTTTGCTTTCCATTCTTTTAAACTTGTTAAAACACTTATATGCTTTGCTACTGCTATTTTCAACTGATGCACGTGCATTTTATTTACTTTGTCACAAAAAACAGGGTTTCTGCCGTCAGCTTACGCGCAATTGTAGCTAGATTTTGTGCTTTCATGATAAATAAAATTAGCAAGCAGCAGCTGAAAACACTAATAGTAAAAAAATAAGAGTTGCAACATATTTAAAACAACGGAAAGCAAAACTGTAGCATTAGAAATCATTCCAATCTGTAGAGTGTGTGCCGGCCGCGGTGGCCGAGCGGTTCTAGACGCTTCAGTCCGGAACCGCGCGACTGTTACGGTCGCAGGTTCGACTCCTGCCTCGGGCATGGATGTGTGTGATGTCCTTAGGTTAGTTAGGTTTAAGTAGTTCTAAGTTCTAGGAGACTGGTGACCTCAGATGTTAAGTCCCTTAGTACTCAGAGCCATTTGAACAATTTTTGTAGAGTGTGTGATAGACATAAAACTACAATGAAAAAAAAAATTATTAGCGTCATTTGAGGCAGAATAATGAACAAAACTACTCAAGGTATCACAGGAAGCGCTTACAAATGTTTGAGTCAACTATAACTAAATTAAAGGAGTCTTGCTTGTGAACTAAATGTAAATAAAAGGAGTGTTACTTAAGGCGAAAATTCTATCTAACATTTCTTAGTAAGCACGGAACCTTGCTTAATTTATCATTCCAGCTTTTCGATTTGCAATTTCCTATACTGTCGTTAAATAATAGCAAACACTAATCAAACTGTTAACATTTTAGTGTGGCTTACACCTGTTGAGTTCTCAGTTGCAGGTTAATTATTCATAAGGATTTTCGGATTGCCACTTCTGGAAATGAAAATTGCTACTCGTGTTTACTCTGGATGTGGTTCAAACGGCTCTGAGCACTATGGAACTTAACTGCTGAGGTCAACAGTCCCCTAGAACTTAGAACTATTTAAACTTAACTAACCTAAGGACATCACACACATCCATGCCCGAGGCAGGATTCGAACCTGCGACCGTAGCGGTCTCGCGCTTCCAGACTGTAGCGCCTAGAACCCTGGATGTGTGCCACTTCTTACTCAACAACCTTTTTTAGCGGCTTGAGATTACATTATACCCATAATCCCATGTTCATGTTATCTAATATCGGCCGAGTAGAGAACCGTTTGCATAATATCCATGACAATGTCAATCCAAAGGGCCCAGATTCGATTCCCGGCTGGGTCGTATATTTTCTCCGCTCAGGGACTGGATGTTGTGTTGCCCTAATCATCATCATTTCATCCCCATCGACGCACAATTCACCGAAGTGACGTCAAATCGAAAGACTTGCACCCGGCGAACGGTCTACCGACGGGAGTCCCTAATCACACGACATTCATTCAATATCCATGACGCCTCTTTTCCTCTATAGGAGGAGGTACGGAGGTTTCATTCTGTTGTAAATCGCAGCATCCTGACTGAAGGCGTAGTTACCAAGCATTTTCTGTTGTCGTCTGCCACTAACCATACAGCGTAGCCGAACCAACATCGACGCTACGTCGATGGCCGAAAATTCTCTAGACAGCCAACGATCGGACTGAAAACAACGTGAGCCCAAATAAGTACCAATGAACAAAACCAGAATCGTTTTGTACAAAACCACATACAGTTCCAAATCAAAGCCCAGGTCCATAAAAGTGGGCTATGTTCCAGAATCGGCAGTGAAAGCACTGGACGAGATGCGAACTGACGATCTGGCCACCAAGCTGAGTACTCATTCCCCGTAGAGGGCCCAGGGACATCCCCATGTGGCGCTGGACTCGTGTTCAAACCTGCGTCTGACCATCCGCATTTAGGTTTTCCGTGGTTTCCCTAAATCGCTTCAGGTGAATGCCTGGATGGCTCCTCTGAAATGGCACGGCCGATTTCCTTCCCCATCCTTCACACAATCCGAACTTGAGCTCCGTCTCTAATAACCTCGATGTCGGCTGAACATTAAACCCGATCATCCTTCCTTGTGTTTAAAGGTGTGCAGATGGTGGAAAATTGCCAGAAGGGTGTAGAGCAGAGACGTGGATGTGTTATTAATCAGGGAAGAGGAACGCAGATTTCGATTTCGTGCACATACTTAAACATTCAAAAGTATAATGGGCAACTTGGGAAGTAAAATAATTATTCGTTTGCAATATTGAAAATGACGCTATTTCTCTTTATAAGCTCTTGCGTTCTCATTCGCATCGATTTCACCAGAGCTTCTACTGTTTATATTGTAATTTTGCGCCATTCCTCTAGTAGTGCGTTCTTTAGATCAGTTTTGTTGGATATCTGACGATTCGTCATATCTTTGTTAAGTATATCCAGAAATTTTATGTTGGAATAATGTGTGTGGATTGCAGTGGTGTCGGCATCTAACAGGGAGTGGTACACAACAGCCACAGACTCATAGCTAACGCTGTAAATTTTGGAAATTTATCTTGTGTAAAAAGGCCCATATCATTCACACTTCAGGACAGATGTGGTTTTAAGATGTTTACGTAAATCTTACGGTTCATAATTCCTTAAGTAGATGTCGTTCTTTTATCTGGGGTAAAACTGTAGGAGGATCGATCGGTAATTGGTTTTCGTACGTTTCTGTTTCTGATGAAAACTGTATATAATACACTCCTGGAAATGGAAAAAAGAACACATTGACACCGGTGTGTCAGACCCACCATACTTGCTCCGGACACTGCGAGAGGACTGTACAAGCAATGATCACACGCACGGCACAGCGGACACACCAGGAACTGCGGTGTTGGCCGTCGAATGGCGCTAGCTGCGCAGCATTTGTGCACCGCCGCCGTCAGTGTCAGCCAGTTTGCCGTGGCATACGGAGCTCCATCGCAGTCTTTAACACTGGTAGCATGCCGCGACAGCGTGGACGTGAACCGTATGTGCAGTTGACGGACTTTGAGCGAGGGCGTATAGTGGGCATGCGGGAGGCCGGGTGGACGTACCGCCGAATTGCTCAACACGTGGGGTGTGAGGTCTCCACAGTACATCGATGTTGTCGCCAGTGGTCGGCGGAAGGTGCACGTGCCCGTCGACCTGGGACCGGACCGCAGCGACGCACGGATGCACGCCAAGACCGTAGGATCCTACGCAGTGCCGTAGGGGACCGCACCGCCACTTCCCAGCAAATTAGGGACACTGTTGCTCCTGGGGTATCGGCGAGGACCATTCGCAACCGTCTCCATGAAGCTGGGCTACGGTCCCGCACACCGTTAGGTCGTCTTCCGCTCACGCCCCAACATCGTGCAGCCCGCCTCCAGTGGTGTCGCGACAGGCGTGAATGGAGGGACGAATGGAGACGTGTCGTCTTCAGCGATGAGAGTCGCTTCTGCCTTGGTGCCAATGATGGTCGTATGCGTGTTTGGCGCCGTGCAGGTGAGCGCCACAATCAGGACTGCATACGACCGAGGCACACAGGGCCAACACCCGGCATCATGGTGTGGGGAGCGATCTCCTACACTGGCCGTACACCACTGGTGATCGTCGAGGGGACACTGAATAGTGCACGGTACATCCAAACCGTCATCGAACCCATCGTTCTACCATTCCTAGACCGGCAAGGGAACTTGCTGTTCCAACAGGACAATGCACGTCCGCATGTATCCCGTGCCACCCAACGTGCTCTAGAAGGTGTAAGTCAACTACCCTGGCCAGCAAGATCTCCGGATCTGTCCCCCATTGAGCATGTTTGGGACTGGGTGAGGCGAGGTCTCACGCGGTCTGCACGTCCAGCACGAACGCTGGTCCAACTGAGGCGCCAGGTGGAAATGGCATGGCAAGCCGTTCCACAGCACTACATCCAGCATCTCTACAATCGTCTCCATGGGAGAATAGCAGCCTGAATTGCTGCGAAAGGTAATATACACTGTACTAGTGCCGACATTGTGCATGCTCTGTTGCCTGTGTCTATGTGCCTGTGGTTCTGTCAGTGTGATCATGTGATGTATCTGACCCCAGGAATGTGTCAATAAAGTTTCCCCTTCCTGGGACAATGAATTCACGGTGTTCGTATTTCAATTTCCAGGAGTGTAGTTTTTGCTGAGTTGGTATGTCTACGAACGGTTTCTTCTATTTCTTGTACATATTCTCTTTTTCGAAACAACCCTGAAACAGATTTCATTCTCTTCTTTTGTAGTTTCACTACCTTTTCGTCCTATATTCCTTAAATACTGCACATCAGCTAAGAAAACAGAGACATCTACAGTGGATGAAACACAAGTTCATAAGAAAATGGAGAGGGATGGGTGTCAGAGCGATAGCATTTCCGGGGTCTAGTTTACTTGACGAATGTTTGTTTGAGATCAACTGTGGATGCTTTTAAATAACGTGGATTTGTTCACAAATGAAGCAACATTTGAAATCGAAGAGCGTTTTATTTCTAAATATAGCTGCTAACCGGCGTAAAAAGTAATTATTGTTCGTTTTTTAGCTATGTTTTTGTCACTGTGCTTGTTATATTCTATGCGCTAAGGTCGGACGAGTACCTTTGGGAATCATTGTATGCGAGATATGTCGCCACCATCCTCCGTGTGGCTAAGTTGTAGTGGCGGGATGGGAACCAGTGGCCTCGTAAGAGCTCCGTCCCCACGTTGGTCAGGTACGTCACTTATGAGGAGGCCAGTCAGGGCTGTGCGGGGGAGAGGGTCGCAGCAAACATGTGAGAATAAACGTCGGAGTTGTAGACTAATCACCCGTCCATTGCGAACTTCCACCCAGCCACGGGACAAAGCAAGACCAGAATTTTTACCTCGCCTTCGCATCACACACTGAAGAGCCTCGAGGATCACATGTACCTGGCATCACTAAAACACAGCGACTTTTTTAAACTCAGTGTTGTTTGTACGCTGAGGCGAGGGCATTAAACCATTGGCTGAGGGCGTGCGTTTCATTTTATGAGAAGATTGGACGAAAGTAGTACCGTTTTATTTTTTAAAAAATTTGCGATGAATCAGTCACATGAATCTGAGGAAAAGTTCTAATGTCTCTTATCTTCATTTCACGAATCATTATTTTGTGTTAAACTACCCTAGTTTTAATGATAGGAGGCGAAAAAATAAATTAAAGTTTGTGTTAAAGCTGGGCCTTGAGCTCGGGTCGTTTGCTTACTAGGCAGATATGCTAACCATTATAACACTGTAGCAATATGGCTAAAACAGCTGCACAGACTACATCAATCCAGTGCGTCACAGAATCTGAAAAAATGAACTAAAATTTGTGCCACAGCTATGGCACAAAAATTAATTTCTTTAGCTTCTATCTTTATTGAAAATTAAGTAGAGGCTGAAATGTCTCAAAGAAAATGCAGTTCTACCTTAGATTTATTTACTCGGAGAACATATACTTCAGCGTGCGTGGCCACACACATACAACAATGCACTGCGCTTTTTATCTTTTTCTTGACCATCTAATATCATGTAACAACTTCAGTTCCACTTCTTTCTTTTTTTCCATTTTTCCCAGGAAACCTCTGTTGTTTGTGTTACATTTGTTATTTTTCTAGTAATCCGTCTTTCAAGTATACGATTCTGTCTAGTTTATAATCCATTGTTAAGCGTTCACATGCATATAAATATTTCCGTGTTATCATTGTGGCAGTATGTATTTGTTTTACGTTTCTAGAGTTGCATTTCTTGTCGTGCAGATTTTAGTTAAACGATATTCTCTTTCCATTTTGGGAACTCTTACATCTCTGAATATCGTGTAATCGTTGTCGGTGGTCGTCAAATATACGAGAGGAAGTCATCATCTTTCGGCCACCTGCGTAGCTGAATGGCCTATGTGGCTGACTACCATGTGAAGAGCCCGTGTTCACTTCGCGCCACTGCCAGGGATTTCTTCCTTGGCGCGAAGACTGTACCGGGGTGCGCTCAGGAATTACTTGACTGAGAAGCAGCGGCTCCAGCGTCTTGTACGCTGATAACCGCTGGGAGAGCGGGGTGCTGATCCCATGGCCTCCCATACCACATACAAATGACGCCAGACGGCACAGGATTGCACAGCACTGATCGGTATCGCATGTTTCTCTGGACATGATCGCGGAGCTACTTTACACGTATTCTACCTCTTTCTTGTCCATTCTACTGTACAGTTTCTCCGGGATACACTCTACGACAAAAAAAAAAGACGCACTATGGAGAAATTATCCGAATGGGACGAAAATCTGTAGATGTCATGTACATGTACTAACAAACAATGATTACAATTTCAGAAAAGTTGGATGATTTGTTCAAAAGAAAGAGTTTCAGTAAGTGAGCAAGTAAATAACACGTTAGTCCACGTCTAGCCCTTATGCAAGCCGTTATTCGGCCGGAGGGACATCGTGCCAGGTTCAACTGCGGCGTTAGACCGAGATCCCGAAGTTGGACCAACATGTCACTGACTTGCACAATAATGCCTTTGTGATGCGTGTATCCAGCGTTGCCTGGGTATGTATTTGTTCCAGTCTTCTACTAGTCCATCTCTTCCTACCCCTCTCTTTGTCCATTGACACCATCCCCTCTCTCGCTGCATCTCCTCCTCCTCCCTCTGTCTGTCAATCAGCTCTTCCACCCTCTGTCCCTCTTTCCATCTGCTCCTTCCTCCTCCGTCCATTCCCTCCTTTGCCCCCCCCCCCAATTCCATCTTCTTCTCCCTCCCTGTTTATGAATCTCCTCCTCCCTTTCTGTGTCATCCGAACTAGTCACAGCCAGGGCAAAAGCACCACAGACGCAAAGACGAGAGCTGGTGCCAGTGCCATAGAGACTCGCCACATGCACGAGTTCCACCAGCGCCACGGGCGGCGCTGATGATGAAGATATCGACATTACCTCGCTCAATTGCCAACCGAGTACAATCCGCCAATGACCGAACGACAACAGAGAGAAGTATACTCGGAAGATAGAAGGGCAGCTCTTGCCAATTTGTTTATAGTTTATCATGCAGTAATGATTTAGACAGGGACTGTAAGTGAACAGAAAGTTCTTGTAAATTGCATTTGCTACATACTGTGGAGTTTACCTACTATTATTTGCACTTAGCCATTGAGGGCCTTTTTTGTGTTATATTACATGCAGTGTTGGGGGACTTCATTCTTCGCCAACTCACAAACATAAGTAAACCATTTTAACTCATTTGTGTGACTTGTTACTAATTTGGTGGAGTGTTGTAGAACCTTCGTTCTCCTATCCTTGTATCTGACCCTGGGGCATAGCTGTGTAACAGTGGCAGGAAGAAACTGTCACAGAGCTGTACAGCACCAGAAACCGTTTCACGATCTCAGAAACTCGCCCTGCCGTAACAAAAGTGGCAACTGGGCTTTCACAGCAGTAGTAACAACGCCTGTACAAAACTGGCGATGAGGGTTTACACAGTCCCCTTCTCTCCTACCATGTCTTTCTTCCCCTATCTCTCTCCATCTCCTCCACTTCCTCTCCCTGTCCGTCTCCTCCCCTTTCTTTTCTGTTTCCACCTCCTCTCCCCTCCCCTCTCTCTCCCCATCTCCTCCTCTTACCTTTCTCTGCCCATTCCCCCTCCCCCTCTGCCTGCTAATCTCCTGCCCTCTGCCTGTCTCTTCCTCCCCTGTCCATGTCCATGTGCTCCTCTTTCTTTTGTCTTTGCATTTCCTCCTCTCCTCTCCCTGTGCCCATTTCTTCCTCCCCTATCTCAGTCCATCTCTTCCTCCTACTATGTGTGTCTCTCTCGCTGTTTCTCCATCTCATCGCTTTGCCTTCTCTCTCCTCATTATCACACTCACCCCAATAGGAAACTAGTGGTTCTTAACCCTACAGAATTTTTTTACAGAGTCTAAGTAATGTGTGTACCAAATTTGAATGAAATAGTTCGAGGGATTTGAGATGAGCTTTTTACCCACATATGCACATGTCACACATATTTCATACAAATTTAACATATTTAATCTGTATGTCTAGTGAATTTTACCATGGAATTTCATTTTCACGCAGCTTAAAGTTTATGAAGTCACATCTCCTGAATTACGTGCTGTGCAATGATATAATTTTGTAGATACATCCAGTGGTATACGTGTATAGTGTCTCTGAAATACGTTATGAATAGAGTGAGTATAAATAAGTAATTAATTAAAACCTCATGAATGATGCGGTAGTTTCTCACGCATCTCAGTGTTTATTACGTCATATCTCCTTAAATATGTGTCATACAATCATATTTTTATAGGTGCTTTCAGTGGCATATGTGGATACTGTCTATGACATGTATTGTGAATGGAGTTAGCAGCAAAGGTCTAACAAATATAAATATCAAGAACAATTCGGCTGTTTTGGACGCATCTCAGTGTTTTTGACGTTATATCTTCTTAACTATGTGTCCTACAGTGATGTACTTTGTCTGGTATATTCAGTGATATATGTGAGTTAACGCACAACAGGGAATCAGCGATCATAAAGCGGTTAATGCATCGATGATTTCAGCCGTAAATAGAAATATTAAAAAAGGTAGGAAGATTTTTCTGTTTAGCAAAAGTGACAAAAAGCAGATTTCAGAGTACTTGAAGGCTCAACACAAAAGTTTTGTCTCAAGTACAGACAGTGTTGACGATCAGTGGACAAAGTTCAAAACCATCGTCAATATGCATTAGATGAGTATGTGCCAAGCATGATCGTAAGAGATGGAAAAGAGCCACCGTGGTACAACAACCGAGTTAGAAAACTGCTGCGGAAGCAAAGGGAACTTCACAGCAAACATAAACATAGCCAAAGCCTTTCAGACAAACAAAAATTACACGAAGCGAAATGTAGTGTGAGGAGGGCTATGCGAGAGGCATTCAATCACTTCGAAAGTAATGTTCTGTGAACTGACTTGGCAGAAAATCCAAAGAAATTTTGGTCTTATGTAAGCGGTAGGTGGATCAAAACAAAATATCCAGACACTCTGTGACCAAAATGGTACTGAAACAGAGGATGACGGACTAAAGGCCGAAATACTAAATGTCTTTTTCCAAAGCTGTTTCACAGAGGAAGACTGCACTGTAGTTCCTTCTCTAGATTGTCGCACAGATGACAAACTGGTAGATATCAAAATAGATGACAGAGGGATAGAGAAACAATTAAGATCGCTCAAAAGAGGAATGGCCGCTGGACCTGATGGGATACCAGTTCGATTTTACACAGAGTACGCGAAGGAACTTGCCCCCCCCCCCCCCCCTTCTTGCAGCGGTGTACCGTAGGTCTCTATAAGAGCGTAGGGTTCCAAAGGATTGGAAAAGGGCACAGGTAATCACCGTTTTCAAGAAGGGACGTCGAAGAGATGTGCAGAACTATAGACCTATATCTCTAACGTCAATCAGTTGCAGAATTTTTGGAGACGTATTATGTTCGAGTATAATGACATTTGTGGAGACTAGAGATCTACTCTGTAGGAATCAGCACGGGTTTCGAAAAAGACGATCGTGTGAAACCCAGCTCACGCTATTCGTCCACGAGACTCAGAGGGCCATAGACGCGGGTTCCCAGGTAGGTGCAGTGTTTCTCGACTTTCACAAGGCGTTCGATACAGTTCCCCCACAGTCGTTTAATGAACAAAGTAAGAGCATATGGACTATCAGACCAATTGCGTGATTGGATTGAAGAGTTGATAGATAACAAAATGCAGCATGTCATTCTCAATGGAGAGAAGTCTTCCGAAGTAAGAATGATTTCAGGTGTACCGCAGGGGAGTGTCGTAGGACCGTTGCTATTCACAATATACATAAATGACCTTGTGGATAACATCGGAAGTTCACTGAGGCTTTTTGCGGATGATGATGTGGTATATCGAGAGGTTGTAACAATGGTAAATTGTACTGAAATGCAGGAGGATCCGCAGCGAATTGACGCATGGTGCAGGGAATGGCAATTGAATCTCAATGTAGACAAATGTAATGTGCTGCGGATACAAAGAAAGAAAGATCCTTTATTATTTAGCTACAATATAGCAGCTCAGCAACTGTAAGCAGTTAATTCCATAAATTATCTGGGAGTACGCATTAGGAGTGATTTAAAATGGAATGATCATATAAAGTTGATCGTCGGTAAAGCAGATGCCAGACTGAGATTCATTGGAAGAATCCTAAGGAAATGCAATCCGAAAACAAAGGAAGTAGGTTACAGTACGCTTGTTCGCCCACTGCTTGAATACTACTCAGCAGTGTGGGATCCGTACCAGATAGGGTTGATAGAAGAGATAGAGAAGATCCAACGGAGAGCAGCGCGCTTCGTTACAGGATCATTTAGTAATTGCGAAAGCGTTACGGAGATGATTGATAAACTCCAGTGGAAGACTTTGCAGGAGAGACGCTCAGTAGCTCGGTACGGGCTTTTGGTGAAGTTTCGAGAACATACCTTCACCGAGGAATCAAGCAGTTTATTGCTCCCTCCTACGTATATCTCGCGAAGAGACCATGAGGATAAAATCAGAGAGATTAGAGCCCACACAGAGGCATACCGACAATCCTTCTTTCCACGAACAATACGAGACTGGAATAGAAGGGAGAACTGATAGAGGTACTCAAGGTATCCTCCGCCACACGCCATCAGGTGGCTTGCGGAGTATGGATGTAGATGTAGATGCAGAATACTGTCTGCGAAATGTCACTAATACAGTTAGTAGTAAAGAAGTGATAAATCAAAACGTCTTGCTTCATGTGGTAGTTTTACTGCATGAACAGCGAATTTATAGTAAGAGAAAAACTTTTTTCCCTTCATAATTTTGTGGGGGTCGTGGGCGAGGAAAAGTTTCGTAGAGGATTGAAATTGTGCGTAAATCTTGTTTAAAAGTCCTTAAGTGCTTTCATTCTCAAATTCTGGATGACTAAACTATAGGTACTCTCGAGTTGTGCACGACACTGCTTTTTAACCCCCGTTACTCTCACAGTGATTCCTTCCAGACCAGTAATGTGTGTACCCAATTTGACTGAAATCGGTTCAGTGGTTTAGGAGGAGATACGTACCTACATCCATTTTTATACAATGAGGTGACAGAAGTCATGGGATAGCGATATGCACATTTACAGATGACTGTACTACCGCATACAAAAGGTACAAATGGGTAGTGCATTGGCTGAGCTGTCGTTTGTACGCAGATGATTCGTGTGAAAAGGTTTCCGATGTGATGATGGGCGCATGACGGGAATTAAAAGACTTTGAATGCAGGATGGTAGTTTGAGCTAGACACATAGGACATTCCATTTCGGAAACAGTTAGCGAATTCAATATTACAAGATTCACAGTGACGACAGGCATTACCGATCATCACAGATAATGCAATGGCCAACGGCTTTCACGTAACGACCGAGAGCAGCAACGTTTCTGTTGTCAGTGCTGACAGACTAGCACCACTGCGTGAAATAACTGCAGAAACAAATTTGGGACATACGCCGAACGTATCTGTTAGGGCAGTGCGGCGGAATTTAGCGTTAGTGGTGTATGGCAGCAGATGAGCGACGCGAGTCCCTTTGCTAGCCGCACAACATCGCCTGGAGCGCCCCTCCTGGGCTCGTGACCATATCGGTGGACCCTAGGTGACTGGTAAACCGTGGCCTGGTCAAACGAGTCCCGACTTCAGTTGGTAAGAGCTGATGGTAGGTTTCGTGTGTGGCGTAGACCCCAGAAAATCATGGACTCCAGTTGTCACTAAGGCACTGTGCAAGTTGGTGGTGGCTCTACAATAGTGTTGCCTGTATTTGCATTATCATTGACTGGAAATGGTCCTGTTCGGGAACCATTTGCAGCCATTTATGGACTTCATATTCCCAAAGAACAATGGGATTTTTGTGGATGACAATGCGCCATGTCACCGGGCCAGAGTCGATCGCGGTTGGTACGAAAAACATCTGGACAACCGGGGCGAACGAGTTGGTTACCCAGATCGGCCGACATGATTCCCATCGAACATTTGTGAGACATAATCGAGAGATTAGTTATTGCACAAAATCCTGTACTGCCAACAGTTTCGCAATTATGGCTAGCTATAGAGGGAACATGGCTCAATACTTTTGCATGGGATTTCCAAAAACTTGTTGAGTCCATACCACGTTGATTTGCTGCACTACGCCGGACAAAAGGAGGTATCCTGTGACTTTTGTCACCTCAGTGTAACTTTTAGGAGCATGTTCTTTGATGCTTCGGCGGATATTTGCAATTTAGTTATCCAGTGTGCCGCTGGCGTTAGCACAAACAGATATTTCATGTGATGCTCAGTGCCGATGGAAAGCATCGGTTTCTTTCCCATTACAAAGAAAATGATTTTAAAGTGGATTCTTAGGTTCCCTTCGATAGAGCGGTCCCGAATTAGTCCAGTGCGATATTCGTTCTACCGATATGTATCAACAGGGATGGGGTATTTCAGAATCGACTGAGTACCGCTACTGAATGGCGATGCAGTCAACGTAGGCCAGGCAGGTGCTGGCCCTGCCGGAGTATCGATTGTTCATCTTGTATTACTGTCGCCATTTATACATATCGATAAAAGGAATATCGCACTAGACTAATTTATGACTGCTCTATCAAAAGGGCAGAATAAACATATGGGTAGCACTACAACACATGTACCTTACTCTCAGATGACAATCGTTGTGGTGATAAGAACTATGGCAACTAAAAGAGTGCGGATGAAAAACTCCAGAAGTTATTAATTGTGTAATTGAGAATCACACCACTAAGTGACTTACAACAAACTTTGCGTATAATTTAAAACCTTCAAGAAACTTTTTCTCGGTGACAACCCCTCTACTATTTCGCTGTTCGTGCAGTAAGAGTATAGCATGAGGCATGAGGTAATAATTTATTACTTCTTTACCACTAACTGTACTCGCGCCGAATTTCATAGATAGTATGCACATATAACACTGAATGTAAGTGCAGAACTATGTCACTGTGCGACACATAGTCCGGGAGATGTGACGTCGTAAACAATGAGATGCGTGAAAAACTGCCTCATAGTGCATAACGTTTAAATTTATTAGATCTTTGCTACTAACTCTGTTCGCAACACATTTTGCAGACAGTATCCACATATGCCGCCGAATCCTCTACGAAACTATACCATTGTACGACACGTAGTTCAGGAGTAACGACATTATAAACAGTAAACGCAAGGCCAGACGTTGCGTGGTACGGTTGTGGATGTACAGCTATAAATCAATGCGTGGTCAACGTCGGGTTTCTCAAAAAAATGATTCAAATGGCTCTGAGCACTATGGGACTTAACATCTGTGGTCATCAGTCCCCTAGAACTTAGAAATACTTAAACCTAACTAACCTAAGGACATCACACACATCAATGCCCGAGGCAGGAGTCGAACCTGCGACCGTAGCGGTCACGCGGATCCAGACTGAAGTGCCTAGAACCGCACGGCCACACCGGCCGGCTCGGGTTTCTCGGCAAGTGCATTAGATACACAAACCTTCCTTGTGCATCAGCCTATCTGCTAGTAATAACGATTCAAAAGGCTGTAAGCACTATGGGGCTTAACATCTGAGGTCATCAGTCCCCTAGAACTTACAAGGGGAAGGCCTCAGACACGGCCAACTGATTCGGCTCAAATTTGGCAAGTCGGTTGTGTACAACCTAAAAAAAAGGACACTAAGATATTTTGGGTCAACACATCCTCAATTTCAAGAAAATCACCCCTAAAGGTTATGACGAGCAATCGACTCAAAATTGGAGGATCGATAGATTGCAAATACAGCATTTTTCATCATCAGATATGGGGTCTACAAACGCAAACTTTTCCAGAAATCGAGGAAAGAAACTTTTACAAGTGCCGCTTCTGTACCCACATGGTAAACGCTTTTCGCCGACAGCGCCGATAGCGCAATGACCAAATGCCGGCACGGTAGCTCAGCGTGTTCGGTCGGAGAGCAGGCTGCTCTCTGTAATAAAAAAAACTGAGTGAAGGGATCAACAATAAGAACTTCAACGGATGTCATGCGACGTCCGCTATGACCAAACACAACGAACGCCAAGGAACAAACCGTAAAAAAAGGTAACTGGCAGGGAATCGGAAAACCCTGGTTCGAATCTCGAAGAAACCTAGCAGATGTTATTGTTTTCTTTCGTCTTTTTCCATATCTCAATTGATAGGGATAGGAGGGTAAATAAGGTAAGTAAATTAATAAGGAATGATAATAATAAGGTAGGTAAACTAATTTCCCAAACGCCGAGAGTTAGTAAAGTATTAAACTTTTAAGTCTTGTCACATGAAAACAACTCCGAGTAAGAGTGCTACGAATTCCTCAGGAAGGATCACAGATAGCCAACCGCGCGCGCTTGTTTACAGCGAGGCACAGGACAGATGCACGCGCGGAGATTTATGTTGTCTCGGTTGCTTTTTCGTCATATCATTGTTCTGAACCTGGAAGAGTGAAGGTGTCCAGAACGAGCCTTACAGAAGTCAATCTGACAGAGTTGTTTTCCGTCATTAGGCTGCCGCGAACCTCGCGGATACATGTAGTGATTTTTCCATCGTTAATGCGCCGAATCGAATACGTTTTGTGAATGAATACAGTGTACTTCTGTAAGTAACATACGACGAGTACTGTATGTAGTTTGCAGTAATCAGCTAGTCTGTTTATGCCTTAGTAACTAGCTATTGTTTGTTGTGTCATATTTTTCAGGTGCATAATCTGAATAATGGAGGATGTACACTCTTCGACTAGCGCTGTAATATACACTACTGGCCATTAAAATTGGTACAGCAAGAAGAAATGCAAATGATAAACGGTTATTCATTGGACAAATATATTATACTAGAACTGACATGTGATTACATTTTCACGCAATTTGGGTGCATAGATTCTGAGAAATCAGTACCCAGAACAACCACCTCTGGCCGTAATAACGGCCTTGACACGCCTGGGCATTGAGTCAAACAGAGCTTGGATGGCGTGTACAGGTACAGCTGCCCATGCAGCTTCAACACGATACCACGATCTGGAGAATGTGCTGGCTAGGGCAGCAGTCGATCATTTTCTGTATCCAGAAAGGCCCGTATAGGACCTGCAACATGCGGTAGTGCATTATCCTACTGAAATGTAGGGTTTCGCAGGGATCGAATGAAGGGTAGAACCACGGGTCGTAACACATCTGAAATGAAACGTCCACTGTTCAAAGTGCCGTCAATGTGAACAAGAGGTGACCGAGACGTGTAACAAATGGCACCCCATACCATCACGCCGGGTGATACGCCAGTATGACGATGTCGAATACACGCTTCGAATGGGCGTTCACTGCGATGTCGCCAAACACGGATGCGACCATCGTGATGTTGTAAACATAACCTGGATACATCCGAAAAGAAGACGTTTTGCCATTCGTGCACCCAGGTTCGTCGTTGAGTACACCATCGCAGGCGCTCCTGTCTGTGATGCAGCGTCATGGGTAACCGCAACCATGGTCTCCGAGCTGATAGTCCGTGCTGCTGCAAACGTCTTAGAACTGTTCGTGCAGATGGTTGTTGCCTTGAAAACGTCCCCATCTGTTGACTAAGGGATCGAGACGTGGCTGCACGATCCGTTACAGCCATGCGGATAAGATGCCTGTCATCTCGACTGCTAGTGATACGAGGCCGTTGGGATCCAGTACGGCGTTCCGTATTACCCTCCTCAATCCGCTGATTCCTTATTCTACTGACAGTCATCGGATCTCGACCAACGGGACCAGCAATGTCGCGATACGATAAACCGCAATCGCGATAGGCTACAATCCGACCTTTATCAAAGTGGGAAACGTGATGGTACGCATTTCTCCTCCTTACACGAGGCATCACAACAGCGTTTCACCAGGCAACTCCGGTCAACTGCTGTTTGTGTATAAGAAATCGGTTGGAAACTTTCCCCATGTCAGCACGTTGTAGGTGTCGCCACAGGCGCCAGCCTTGCGTGAATGCTCTGGAAAGCTAATCATTTGCATGTCACGGCATCTTCATCCTGTCGGTTAAATTTCGCGTCTGTAGCACATCATCTTCGTGGTGTAGTAATTTTAATGGCCAGTAGTGTATATTTGGGAGCCTGTCACAGACGATGGCAAGTTTGAAGTTTCTGACGTTGTGTTTTGGTTTGTAAAAGCGTTGCAAGACACATGCATTATCAATGAACTACCGGAAGCAGGCAGTTCTGTTTCTCGGCGTTCCAGATTGATGGGAGCGGCTATCGTCGAGCGATTTTTGGAGCTGACGAACGAAATGACTTTTGTTGATACTATAGTACTATACCATGAAGACGAAGCAGAAGGTGATTCAGTGGAAGATATCACGACTAGTGAATCGCAAAATGGTCATAACCCTTTGGAAATCTCCACGTCACTGGGAATATGTGTTTCATCTCTTCTCGATGAGTATCACGAACCGGTTACTAAACGATTGAAGTACGGCGCTATACCCTTTGAATTAAAAGTAAAGGCGGTAGCGCTAGCCGGGAATCATCCAAATTGGAACTTACAAACACTGCAAAAGAATGGAGCAACAACAGCCCTGAAAAGGAAGAAGGACTTGAAATTGTGGGAAAGCGATATAGTTAAAGGAGGGACAAGATACGACAAATACCAGGCGATAAGTGGTCATACGACCGGTTTGTCGAATCTCGCTGTCGTAACGAGAATGTAACAATGAGAATACTTCAGGAGTGGGCTGCAGGTGCAGCGCTTCAATATACGGACAACAAGGATTTTACGTTGGCTGCATCATTATCTTGGGCAAGAAATCTCAAATCGGAGTATAAAATTCGTCAACGGCACGTCACTAAATCGTTTCTCATAAGGAGGTACAAAATATAGAAGATATACAGAAAGTGGCGGCTCTTTTCAGCACGCAAGCGGCGTCACTTATGACCAGTTTTAATCGTGATTACGATGTCAACACCGATCAGCCTCTGGAAAAGTGTTGCTTAAGGTTTTCCTGTGTTTACAAGAAACGAATGTTACATTTGGTCCTCGGGTTATAGATGAGGCCAATCGTTGAAAATGTTTACATTACTTACTCCAAATCCGGGAAACTGACGAATGCGATTTACAGAACATTTCTTGAGAATGTTTTAAAACCATACGTTTCTGATAACAAGTTTTGTCTAATACTGGATTCCTGGAGTGGACAAATTAATACTACAATATATGACAATGTTTATAGATAGCGAGGGTAAGGCGACGTGCACAGTAAAAGTAACACCGCCAAATTGCACACCTGTGTGCCAGCCGTGTGATGTTTATTTCTATCGCCAGGTTAAAAACTTTGTTTCCAGGCTCCAGAATTGCAGTGTGCTTATGGAAACACAGCGGAAATTGCCCAACCGTGCGGATGCAATAACTATTCACAGCATAATTCATAACCAACTTTCAGCACCGATTTTTCAGGCAATGATATCGTATGCGTGGTAAGCATCAAAATTAATTCCCAAAAAAGACATATTTTTAAATGTAAACTAAGTCTGTTTTCCGCCGACTCTTCGGAAGGAACAGTGTAGCTGTCGAAAGATTGCATTCATTAGATGATCTTGGTGCGTGAGTATATTTGTTTCGAATGTTTATATGACAGGTACCATCCATCTAGTTGTTCGAAGAAAAATGAGGACAGGTAACAGTGACTGGAAGAGCAATTGTAAAGTGACCAGGTGTAACATTTTATTTATTTACCATCCCAAGAGCTTTGAGAAATTTATTTGCCTACCTTATTATTATCATTCCTTATTGACTTACTTAGCTTATTAACGCTCCTATCCCTATGAATTGAGATATGCAAAAATACAAACGAAAAGAAGAACATACGCAAGGTTTATTCGAGACCCGAACCCAGGTTCTCCCATTCCCAGCCAGTTACTTCTCTTTTTTTGCATTTTGTTCGTTGTGTTTGGTCGTTGCGGACGTCATACGACTTCCGTTAAAGTTCGTTTTGTTGATCCTTCCACTCAGTTCTTTTTTTTTTTATCACAGAGGCCAACCTGCTCTCTGACCGAATACACTGAGCTACCGTGCTAGCCGAGAAGAGAATATGTAACTCCCTGGCAGATTAAAACTGTGTGCAGGACAGAGACTTGAAATCGGGACCTTTGCCTTTCGCGGGAGATTGCTCGTCATAACCTTTAGGGGTGTATTCTCAAAAACGCGGCGGTGTTGACCCAAAGTATCTTAGATTCCTTCGTTTTAGGTTGTACACAAGCGACCTGCCAAATTTGAGCCGAATCGGTTGGCCGTGTCTGAGGCCTTCCCCTTGTTAGAACTACTTAAACCTAACTAACCTAATGAGATCACACAGATCCTTGCCCGAGGCAGGATTCGAACCTGCGACCGTAGAGGTAGCTCGGTTCCAGACTAAAGCACCTAGAACCGCTCGGCCGCACCGGCCGGCTATCTGCTAGTAAAAACCGTAACAAAATCCTTACAGTAATTCCTGATATTAGTCTCCACATACAGACAGAAAAGCACAGCAGGGGAACACTTTAATTTATATCTATAGATAATCGTCTCGCCCAGCCATTGTGTGTGTGTAGCGGCGATACCGCGAGTCTTCGGCTACACTCGCGAACTCGTGCACTCGATCACCTACTCGCGCTGGTGTAGTTCACTTGCACCTACCAGCAGGCGCAAATGCCGTGTTGTCGGTTACTTGGGCAGCGGAGGTGACTGAAGAGTCGAGTCTCCGAACATACGGAGAGCGCGTGTTCGCAGAAAAATGGTTCAAATGGCTCTGAGCACTATGGGACTCAACTGCTGAGGTCATTAGTCCCCTAGAACTTAGAACTAGTTAAACCTAACTAACCTAAGGACATCACAAACATCCATGCCCGAGGCAGGATTCGAACCTGCGACCGTAGCGGTCTTGCGGTTCCAGACTGCAGCGCCTTTAACCGCACGGCCACTTCGGCCGGCCGCGTGTTCGCAGATGACGTCATAGGACCCGCTGGTGAGTTTGAAGTGAGTTTACAGAGTTCATGTCTGATCTCTACTGTGCGCGTCCGCCAAATGAACATGGATTGTTGTAGCGTTGTTTCCCTGCAGATGCTGAAATAGAATTACTGCGCGGTACTGCATTTTAACAATGCTCTACACAGCTCCTCTACTGCGTTCTGCGGTGTTGTGACACGGGAATTATTAATTACGTAACTGTATTTTCTCAAGGACCACCAAACTCGCTTCGACTCACGAAATGTCATAATGGTCACTTCTGTACACCTGCACCAGGGATGTAAGCACTGCGGTAGTCTATAAATATCTAAGAGTGCATAAAAAAACAATACAGACACACTTAAATCGACGAGAAGGTTTTATCGGGAACCTAGTTTAGGATAGAAACTAATGTCCAGGAATATCATACAAAGACGGTCCTGCGTATCACTGCAGCAGTCATTTTTTTCCATAATTTCCACGCCATTTAGCGTCACTGGAAGACTGTTCCTGACATTGGCTTCCTATCCCAAGTTTTAAAGCAGAATCTTACGTGCAAAACCAACAGAGTTCCCATTTTGGCCAAAAGGGCGATACCGGTACTCGGTTAGGCGATGTGCATTAACATGGACAGCAAAAGACGAAGAATAGGAAGTATCTCAGCACCGACAGCGACTGCATACCAGTACATAGAAAGCCTACATAGACAGAGAGCGGCCAGTGATGAAGTCGTTTGTGATGGACTGAGAGATCAGGAAACCATGTTTTTACCAGCGATGCCTTTACTTCTGCTAATATAATGCATGTAGGTCTGTTGTGTATAAATATCGTTTCCATGATACATTATCAGTAAATGCGGATCTGGTACGTTTCGCTGCATCATTGCTAGTCTTTTTCATTTCATTTTACTTAGTTGACCCTCATGCCCTAACTCGAGTCAGGTAGCTATAGTTTGTGATTTAAATATTCTCAGTTGTTTTGGTTTAATTTACAACTGACGGTAACTTCCCGTTCGCTGTAAAAAAAGAAGTAAAGGAAAGCTTCATTGTGTTGACATTTCCAGCAACAGAAAGGAAACAGCAGAGAGTCGTTGTTTACCTGTAAGATGGAATTCATACCACTGGCTTGTGGAAACCTGCAAATAATTTCTTTCACAATGACACATTTTGTCCTGTGATACGGTATTAGAAACGTCCAACCACTAATATTTCATAATTTATGTTTTTCAATAATTGATAAAGTTGAAGTGTAAAATTAATATCTTCGAACAAAGAATAAAAAGTCACATATTTTTACTGGCAAACAGCCATCAAACAAGAGGAAGATCAATCCTTAAAGCAACTCACCTAACGGCACTGGCGGGGTGTATATTTTACCTCCACTGCGAGCCCTTTTTTGTGTATAAATCTTGCGCAGGGAGCACATGCTTGTTAGGCGATGTAGTATAGTGTACTGAGTTAAAGCATTTCATCTTAAATGGTGAAATACAAGTATTCTATTCGCCAAAGAATATTCAAGTATGATTCATACGTGCGTACAGAATCAGTGCGTGCAGTAAGGAGATTATTTCAAGAGGAATTTTCTGATGTTCAAGTTCCTAATCGGAGTACGATTCATCGACTGATAAATGAACTTCGTGAAACGGAAAGTATTTTTGGCAGGAAACAGACAACTACGTTCAGTACTCACAGAAGAAACTCTGGATAACATTGGGCATAGCCCAGAAAGGCCTCCTAGAAAATCAGTTCGACGTCTTTCTCAGCAAATGGGAATTTGCTATGGCTCTGTTCTAATAGCTACAAAGTTACTGACGTTTGCAAAATAACTGTAGAGCAAGAAGTTAAAACGGATGACGCTGAAAAAAATGTTATCGTTTTGTGAATGAATTTTGAATAGGACCCATCATAGTGAAGTTGACACTTACCTAACTTATTTTGTGACGCATCATGGTTCCAGCTAAGTGGATACGTAGATTCACAAAATAACTGTCACTGAAATTCTGAAAAACCTAATGTAGTTCCCGAGCGCCTCTGCATGACCATAAAACAGGTGAGCGGTCTGCTATTAACTGTGAGAGAATAATAGGCCCCACATTTTTCGAGGGAACAATTGACAGTGAGACACATGAGGAAAACATTTCGCGGCCTTTTCTGGCCAATTAACTGAGAGAGAACGTCATTTCACGACCTTTCAGCAGGACTCTGCGACGACACGTACAGCCAACGTCTCATTACAGGAAATAGAGTTATTGTTAACAACATACGGTCTCCTCCTGCCCCTTGTTTAACCCCTCGCGATTTTTATCTCTTGGGGCAATTAAAAGAGAACATGTAGAAATCAAACTCACATACTTTAGACGAACTTAAAACTAAAAATCGTCAAGAAATTGCTGCCATTTCTCACAGGGAACTGCAGACTGTAATGAGCAATTTCCCAAGCAGTCGTCAGAAACGCAGTTTCAGCACCTCCTTGCACCTGAGTAATTTACTTTTGGGTTTAAGTGTTTATGTTAGAAATAACTTAGGCGGCAAATCGTGCTGCATTCACTGCGGACCTCCTGTCGCAGCAGCCAACACCGCCTGCCCGCGGTTGCGCTAACGATTGATCACCCTGCACAATCTGAGTAGCACAAAGACCTTCAAAATTGCTTCTCACCTACTGCTTAACACTGGGGACACGGGATACTTTATGTCACAGGAGAATGCCTCATCAAATCACATTACAACTTTCTTAGTGTTTCCATGTCCGAACCGTAATTCTTAAATATATGACTTTTATATGATATGACTGTTGCTTTTTGTCGCCTTTGATGATGCTCACGTATAACATAGATTTATCAAGATTTTAATTTTTCAATGATTCGAATTCTAAGTACAGGAAAACGTACTCTGAATTCCCCCAGCGGGCCGGAGTGGCCGAGCGGTTCTAAGCGCTACAGTCTTGAACCGAACGACCGCTACGGTCGCAGGTTCGAATCCTGCCTTGGGCATGGATGTGTGTGATGTCCCTTAGTTTAGTTAGGTTTAAGTAGTTCTAAGTTCTAGGGGACTGATGACCTCAGAAGTTAAGTCCCATAGTGCTTAGAGCCATTTTGAATTCCCCATTACAGCAAAAAGTTATTTGAGCAATAATAATACATCGTGTGGGATTAAAGCTTATTAGCTGCTACAACGTACGATCCATCAAGGAAAGATGAAATCTATTCAGCCCATCTGAAATAAAATAAACGAAATTTTTATTTTATTTTTGGTTCTTGTCATTTCCAGATCATGCAGTTATGTGACTAAGTCTTCCATTAATTGGACATTTTGTGCTTCGTGTGAACTTTATCATTTACTTCCGTGTTGTTTAATCTATTGTTGAACAATGGATTAGAATTGCCGCTGTGGTATGACTTACCAACCTCATGTCTTTGTATAGTCAGTAAGTAGATTAACAGTTTAGTTATAGGCTTGTTCTCCACAGAATCGACAGCAGACCAACGCTAACAACAATAGCCCGCCTATCTGACAAGTGGGAGGAGAAGAGAAAATATGTCAGTTCACTGAACAAGTGATTCAGCACGTAAAAAGAGATGGTAATGTAATAATCATGGGCGATTTGGAACGCTGTAGTATGAGAATGAAAGAAAACAAAGTTACCGGAGAATATGAGATTGTTAGTGGGAATGAGAGAGGAGAAACAGTAACTGCAATAAATCTGAGATGGTAATAGCTAACACTGTCCAAAAATCACAAGAGGAGAAGGTATACTTGAGAAAAAAAACCTGGAGACATGGAAATATTCCAGCTGGATTAAAAAATATTCAGATGGATTTTTCTGAAGTCGGATACCGAATTGTAAGGTATACACGGGGGCATTCAGATGACAATTTTGTACAGCTCAACAGAATGCTCTGGAAGAATCAGCGTAAAAACAGGTGAGATACTGAACTGGTGCTCTGATGCCATGTTCGGTCACATCCCAGATATGTCTGATCGGGTACAGATGTGGCGAGTTGGGGCCCAGCAAATAAACTGGAACTCGCCACTGCGTTCCTCGAATCACTACATCACACTTCTCATGACGCATTACCTTGTTGAAAAATGCCACTGCCTTCGGGAAACACGATCGTTATGAAGAGCTGTACGTGGTCTGCACCAGTGTACGATATTCCTTGACCGTCATGGTGCCTTGCGCGACCTCCACTGGACCTATGGATGGCCACGTGAATGTTCCCCACAGCATAATGGAACCGTCTTCAGGAGAACTGTTCCCCTGGAAGACGACGGATTCGCGCCCTCCCATCGGCATGATGAAGAAGGTATCGGCATTCACCAGAAAATTCAACGGTCTACCACCGCTCCAACGTCCAGCGCCGATGGTCATGTGCCCATTTCAGTTGTAATTGCGATGTCGTGCTGTTGACGTGGGCATATGCTTGGGCTGTCGGCTGTCATTAGGAGTGTGCGGTGCACTGTGTATCCAGACACACTTGTACTCTGCCCAGCATTAATGTCTATTGTCAGTTCCGCCACAGTTTGCAGCCTGTCCTGTTTTACCAGTCTGCCCAGCCTACGACGTCCGACATCTGTAATGAGGGGTAGCCGCCCAACCCCACGATGTCTGGACGTGGTTTCACCTTGGTTTCGCCAGTTGCTGAAGACACTCACCACAGCACTCCTAGAACACACTACAAGTCGTGCAGTTTTTGAAGCGCTCGTCTCGAGCCTCTGGGTCACCACTGTCTGCCCACGGTCAGACTCAGATCGCCCACCGTCCCAATTCTACACACGGACAGACCGCTCACTGACACTACAAGCATGGCGCGTGTGTCTGACTAGCACTCATTCCGCGCCAGTGATGCTGCCATCGCCTCGGCGGGTTTATATTGATAGTACGTTGAGCCGTGGTAAAAATGGCTGTTTTGAAGAGCGCGCCGCAGCGCATAGTGTGAATTTGTCGCCCTCCGTTTCTGGCGGTGGCGCTGCTGTGGCAATCGCAGCTTTGGTGTCTCCCTGTGGTGGGAAAGGGGAAAGGTTGCCTGTTAACGTGCATTTAAGGGGCGCTGTAAGCTCGCCAGTCGGTTAGTCTGGGTCAGTCTCTCGTCCCCATCTTGCTAGTCTGTCTCTTGTCCGCGTTTGCTAGGCAATTAGTGTCTGTCTGTCGTTCGGAGTGCTAGTATGTCTGTCGTTCAGATCAACTTTTAAAGCTGGCAAAATGAGAGTCTTTCCACTCCGCCAGTAAGAGAACTCAGCGAGTGGTCGCCCGGTCGGGCCTTAGTTCCTGCATCTGAGTCTGCGCGTTAGGCCGCCAGTTTGCTCGAGTTTGCTTAGGCAATGGTCACTGGCGGTTGGATAGATCGGTTGGACGGCCACGCACTGAGACACAAGTTGACTTGTCCGTCTTGAGCGTCGGCGCATGTGAGGTCGCCACGTGAGTCCAGTGGGCCGCGCCGTATAGAGAGGGGTAGTGACCTCGCGGTCGACACGAGAGCAACAGGAGTCAACCCACGACATCTGTCTGATCGGCGCGAGCTGCGACGCCGTGAGACGGGAGATCGGCGCGCCTTCTTGCGTCCGTTGAAGCGGCTGGCAGCGGACGGTTCGGGAGAGCGGTTTGGGGGTGCTGCACCAGGTCTTCTCGAGAAATCGCAGTTTATTAGAAGTTAAGTGATTGGTGATATGTTGTTTGATTTACTCTTGTTATATTCTACTTGTTTTCTTGGTGAGGTCACCAGCCGTTTTGCTTTGGGGTCGTCCCACCATTCTTCTCCGTTTGCCCACACGCGCGAAGGAGGTTGTTTATAAATTGGGTGGTCCGTTTTTCCCTTGTGGAGTAGGGGCGGGTTAGAATAACCTGCGGTTTTGGTTGTTCGGCATCTCCCTATCAATCTACCGTACGTTAGTAGCTGCCTCTGCCACGTTAGTCGGATTTGGTGGGTTAATGAATTTATTGCTTGGAGTGTAACGGCCTAATACCTGAAATATGTTTTGATGTTTGGAAACTTTGATACTATTGCCTATGATCTTGAGAGGCGGTATCTGTATACTGTAGAGCATCTTAACTATTGTTTGGCTAACCTTGTAGAATTTTATATAAGATTCCATTTCATGGGCTTTTATTTAAATGATCATTTTAGTATATCAAGTTGCCACCCTTTCATCGTAAGACTTTTCTTAGAAGTTAAAATCGAGTTGCACCTTCGGTGGCAAGGTAGTATTTTAAATGTTAGTGTTTTGTACCGTTTCCATCCCTCCTACGGGGTGGGGAGGGGGTGCGTAGTTTGTGTGCTTGTGTAAATTGTTAAAACTCTTAGTTTAAAGTTATCACGTGTGTTGCAGATTTCCACCAGTGTAGTCTTTCAGACGCTGTTGTGAGCGGTCGTTACTACGGCCGTGTCAAAAGGGAGCGGCAAGGTTCTCTGCCCCAAAGCTCATACAGTCAAAACTTGTTTCTTTCTGCCTCTGAATAAATTGTAACTTTGATACTTAGAGGGTGCTTTCTGATTATAATTTTAAATCTGTTTCTTTTAAAAAATGCTTTTAGGCATTATTAAAGTGAATAAAATTCCCATTTGTTAAAAGAAATTTGGTTGTGATCTCATCAGTTACTCTCTGGCAACTACTTCCATGCTTACATAGTGTGATTAAATGTGTTAATGTTCTTGATGAATCGCTAGTAAATAAAATAAATTCTAAAGAATATTCTTTGAAAATAAATCACGGTTCATACGTTGCTGGTCATAATGTGTTGGCTGATCACTATATGACAGTATACAAAATTCTTGGAAGCTGGCTGCATATGGAAAGGGAAGAGCACTTGTCGCCCACACACATCTGATTGATAAGTGTCGAGCGCATCCGAGATGCGTTTATACGAGCCCTCGGAAGTACACAAGACGGCAAACCAGGAACTTCAACTTCATCGAACAGTGGCGTAGCGTAAATTTCCTTTATTTTACGTCTATGGTCACAATTTTTATCATCAGACTACCGGTTTCGGTCTATAATGACCATCTTCAGACCTGTTTTATAAAAACGTATCCTAATATACTGGAGCCATAGTTCATTCAGGAAATTAGGACATGTTTTATAAAACAGATCTGAAGATGGTCGTTAGAGACCGAAACCGGTAGTCTGATGACAAAAAACGAAAAGAAAATTGTGACCATAGACATAAAGTAAAGGAAATTTATTCTATATTCACGTCACTGTTTTATTCGCGACCATGTCGCAACTTGTGCAACTGTGTAGCGTGTTCTGAACACACATTTTTTTTAAGGCACACGCATGTTTTTTCTATGGAAGTGAAAACTAGAGGTACAGCTAGTGATGGCAGACAAGTTTTCACTGCTCTGAATCTCATACCTTGCGGAATACGCAGATTTTAAAGGATGGAAACGGTGCCAAAGTTTGTGTCGTAATACGCGAAGCAAGGGTTCTTTCTGTACAGTAGGCTTCAGGCCGGTGCACCGGTGTAGGCAACCCGCATTACGCCAGAAACTGTGGCACTGTATCCATTACTGAAAGTCGAAGTATTCCAGACGGTACAAGGTTTAGAACAGTGGAAGAAAGTCTGCCATCACTAATTTGACCTCTAGTTTTCATTTCGGTAGAATAAACATGCAAGTAACATTAAAAAAAAGTAACTTTGTATTGAAAATTATATTTGTTTACTTTTGGGGACGGTGCATTCTTGCCCATTGTGTGAGCCTCTGAAGTATGTGCGTCCCTGGCCAATTTCATTTTTCGTATTTTTGTTTCATTCCGGAAATGTAAGAGATGGCAAAGTTACATTTTCTGGCATCTGTTGCTCATAATACGCATGTGAGCTCCAGAGAAATTTGTGAGTACCTCTGTAATAGGTCAACACAGCATGATTTGCATTTTGCACGCAAGCTGCTGCGATACATGTTGTGTGTTCCAGTAGTCAACATATTATTTAATGGGACTGCAGAAAACGCATTGAATTCTGTCACTTGGTTCTGATGCGACATCAAGGCAATTGGATCGCTCTTCAAGTAACTGTCTTAACCCGTGAAGCTACTTTCACAAATCATGGAAAGCGGAATGTAGGATGCGTGCCTTATTGAACCGCTGAGAATCTGCTTTGACCGCGGTAAGTTGAACGTCAGAGCCAGCAGAGTGTGAACGTTTGGTGCGGAGTTATTGGGGCTACATGACTGGTCCTTACTTTCTTGAAGAAACCTTAACGGGTAAAGGTACCTACAATTTCTCACTGACAAGGGAACCTCCCCATCGCACCCCCCTCAGATTTAGTTATAAGTTGGCACAGTGGATAGGCCTTGAAAAACTGAACACACATCAATCGAGAAAACAGGAAGAAGTTGTGTGAAACTATGAAAAAAATAAGCAAAATATACAGACTGAGTAGTCCATGTGCAAGCTAGGCAACATCAAGGAAAGTATGAGCTCGGGAGCGCCGTTGTCCCGTGGTTAGCGTGAGCAGTTGCCGAACGAGAGGTCCATGGTTCAAGTCTACCCGCGAGTGAAAAGTTTAATTTTTCATCTTCAGACAATTATCAAAGTTCAGGCACTCACACATAATCAACTTCGCTCTCCAAAATTCCAGGACATGTTCAGATTTGCTTGGACATATGCAGGATTTGACGGTCTACACACGGAAAAATTTGAAAACGTTAAAAACATATGTTTTGACAGAGCATAGGGAAAACTGTGCGACTGTGAAAATGTTGCATTCATTTGTTGCAGTTTATGTGACAAACTCTTATGTTTTCATCACTTTTTTGGGAGTGATTATCACATCCACAACAAAACCTAAATCGGGCTAGGTAGAAGCATCTTTTTACCCATTCGCCAAGTGTACAAGTTAGGAGGGTCGACAACATATTCCTGTCATGTGACCCACATACCGTCACCAGTGTCGTATAGAATATATCAGACGTGTTTTCCTGTGGAGGAATCGGTTGACCTATGACCTTGCGATCAAATGTTTTCTGTTCCTATTGGAGAGACACGTTCTTTCTTCTACTAATCGCACGGTTTTGCGGTCGCAAAACACAGACACTAAACTTATTTCAGTGAACAGAGATGTCAATGAACGAACAGACAGATCATAACTTTGAAAAAATAAAGAAAGTAAACTTTTCACTCGAGGGAAGACTTGGACCAAGGACCTATCGTTCCGCAGCTGCTCGCGCTAACCGCGGAACCACGGCGCTCCTGAGCTCTCAGTATCCTTGATGTTGCCTATCTTGCACATAGACTACTCAGTTTGTATATTTTGCTTATTTTTTTCATAGTTCCACACAACTTCTTCCTGTTTTCTCGATTGATCTGTGTTCAGTTTTTCAAGACCTATCCACTGCGCCAACTTATAACTAAATCTGAGGGAGGAGGTTCCCTTCTGAGGAAAGACACACTCTCCTAGATGAAGTACTGTGTTATCGTCCAATGGTCGCAGTCCGCAACGACGAATGGAGTGGCTGAAGAAGGCACGCCTTCTCTTTCAGCACCGTAGCGCCATCACAAGGAAGCCGAGACGGAGCCGAGAGTGGACTCGATCGGCCCAGTTGGTGACCTCCGATGAAGCAGGCAACATTATCTGCACTCATGCTCATAAATTAAGGATAATGCTGACACGTGGTGAAACAACGCTCTGGTGGGCGGTTTGTGGGTTGACCATGCGGTGTATTTGACCTGCGGTCGTGGCACGGTGGCGCTGGCAGCAGTTCACATACGCAGAGGTGCGTTGGTGCATGTCAGAGTACGGTGCAGCGAGTAAGTGTGCAGACGTTTTCAGACGTGCTAATAGTGACAGTGTGTTGAAAATGGCTCAAAGAACACATACTGATGACGTTATGAGGGGTAGAATACTAGGGCGACTGGAGGCTGGTCAAATACAGCAGGTCGTAGCAAGGGCCCTCCGTGTGCCACAAAGTGTGATCTCAAGATTATGGCAACGATTCCAGAAGACAGGAAACGTGTCCAGGCGCTACAGTACGGGACGTCCACAGTGTACAACACCGCAAGAACACCGATATCTTATCATCAGTACCCGCAGACGGCCACGGAGTACTGCAGGTAGCGTTGTTCAGGAACTTAAAGCAGCCACTGGAACAGTTGTCTCCAGACACACAGTCTACAGACGACCGAACAGACATGGTTTAGTCGCTCGGAGACCTGCAAGGTACATTCCACGGATTCCTGGTCACAGGAGAGCCTGTAAAGCCTGGTGTCAAGAACACAGTACATGGCCACTTGAGCAGTGGTCCTAGCTTATGTTCATGGACGTGTCCAGGTATAGTCTGAACAGTGATTCTCACCGGGCTTTCATCTGACGTGAACTAGGAACCAGTTACCAAACCCCTAAATGTCCATGAAAGAGACCTGTATGGAGGTCGTGGTTTGATGGTGTGGGGTGGGATTATGATTGGTGCACGTACAACCCTGCATGTCAGATGTATAGGGACGTCATTTTGCACCAGTATGTCTGACTTTTCAGGGCTGCAGTGGGTCCCACCTTCCCCCTGATGGGTGATAACGCACGGCCCAACCGAGATGCCGGCCTGAGTAGCCGAGCGGTTCTAGGCGCTACAGTCTGGAACCGCACGGCCGCTACGGTCGCAGGTTCGAATCCTGCCTCGGGCATGGATGTGTGTGATGTCCTTAGGTTAGTTAGGTTTAAGTAGTTCTAAGTTCTAGGGGACTGATGACCTCAGTTAAGTCCCTCAGTTAAGTCCCATAGTGCTCAGAGCCATTTGAACCATTTTTTTCGAACCAACCGAGCTGCCATCGTGGAGGAGTACTTTGAAACAGAAGATATCAGGTGAATGGAGTGGCCTGCCTGTTCTCCAAACTTAAATCCCATCGAGCAAGTCTGCGATGCTCTCGGTCGACGTATCGCTGCATGTCTTCAGACCCCTAGGAAATTTCAGGAGCTACAACAGGCACTGGCGCAAGAATGGGAGGCTATATCCCAGCAGTTGCTCGACCACCTGATCCATAGTATGCCAACCCGTTGTGCGGCCTGTGTACGTGTGCATGGTGATCATATCTCATATTGATGTAGGGGGAAATGCGCAGAAAACAGTAGCGTTTTGTAGCACATGCGTTCCTGGACGGCTTTCTCAACTTATCACCAATACCGTGGACTTGCAGATCTGTGTCGAGTGTGGTCCCTATGTGCCTATGCTATTAGCGGCAGTTTTGTGTAGTGCCACGTTTTGTGGCACCACATTCTGCAATTATCCTTAATCTATGAGCACGAGTGTAGTTAGGAGACCAGTGCTATTCAGGTCTCAGATGGAACTTGTACTTTAGGAGAGAGGACTGTGACGCTTTACTGTTCAATGTCAGTTGTAAATATTCGACACACTCATGTGGCAGTGGATTATATAAAGTTAAGTAAATCTTTTTATCATTCATATAATAAAGTGAAGTAATGAGTCGTGTCTTGCAGTTAGGATCAGCCAACTGGCACAACAATCAGAGAACCCGCAATTATAACCGAACAATTGTAGTTTAGTTAGGTCATAACAAGTAGCACGTAGATGTACGTGGTACCAGCGCGATGAGTGACTCGCTCACCACTCGCTTTTGCGGCAAGGACAGCGCTCACCCAGCTCTTTAATGCTCGCTGGACAGTTGGCCTGTACGTTTGCCTGATTTGATGTGAAAAAACTTTTTATCTGTGGTAGACCTAAAGATGATGACTATGCAAAAGTACCGACGACCCAAGAGGAATTTAAACACCACATTGTTGCAGCGTGTTCAATGGTATCAGAGGAAATTCTTTAGTCCGTCCAGAATTGATTACATTAGCGGCTGCAAACGTTTATTGCAATAGACAGTGGGTACTCAGAACCCTTGTTCACATAAATGGGATTTTAAGGAAGTGTTAACGACGGCATTGTTTTAATTTTCTTTCTGTTGCTGATTTTGATGTAATTCTGCAATGTAAAGGTGTATCTTGGCATTAAACTCATGATTTAAAGCTATTATTCAGTAATTTTACACTTCAGTTACCTGTTGCTCGAATCCAGTCAATTTTTGGCGCACACATTTCTTTGAAGGCTCTCACAGAAACAAAAGCAGAACTCTTACCGTAGTTAACTGCACTGCTGAATGGCGACTCCTTTGCCGCCAGAACAGCCCGACGCCACAGTTCCGTGTAACAACACAAACTTCCTGATAAGACAGTAGTTGGTTTCAAGTTCAAAGCAGATAAACGACAAGTTCAAAATATTGCAACTACTCCGAAACTACGAGGAATTTTGATATGTGGAACTTCGCTGAATTCCATTGTTAAAGTACTACAATACTAGCAGCAGGAATAAATGTAGTTCTGTTTGAGAAAGCGAAATTGGTGTATATGTGATTGATATAACTTTGAAAAACAACACCATGCTTTATTTGATGAGAAGTTTTTGACAATTCATCTGGATGAGAACATAATTAAGTTGTTTTAAACGGTGCAGAAATATCTGCGTAGTTGTAGACTCAGTAGTGATATGTAGGTTGTTCCACAATTCCTATTAGGGGCTTGTAGGAGTTGTGGAAGGAACTTGGTAAAGTTTTGATGAGAAACTAACGTCCGAAAATTTACTGTTTGGATGTAAAATGACTTTGAAGGTAAGACAAGACCGCTTTCACATCACTTGCTTCACGGTGCTCGGGAAGAGTAGACACCTCTGACCTATACTCTACGGGAAATATTTCCTACAGGCACTTACTAAGAGGATCAAAATATTTTTAAAAACGCGTGATGAACAGAATGCTGTCTTGTAAATTATTTATTCAAAACCGATTTGGTCACAGACCATCTTCAAAGTGCAAAAATACCCGCAAAATACAGTCTGCGGGGGAAAAAAATACGCACCGCGAAGGAATTATCCGAATTGGACGGAAATCGTTATTTTTCATGTACATGTACAGACAAGCGAACGATTACAACTCCAGGACAGGATGATTTATTCAAGAGATAGAGCTACACAAATTGAGCAAGTCAGTAACGCCTTGGTCTAATTCCGGCCCTTATGCAAGCAGTTAATTCGGCTTGGCATTGACTGGAGCGTTATACTATCAAAATCTCGAGCTGATTGGATGACCCAGCCAATAACGTTCCGAACATATCTTCGCTGGTCATCGGGGCTCAGTTCGAAGCGGGAGCCACCGCTGAAGACAATTCTGCTCCAGTCAATGAGATTCCAGGCCGAAGAAGTGTCTGGAGACGCCTCAGACAACTGTCGGATACCAGCCTGACTGTCACCTAACATACGGGCCAAGAAGCGGGCGTGATGGTCTGGGCTGCCTCTTCATTTGGTTACCATCCACGGCACTCTTACAACACAGCGGTACGTCCAAGATATTCCACCTCTCGCTGTATTGTCCATCATGGCCAGCCACCCTTGTCTTACATTTCAACAAGATAATACCCGCCCGCACACGGCGACTGCTGCTTCTCTTCGTGCTTGCCATAGGCAGGGCTCTCCAGCGATCACGGAATTTTGACAATCTACCTCGCCATTTGGATAAAATTTGGCACGATATGCCTCAGGACGTCATCCACAACTCTATCAGTCAGTGCCAAGCCGAGCAACTGTTTGCGTAAGGGCCAGAGGTGAACTAAATTATTGACTTGTTCAATTTGTGAAGCTCTTTCTGTTGAATATACATACAATTTATTCTGAAATTTTGTCATTTATTTGTCTTTACATGTACGTCACACCTACCAGTTTCCGTCACGTGACATTCATGCCTTTAAACACAAAATGAAGGACATTAATGACATGTAGTTCTTTGAGCCAGTTTTGTAATACTGAGTACTTCCGTTTCCTTACTTTCTTCAAGTCATCAGTGTTCTTTATTTCATGTTTAAAAGCGTGAATGTGATGTGGTAAAATATATTTTTCCACTGTGAAGACGGTTTATGATTGAAGCAGGATGTAGCCAAAACAATTTACAAGACAACGCTGTGTTCAGGAGCTGCTCCACGTGGCGACCCTGCTGTTCGCTACAGAAGATGTACCTGCTTCGCATGCTTTCTTACGCACTGTACGCAGCGCTTCCGTGGAACACCACTGCCAACTCTTCTAGTTTCTATCGTACCAGTTTCTCGCAGCCTTTGTTGCAATAGGACGAAAAATTGTATGAGATGAACTGAGGCGATCCAGAAAACGTTCTCGATACATGTACTGTGTTGGTCTATCGTTACTTACCTCGCCGTGAAGCGAGAGATTTGGAAGTGATCCGATCTTCAAACTTATTTTGAATCCCAACTGTACATTTCTAGACACATCTTCATTATCAAAACTTTATCTGCTAAGTCCCCTCCAAACAACTAGAACCCCTTTGTAGGAACTGTGAAATGCGCTGTTTATAGCAGACAGCGTGGCTTGGGTTAGCAGACGGTATGAAAAGCAAAGTGGCGAGACAGGAAAGAAAGCCTTGGTCGTGTCAGCTGATATGGCTGATGCAGAGCAAGCCACTTACTCACATTAGCAATACAGCCCTGCACAGTATCCCCCCCTCCCCCCCCCCCCCCTTCGCAACCATGCTGTTCTGCAAGCGCTCATCGTTCACTGCCTCACTCACCCTCTCCACTCTCGACGCTGGCCCTTAGCTCTCTGTCTGCTACACAATTATAACCCCCATCCCCCATAGAGTAACGACATTCACAACTAAACCTAAGCAAGGAATACACTTCGGTTTTGATCGGCTTTGAATATGTTGCAGTGTACAGCAAAGTAAGACACACATATTTTTCTATATGTGTCCATACGGTCGATAAGGGGGTGGAAAACCTCCTTGAAAAAAGTTGACTTTAATGTTTCTGAATTAATACCGTTGGAACAGAAAAGTACGAGTATATTTAAAAAGACTTCAAATGAAACTTCTATGGTTTTTGAGGTACGTTACAGTGAGGAACCCAGATCTATCAAAAATCTCCCTCTGCAACCCAACTATTTTGCTTTTTAGTTTGACATTTGGCTTATAACAAAACGTATAGCACCCTTAATACCGCCGGCCGCGGTGGTCTCGCGGTTCTAGGCGCTCAGACCGGAACCGCGCGACTGCTACGGTTGCAGGTTCGAATCCTGCCTCGGGCATGGATGTGTGATGTCCTTAGGTTAGTTAGGTTTAAGAAGTTCTAAGTTCTAGGGGACTAATGACCAAAGATGTTAAGTTCCATAGTGCTCAGAGCCATTTGAACCATTTGAACCTTAATACCAAATTCATTAATACATAACCAAGCGGTATTCGAAAGACGCATTTGTTAGAAATAATCTAGAAATGTCTCTACATCACTGTATGTTTGCCCGTTATCTGTACGCTTCGATGTCACTTGTCATGTTGGGTCATTATAATAAGTCTTTTCCAGATAAATATATTCTGGATGTATATTCTACATATATCGTTGTATGTACATATTTTGTTTTAATTTAATGAAATATCAAATATCTTGTGTCGTATTTGTGTTTTCTCTTTACATTGGGTGTTTTTTGTTTGTTTTCAAGTTGTAACGTTTCCATATTTAAAGAGAAAAAAAATGCTGAATGCTCTTTGATTTTGCTCACCAGGTGCATCGGACAACTCAAATTTCGTGACAGGAGCCAAAAACAGGATCACAGTTTTTAAAGCAAGGGTAAACAGATGTCTCACATTCAGGTGGTTCCTGTCCAATATGAACACTCTTGTACAATGCATATTTAAAAAGTTTGACGAATCTGGGACAAGAAATCTGATTGCGAATGAGGGGTTGAATTTTTAGAATATTATTTCTCAAATGCGAGTCAACATTATAATATAAACATATCTGAAAAATGTGAACGTGAGCTGAGAGAAACAGTAGACTGTGCGTCCAGCCCTCGGCACGACATCCACTGATGCGAATTCTGCGGCCGGCCGCGCAGCCTTTCCCTCACACCATTTGTCCGTGCTCTGCCGCCCGTGCCTCATGGCAACATTGGCCAAAGCAAAGGGAGGGGGAATCATCTCTTCCTTCATGGAGTCGTAGTTGTTCGATGCTCTTGACTCGCAAAATCAAAGTGCATGAAGCAATTTTTTTTACTCGACCAGTTTTTACTTCCCCATTATTGTATTGATTTACAATAACGTTAAAACAATAATGTACGAACAATTTCAAATACAACGTAACTAAATGTGAAAAGGTTACAACTTCAAAACAAACAGAATACACGAAATGTGAAAAGCAAACACACACACAACAAAAGACGTTTCATATATCTTAAAATTAAAAGAAAATGTATGTATAGAACGATATATGGGGAATAAACATTTAGAATGTATTTGTCTGGGAAAGACCTATTAAACAACCCAACTCGGCAAATGGTATTGAAGTGGACACACATTGTGCCAGTACCCAGCGTGTTTGGTTATTTGTTCCAAGTAGGATAATAGGACGGCTAATCAAAAAACACTAACTTTTCCACAGATGTTTATTACTCTATTTTAGTGTTTACGTGATCTTCTCAAAGTACTCCGCGCCTACTTGAACGCACCTTTTATAACGTCTCTGCCAGTCCTCAAATAAATGGTGCAAGCCATTCCTTGTCAGGTCTTTGAGAATCGCCTCACTTTTCTTGAGCACTGCTTCAGAGTTCTCGCTTTCCATCAGGATCATTACGATGCAGCCGCGACTCACCACCGGCGATAATCGATTCGCCAAACGCTTTCCCTCCATCACCAAAGGGGCGCAGCGCCTCACGCTTGTCTCCATTCGCACAGCCTTTTTGTCGGGAGTCAACAGACAAGGCCCAAACAAGGGTGATCTTGAGACGATCGCCCATAGTTGTAAAGACATTACCAAATGCAATTCTCAACAATTTACTAAGACTACGTAATGTTATCCGCCGATCCTCACAGACAATCACAGCACCTGTGTTGATGTTGACAGACAGTCACAGCAGTAGCCGAAACACCAGACACTCCTTGCTTAAAACAGACAAGTTTAGATTTGTTACTGGTAGGTTTGATCTTCACGCGAGTGTTACGGAAATGCTTCAAGAACTCGTGTGGGAGTCTCTAGAGGAAAGGAGGCGTTCTTTTCGTGAATCGCTACCGAGGAAATTTAGAGAACCAGCTTTTGAGGCTGACTGCAGTACAATTTTACTGCCGCCAACTTATATTTCGCTGAAAGACCACAAAGATAAGATAAGAGAGATTAGAGCTCGTACAGAGAGAGGCATTTAGGCAGTCATTTTTCCCTCGTTCTGTTTGGGAGTGGAAGAGGGAGAGAAGATGCTAGTTGTACTACGAGGTACCCTCCGCCACGCTATAAGTAGGCTGTTTATGTTTTCTTATTGGCAACGTTACGTAGCGCTCTGTATGAAAATCACTGGCTGTGCTGTGTGCAGTCTGTGGCTAGTTTGCATTGTTGTCTGCCATTGTAGTGTTGAGCAAGTTGGATGTGAACAGCGCGTAGCGTTGCGCAGTTGGAGTTGAGCCGCCAGCAGTGGTGGATGTGGGGAGAAAAATGGCGGAGTTTTGAAATTTGTAAGACTGGATGTTATGAACTACTATATATATTATGACTTTTGAACACTATTAAGATAAATACATTGTTAGTTCTCTATCAAAATCTTTCATTTGCTAACTATGCCTATAAGTAGTTAGTGCCTGCAGTAGTTTGAATCTTTTATGTAGCTGGCAGTAGTGGCGCTCGCTTTATTGCAGTAGTTCGAGTAACGAAGATTCTTGGTGAGGTAAGTGATTTGTGAAAGGTATAGGTTATTGTTAGTCAAGGCCATTCTTTTGTAGGGATTTTTGAAAGTCAGATTGCGTTGCGCTAAAAATATTGTGTGTCAGTTTAGTGATGATCAGAATAAGTAAAGAGCGAAATGTCTCAGTGCGTTCGTCCGCAGCTCGTGGTCGTGCGGTAGCGTTCTCGCTTCCCACGCCCGGGTTCCCGAGTTCGATTCCCGGCGGGGTCAGGGATTTTCTCTGCCTCGTGATGGCTGGGTGTTGTGTGATGTCCTTAGGTTAGTTAGTTTAAGTAGTTCTAAGTTCTAGGGGACTGATGACCATAGCTGTTAAGTCCCATAGTGCTCAGAGCCATTTGAACCGTTTTTTTTTTTTTTCTGAGTGCGTTCAGTTCTGCTCAGCTGTTTGAAAATCAAATAATGAAAGAGATTTATCAGCACAGTAATTAATTAATTCTTCTAAGGGGACGTTACAACGCACCGTATGGTGGATTGCGGAGTATGTATGTAGATGTAGATGAAGTTGGTCTTCTTTGATGTCCTTGAACCACGTAAACACTGTTTGACGAGGTTGTGCGTCTTCTCCGCATGCCTGCTACAGCTTTTCTTAATTTTCTGTGGCTGTGTGGTTTAAACAAACATAGAATTTTATAGCACCGTGTTGCTCCTCTCGAGTCAGCTCCAGAGTTTGGTATGCGAAATGGAAAGAGCTTCTACAAAATAGAGAGTTAACTATCAACCTGCCGACACAAGATTGCTGCCGCCTATGAACATTATATACAAAAACTCGATCTTTTGAAATATTCATGGTACAGATAGTAACCTATCACGGAAGCTACAAGAAAAATATCAATCTGACCTTTATTGATCTTCTCCCGTGTATTACAACAACAATGTATTCTAGAAGCTCGTCGCAGATAAAGGTAAATGGTACAGGTGAATAATAGTGTACATTTCTTTCTGTGGCTCATTAGTAGGTGTGCACCACTTGCGTTCTTTTCCAGTATGTGGGTGAAATTCTTCGTTAGAGGGACCAGCAGCAAACTGTGACAAATAACGGAACTAAGTCACAGAATGTTTGGACCGAGCTCGACAGGGACTCCGCCGTTTGGATGGCAACCCTCCCTTTACATCACAACGTGCAGCAGTTCCGTGCGTGTGGAGGCCAGTGGCCGGAGTCCAGATGGCCCTGCAGGACTGCTTCGTTAGTCGGCCGTGCTGGAGCCGGAATCGCAGATCTGAGCGGCTGGCTCGCACGCAGGCGCTGACTTAAGCGCTCGGGCAGCCGGCAGTCGAATTATTTTCGCACCTGTTTTTCGAGATTAGAAGCTGCCGAACGGTTAGGGCCCGTTATACCAAGGAGACATTCCTTCCGTGTGGTCAATGAACCCTGGAGGGTCGTGTGGGTTTTTTCTGCTTTGACTAACCATTTTCTTACCAGCGATACCACCTTTGTTAGAATTTTTAATTTATCAACGTAGGTACACGCAAGTACATATGAAATAAACGTAAGTGCAAGTATTCTCATAAAATAGCTATTTTATAATATCTTTATTACGTATTGTTTAACAGTGAACTACTTGTAAGGCGGGGATTGTTCACTTTTGTGATATTCTGTCTGGCTAATTCGTTTTATCTGACGGGGTTTCTCACTGTGCTAGAAATGCACACTATCTTGATCCCTTCTGTGAGTATACCCGCATTTTCGATTACCCGTTTAGCATGTGGAACGTATGATTTGTAACGTCTGACCTGTAGTGCTGTTGCTTGTTCTCGTTACTGGCGATCACGTTATTGCTTATTGCCCCCACAGAGTCCGCAATCATTGCAACTCTAAGGTCCGCAAGACTTCGTCTACTTCAAGAAACGTCGCTGAAAATATGGCTACAGCCATAGAAAAAAAGTGCCGCATTCTGCCGTGCCACCATTTTACTAGCATTTTTACTGTCGGAGGTAACTGATTTCCAGTCAGGTGGTAATTCATCCAGTACCTGAGGTCGCACACCAATAGGCAGAACAGCCGTAAGAAGACTCCACGATTTTATAATTGAGAAGAGGAGATGACTCGGCCCTTACTTGTCACTGGCCATAGACTGAAGTACATGAATTATCTTCTTTCATACCAAAGCTGGCTCACAGCAATAATACATAAGTCGTGTTTGTTCTTTCGGAACATGTCCGAAAGTTTGTGACAGCCAGGATTGAAACGCGGGTCTCCTGCTTACAAGCCAGATGCGCTGGCCACTACGCCATCCATACACTGTGGTCACGACGACCGCAAGGACTAGCGTAGCGCGCCTCCCGTCAGAACCAAATTGTCGACGTGTACCACACACTACTGATGCAGTGCCCTTGCTCATTAGCCTTATTACTTGTGGCATATCGCCGACTCCTGCAAGAGTTCGATCTTTATATGCATCTGTACTGAAGGGATCGTTGGCCGCCATCGCTTTAATTGTATACACGGTGGTCCATTGCCGGCCGCGGTGGTCTAGCGGCTCTAGGCGCTCAGTCCGGAACCGCGCGACTGCTACGGTCGCAGGTTCGAATCCTGCCTCGGGCATGGATGTGTGTGATGTCCTTAGGTTAGTTAGGTTTAAGTAGTTCTAAGTTCTAGGGGACTGATGACCGCAGATGTTAAGTCCCATAGTGCTCAGAGCACCACGGTGATCCATTGATCGTGACCAGGCCAAATATCTCATGAAATAAGCGTCAAACGAAGAAACTACAAAGAACGAAACTCGTCTAGCTTGTAGGGGGAAACCAGATGGCGCTATGGTTGGTCGGTTAGATGGCGCTGCCATAGGTCAAACGGAGATCAACTGAATTTTTTAAAATAGGAACCCCCATTTTTATTACATATTCGTGTAGTACGTAAAGAAATATGAATGCTTTAGTTGGACCATTTTTTTCGCTATAACATTCCGCCAGTGCGGACGGTATGTGCTTCGTGATACATTACCCGTGTTAAAATGGACCGTTTACCAATTGGGGAAAAGGTCGATATCGTGTTGATGTATGGCTATTGTGATCAAAATGCCCAACGGGCTGCCCGGTATCCTGGACGGACCGTTCGCCGGATAGTTACGTTATTTAAGGAAACAGGAAGTGTTCAGCCACTTGTGAAACGTCGACCACGACCTGCAACAAATGATGATTCCCAAGTAGGTGTTTTAGCTGCTGTCGCGGCTAATGCGCACGTCAGTAGCAGACAAATTGCGTGAGAATCGGGAATCTCAAAAACGTCGGTGTTGACAATGCTACATCAACATCGATTGCACCCGTACCATATTTCTATGCACCAGGAATTGCATGGTGACGACTTTGAACGTCGTGTACAGTTCTGCCACTGGGCACAAGAGAAATTACGGGACGAAGACAGATTTCTTGCACGCGTTCTATTTAGCAACGAAGCGTCATTCACCAACAGCGGTAACGTAAACCGGCATAATATGCGCTATTGGGCAACGGAAAATCCACGATGGGTGTGACAAGTGGAACATCAGCGATCTTGGCGGGTTAATGTATGGTGCAGCATTATGGGAGGAAGGATAATTGGCCCCCATTTTATCAATGGCAATCTAAATGGTTCAATGTATGCTGATTTCCTACGTAATGTTCTACCGATGCTACTGCAAGATGGTTCACTGCATGACAGAATGGCGATGTACTTCCAACATGATGGATATCCGGCACATAGCTCGCGTGCGGTTGAAGCGGTATTGAGTAGCATATTTCATGACAGGTGGATTGGTCGTCGAAGCACGTTCACTGAATCTGACGTCCCCGGATTTCTTTCTGTGGGGAAAGTTGAAGGATATTTGCTATCGTGATCCACCGACAACGCCTGACAACATGCGTCAGCGCATTGTCAATGCATGTGCGAACGTTACGGGACCAGCCGCACTGTTGAGAGGAATGTCGGTACAGGTATTGCCAAATGCATTGAGGTTGACGGACATCATTTTGAGCTTTTATTGCATTAATGTGTATTTACAGGTAATCACGCTGTAACGTTCTCAGAAATGATAAGTTCACAAATCTTCATGTATCACATTGGAACGACCGAAATAAAATGTTCAAACGTACCTACGTTTTAATTTAAAAAACCTACCCGTTACCAGCTGTTCGTCTAAAATTGTGAGCCATATGTTTGTGACTATTACAGCGCCATCTATCACAAAGCGAAAAAAGTGGTCCAACTAAAACATTCATATTGCTTTTGGTACTACACGAATATATAATAAAAATGGGGGTTCCTATTTTAAAAAACGCATTTGATATCCGTTTGACCTATGGCAGTGCCATCAGGTTTTTCCCTTCAAGCTAGACAAGTTTCGTCCTTTGTAGTTTTTTCGTTTGACGCTTATTTCGTGAGATATTTGGCCCGGTCACGTTCAATGGACCACCCTGTATATGGCACCTGTCCTTTTGGACACTTGTATAATTATAGTGTGCGGTTCAAGTTGAGAAGAGGCGCGCTAAGATATTCCGTGCAGTTGTGATGTTTGCAAGACCTCAAAAGAACGTTCAGGATCATCACTGTAGCTCAGCAGGTACCAGCAGACGACAAATATCAGCTGTAACACCACTTATAAGGTTGGAAATCGAACTAAAGTACGTGGTTTCGCACAGTAACCACTAGTAGAGAAATCTGAACGTACATTCTGAGCGTGTACTCGCCTCCCGCTGACAATCTCTCACTTTAGTGGTAGGCTACGCAGCTAGCAGTCACTGTCATCATTTTCATTGAAGGCATTGGGTCAACAGTCTATCCCTGTGTTCATCGTCGCACTGATCTGTCCTCGTCTCACTTGCCTCCACGTTCTCACAGGGAAACGGCCCTGTGACAGCTGGGGTAGAAGCTCTGTAGTCCGACGCGTTCTGTACATTACATTGTACACATTTAATTTACAGAAGATGTCATCGTTCCTTATATTTTTTGTGCTGCTACACCCCTTTACCTCTCGAGCAATTTATCCTTATTGGAGTGGACCGTACTCTCGAACGTTCCCTTCTTGAAAGTGTCGAAAGTCACTTCCGCATATGAAATGCACATACGGTGTTTCAGAACAGGTGTAACGTACAAAATATATGGTAAGTAAAAGGAATTTTTATTTAGGTAGTAGGTAAACTTAACGAAGGTTGCACTTTCTGTGGAGTTACGAACGTAGTTTATTTCTACATCTACACACATACTCTGCTAGCTACTGTAGGGTGCATGACGGAAGTTAACTTGTACCACGACTGGTCATTTCCTTTCTTGTTCTACTAGCAAATCGAGCAAGGGAAAAACGACTAGCTACAAGTCCCCACATGAGCCCTAAGTTCTTTTATCTTCATAGCCATTACGCGAAATGTACGTTGACGGTATTTTAATCGTTCTACAGTTAACTTTAACTGCCAACTCTCTCAGTATTCCCAATAGTTTTTCATGAACCGAAAGTATTCTTCCCTCCACAGATTTCCGTTTGTGTTTACAAAGCATCTCCGTAATACATGTTGATCGAACCTACCGGTAACAAATCTAGACCTTAGCCTGTGAATTTCTATGTCTTCATCCGACCTGTCAGAGATTGTAAGCACTCGAGCAGTACCCAAGAATGGGTCACAAACCAGCCACTTGCTCCAACGACCCTTTTGTAAACAAACTACTCACTTGTTCCTGTGTTTTGTTTATTTAGGATGTAATAAATGGGCAATAACTGTCATTATAATTGCGATTAATGGACTGTAAGTGTGTTACTATTATTTATAGACAATATGGTTGCCAAGTAGCACACTTGTGCTCAGGTTTACACAGATGTCAATTATGGTCAAATAGTGCTAACTGTCATCATGAAGATGGTAATTTATGACCCAAAAGGGGCGTCTCTCCTATTCCAATGGTGCAGGATGCTCCTACTGGTCCAGGTCCCATCACCATCTTTCTCAGTGCACCCAGCACCCTGTAAGGAGACTCGACATTCATAGAATGTACCTTACTCGGGCAATAGCACCATCATGAAGCATTAGAGATCATCTACCATATTCAAGGAGGAACCTGAGCTATGGGAGCCATTCAATTTTCCACAGGACTTACCTGACTTGTCGGACTTCAGATTTTCAACTTTGAGCGTCCGTCATATCGACAGCGGTGCTCCACTGGCGAAATATTGCACGGCAATATAGAATAACTGTTCTTTATTATCTTGAGTTCATGCTGTCACTGGCATCAGCACCACCACCCATGCGGTTCTAGTGGCATACCTCATGTACTAAGTGTTTCTATTCACAGTTACATACAGTCTAAACGTGAGTGGTGGTAAGTGTGTAGTAATGTACATGTCATCTCCTCACGAGTTCAACATTCTAACTGAAGTCTCTTGGCTTGGGGCACTTTTACAATAAGTCGGTGATTACACTCACATTTTTCTCACATAAGCTGTTGGTGTCAATAAATTGATTCGTAAGTTCAAAACAAACAAGAAAAATACTTCTTAAAGAATAAAGGAATGACTTCTTTGACAACTAAAAGTTCTTGAAAAACAACATGAATAAATCTTTGCATGAGACTATCGTTTCAAAAATTCTCTTGCAAACGAAAACGACTGTCTTCTTAGACATGCACAGTAACCAGAATCCAGTCTCAAGTGCAATACAAGAAGTCCACAATGGAGCAGCAGGGTGTTGTCTGTGGTGGTACCCGGTAGCAAGGGCGACGTCGAGTCAGGGCGACGGAATGGTGCTGACAAATTTCTTCTTCTGCTGGCAGAGATGGAACTGCCTGATACTGACGCAGACGCAGCAGATGGACGCGCTTCCTCAGCTCGATCTAGAGCAGGCTAAGCACAGTGTGCTGTTCCTGCAATACCTGATTGGATTGGGATTTGTGTCCTGACAGATACAACTTGCATACTGTGGACCGGAAGTGGTCCCTCACCAGCTGGATGCCGGTGTCTTCGTGTAGTTGTTCCATGGGATGAGCCCTAGGTAGGCACACGGCGAGCTTAAGCGCCATATTTTTTCACCCTTTGCTGTATGGTTGTCTTCGAGTCAGCAGCATTGCCTCACATCATTGACACGTACTCCACCACGGGGCTTATCGGTGTGAGATGTATTGTACTACTGTGGTGAAGAGTCAAGGTCGACTACAGGTTCAGCAGAGGGTATAGGGCGTGGAGGCACACTGTAGCCCTCTTCCTAATCCAAAGGATGTGAGGGCCCCACGAGAGGCGCTGGTCTAGCTTGACGCCGAGGTAAACTGCTATCTTGGTGCACAGGATGGAGCCTCCCATGATAGTGAGTGGCGCAAGGTCTGAAAGTATCTTCCTCTTAGTGAAGGTGACCATCTGGCTCTTGGTGGGGCTGAACTCGAGGTGCCACCAAGCCCCCAGTGCCTCATAGAACAGTTGCAGATGGCGTCCCTTGGTGTGAGTGATCATGCTACAGATGAATGGGGCAGTGTTGTCAGCATAGAGAGCTAATTCCACCCTGTCCACCTGAGGTGTGTCAGCCATATAAATGGAGTGCAGCAGGGAGACCAGATTGTATCCCTGAGGCACTCCAGCTCAGATAGGCTGGACAGTGGACGTTCCTTGTTCGGCCTGCACGTGGAACGAGAGGCTAGAGAGGTGTGACTTCAGGAGGACCACATGTGACATTCAGACCCCTTGTACAAAGAGTTTGTACACAAGGCTGTCGTGCCACATTGAGTCAAGGGCCCAGGAGACATCCAGGAAACCCGCCCCAATGTATTCCCTCGTCCCAGTGTCTTCATTGTGGGCTTCACTAGGAATAACGGCTGTTGTCTAGTGGCAGGCCACCCCAAAAACCAAACTCTTCATCCAGAAGGAGATGTTCCTGATCAACAGGTATTCAGTGTCTCAAGTTGTGAAGTGACCTCCTCAGCAGAGATTGGGACGATGATGTAATGGCAGATACAATCATGGCCAGCTTTGGTAATGTATCTGGTGGTGCCAGATAGAGATTTGAAGTAGACAGCAGTGCCATTGCTGGCAGTTGTCTATCCATCCATTAGCAGCTGAAGTTCGCCACCCTGACAGCGATTCCAGGCTTGAGGTGGCCTCATGGACGAGGCAAATATATATTGCCTCATCAGAGAAATTGCCTGAATTCTCCTTGTTGTGGGAGGGACTACTGGCTCTGAAAACGCAGATCTCCAGGCTGTAGATATGGTCGTTATCCACGTATGTTGTGGAGGTAATGGCGACCCGGAGGGCCGTCGAGACAGCGGAGACCAGTGCTGGAAGCTGGGACATGACTGTGTAAACGGTTTGCAGCAGAACGCGAAGCTTGTTTGCAGGAACCCCACTGGTTGGAACGGCCGCAGGAGTGGAGATTTTGAGCAGCAGATGCGGTCTGGGAGGTCGCTGCAGGGAAGGCAGACAGTGCCAGCACGTCTGTGGTAGTGTGCTGGGTAGCACAGTCAGCCTTTTGTGGGGCGGGGACCACAAGAGGGCGTTCTATGCGGCGTCCGCGATGGTTAGAGGTGGACTCCTGGACAGTAACCTGTGCTTTGGCGACAGACGTGTGGCTAAATCCAGGCTGGACAGTGTGTGCTGCCCTGCCCCAAATGTTGTGCATCTTGAACGTAGTGTAGCCCCTGTAGCAAGCCATGTGGGTCTGACTACAGTTGCTCTTCTTTCTTCTTAGAGCATTCCTAGCTCTGGTGCTGCCCAGAGCGTTTGACGCAGTGGACAGGCATGGTACAATTTTGGAAACATGGTCGAGCCCTTGGCAAGAGAAGCATTGCAGTCTCTTGCCCTTGGCTCGAAGTGTCTCAAGTGAGGCGTTGATGTCTGTGATCCTGTCGACATTGAAGATCTTGCGGTTATCACAGTTGTCAAGTTGTCAACCAGGCTGCTGAGAAACAGGGGCATGTTCCTGTGTGTGCCAGGAGACTTCATGTGTTCAAGTGTGCGAACCATGAAGCCTATGTTGACCAGCTCTTGTTTGAGGTTGTCAGGCGCCATCTTGAGAGGAAGGTGGCAGAAAATCACCTTCAGCAGCTTTAGCAGCCCAGCATTGTGTGTAAAACAATGGAGCCCCTGTTGCCAGATGAATGCCATTAGTTTTTGGCGGTAGTCAACTGTGGCAGGGAAGACCTGGTAGTGGTCCTCACCCTTTGTTTTGAAACCTGTGATGATGGCGAAGCATTCACCATCTTGTTGAAGGTCATGTAGTCTTTCTTCTGCTGAATGACAATCGTTGGAGGTCTAGGCGGCTTTGGTCCCTGTTGAGGGTTTGGGTTTTCATCCATAGCGTCAGTGGCCACATCTGTGTCAAGTAGGAAGCGGTTTGAGGTGGCGACAGGTTGTGCTTGTACTTGTTCCAGTTTCTGTGCCTCGAATGACTACTGCCCAGAGTTCCTGAAGGTGTCGTCCTAAGGTTGAGGCGGATTAGGCGTTCCTGGAGTGTCCTGGTCAGTCGCCTTCTTCGTAGTCTGGCTCATGCGAACAGAAGAATGTGTAGCAGGGAACGAGGTATCGTTCATATCTGCCACAGCTGCTCGCTTACACGAGACCTGCGACAGCGCCGGCTGCGGTGGTCTAGCGGTTCTGGCGCTGCAGTCCGGAACCGCGGGACTGCTACGGTCGCAGGTTCGAATCCTACCTCGGGCATGGGTGTGTGTGATGTCCTTAGGTTAGTTAGGTTTAAGTAGTTCTAAGTTCTAGGGGACTGATGACCTAAGATGTTGAGTCCCATAGTGCTCAGAGCCATTTTTTTTTTTTTTTTTTTTTTGGCCTGCGACAGCTCCATGTGTGTCTGGTCTGAGAGCAGGGTAATTAGGTTCGCCTCCGGTATGTCCTGAGTCTTCAAAGCGCAGGGACTTCTTGCATAGTCACGCCGAGTTGAGCAAAAGCAGACAGGGCAGTGGTCTCTTGACTGGCAGAGACCGATGGGGCTTCCAACAGGACATCGGCTGCTTGTATAGCCGAGCCTGGGGGCGTAACATCAGTGGGGACTCAGGATCCATGAGTAGCTGGGTGTGGTTGTGCATGACCCTTCGGGGCCGCCACTGGCAGGGCAGTGCCGTCTTGAATAAACAAGCCTGGCAGGGCTCATGGCGGTACTTTTTCTTCACTGGCCGCGCATGGCAGTGTCTGCAAGTAGAGTTGAAAAGCTCTGAACGCCTTTCCCTCAGATCGCGGCCAGGATATGCACCTCTATGAGAGCGCGTACAGCTGGGGCGCCGACAGTGGGCAAACGTCCGTAGTAGAACCCAACGTGTCGTCTGTCTTCGAAAGCATAGTCGTCGTAAACAGGGGGCCGGATGGGGCCGCCTACAGAGCACGCTCCATCGCCTGAGCTCGTACCACGGGACAGCGATCCGCCACACCTTTCGCCCGAGCAAAGGGGTCCTCCTCACTCGCATACTAACTCGGAATGACTGATGCCTCCTCTTCGCCGGGCGAGGCCAGCTATACCTGCTTGGCGGGTGGTTACTAGATAGCTATTGGTCTAGCCACGTGGGGGCGGATTGGCTGAGGGAAAATGGTGGGGCGGATGCAACAAGGGCCTGCATATGTGGCGGCCTCTATTGCTTTTGTATGCGCCCTAGGGACTAGCCCGCAGGCTTGGCGACGTTCAGCTGACTTTGGCCGATGCGCCTACGACGACCTACATAGTGGTAAAACGTTGCGGGTTGTGGCGTTGTAGTAGACTCCATAAACACGCCACTAACAGTGTTTGAAAGTCATCTGCTTAGCGACAGGAAAGTTATGCTTTTGTCAAAAGAGCGGCAGCAATTATGTAATAATTTCTCAAAGATCGCTTATCTGTTCAACGATCAAACCACCCCCTCCCCCCTATGTTACTGGACTGCCACACACTGCATGTTGGTGACTATTCAAAAACAGTTAACATGTACAACAATGAGGATGGGCTACAGCACATTCATTTACAGTAAGCAACGTTCAGAAACTTGATGTGTGTTAGTTCTGCCATCCATTGGTCAGTGAATAGCTGTGTTGGGGGGTGGGCGGTGCAATTATTTGTACAGATTTTTTTAACAATGCGTGGTATGCTCTTTCAAAGTTAACTAATGAGATTGCTTTTGAGGATACTTTCAATAAAAATTTCGATATGTGTTGTCATGCTGTATATAGAATGTATCGTGCATCACTGGTACCTGATGTGGGCAAAGAAATGTGTGCATACTTACAGATGTTCATATTCTCTACAACGTAATCCGAAATGAAGAGAGGGAATAAATGAACTGTAAAAGCAATTCCTTGTGGTTTATTTCAAGTAAGATGCAGTGCCATTGCAGCTTGGTCAGTAGTGCATTATAAACAGTGGAACTCCTCAAATAGTTTCTGGATTTTTTGTAAATAAAAATATATGAGAAAGTCATAACTATTTCATAATTTCTGGTTATACAGTTTTTTTATCTTTTGTACATAGATATATTCAATAGGAATCATTGATTCAAATGGCTCTGAGCACTATGGGACTCAACTGCTGAGGTCATTAGTCCCCTAGAACTTAGAACTAGTTAAACCTAACTAACCTAAGGACATCACAAATATCCATGCCCGAGGCAGGATTCGAACCTGCGACCGTAGCAGTCTTGCGGTTCCAGACTGCAGCGCCTTTAACCGCACGGCCACTTCGGCCGGCAGGAATCATTGAGATACATTTTTCTTTGGTGTCTGACATAATGACTAGATCCCAAGGACTAGAAAGATTACAGACACACATTTACTTTGGTATATATGCTTCAATGATAAGATTCTTTTTACATTTGTACATCTCCAATGACAGTCTAAAATAAATGCTATCTCTTTTTGACACAACATTAGAGAGAATATTTTTTTATCTAAACATATATCATTGCAGTTATCATTTCGTTCCTCTTTGACACCAGAGTTGGTATTTGAAAATGGGAGACCAAAAAATGCATATGTACAAGTGATTCACAATTCCTGTTACAGGCTCTTGGAGGTGTTAGAGGGGACTGATCCAGACGAAGTTTTGACAAAGAACTCATGCCCAGAAATGTATGGTTGGATGTAAAATCAATTTGAGGATTGGATCACTTTCATATCTCACACTTCATAGTACGCACAGGCCTGTATGTTGTAGTAGTAGAAGTAGTAGTACCATAGACCATAGACCATAGTAGGTGTTATGGCGTAAAGGCAAGCTGCTGCACGCCAGTCGAGAACGACATGGAAGAGGAGGCTGTGAGGAGAAGTCAGCCAATCGCACTCTGATCGGACCTCCCTCCAGGATGACAACACGACACCAGCGGCCTCTATGTGGAGAGGACATAAGCGCCGCGATCGATTGGTGACAGCCCAGTTCAGTAGCAGGTTCAAGATTAGCGACTTGGATAGCAGCATCAACGGTGGATCATTTCGCTTGTACACTCTATGTACAGGGTGTTTCAAAAATGCCCGGTATATTTGAAACGGCAATAAAAACTAAACGAGCAGCGATAGAAATACACCGTTTGTTGCAATATGCTTGGGACAACAGTACATTTTCAGGCAGACAAGCTTTCGAAATTACAGTAGTTACAATTTTCAACAACAGATGGCGCTGCAAGTGATGTGAAAGATATAGAAGACAACGCAGTCTGTGGGTGCGCCATTCTGTACGTCGTCTTTCTGCTGTAAGCGTGTGCTGTTCACAACGCGCAAGTGTGCTATAGACAACATGGTTTATTCCTTAGAACAGAGGATTTTTCTGGTGTTGGAATTCCACCACCTAGAACACAGTGTTGTTGCAACAAGACGAAGTTTTCAACGGAGGTTTAATGTAACCAAAGGACCGAAAAGCGATACAATAAAGGATCTGTTTGAAAAATTTCAACGGACTGGGAACGTGGCGGATGAACGTGCTGGAAAGGTAGGGCGACCGCGTACGGCAACCACAGAGGGCAATGCGCAGCTAGTGCAGCAGGTGATCCAACAGCGGCCTCGGGTTTCCGTTCGCCATGTTGCAGCTGCGGTACAAATGACGCCAACGTCCACATATCGTCTCATGCGCCAGAGTTTACACCTCTATCCATACTAAATTCAAATGCGGCAACCCCTCAGCGCCGCTACCATTGCTGCACGAGAGACATTCGCTAACGATATAGTGCACAGGATTGGTGACGGCGATATGCATGTGGGCAGCATTTGGTTTACTGACGAAGCTTATTTTTACCTGGACGGCTTCGTCAATAAACAGAACTGGCGCATATGGGGAACCGAAAAGCCCCATGTTGCAGTCCCATCGTCCCTGCATCCTCAAAAAGTACTGGTCTGGGCCGCCATTTCTTCCAAAGGAATCATTGGCCCATTTTTCAGATCCGAAGCGATTACTGCATCACGCTATCTGGACATTCTTCGTGAATTTGTGGCGGTACAAACTGCCTTAGACGACACTGCGAACACCTCGTGGTTTATGCAAGATGGTGCCCGGCCACATCGCACGGCCGACGTCTTTAATTTCCTGAATGAATATTTCGATGATCGTGTGATTGCTTTGGGCTATCCGAAACATACAGGAGGCGGCGTGGATTGGCCTCCCTATTCGCCAGACATGAACCCCTGTGACTTCTTTCTGTGGGGACACTTGAAAGACCAGGTGTACCGCCATAATCCAGAAACAATTGAACAGCTGAAGCAGTACATCTCATCTGCATGTGAAGCCATTCCGCCAGACACGTTGTCAAACGTTTCGGGTAATTTCATTCAGAGACTACGCCATATTATTGCTACGCATAGTGGATATGTGGAAAATATCGTGCTATAGAGTTTCCCAGACCGCAGCGCCATCTGTTGTTGAAAATTGTAACTATTGTAATTTCGAAAGTTTGTCTGCCTGAAAACGTACTGTTGTCCCAAGCATATTGCAACAAACGGTGTATTTCTATCGCTGCTCGTTTAGTTTTTATTGCCGTTTCAAATATACCGGTCATTTTTGAAACACCCTGTACAAAGACGTGGGATTGTCTATACTGAAGAAAGCTGATTATTTCGTATGTCGCCCTTTGCTTGCAACACATCTGTGTAATTGCCAAAGTTAAATATTGTAATTTTCTTGTTGTAATAAAACTCATTAATAGGACTTGTTTATTGGTTGGCGAGCGATCCGAGTATGCAGGCTTCCTAGACACTACATTAGGAGTTCTCTTGTTTGTGATGAGGGACGTCTTCTTCAAAGAAGAGAGCGCAGTGCAACTCTAGTTCACCACAGCCAGTCCTGCTAGTTTCGAACATACAAATTTCTCACAGCCATTGCTGTACCCACTGAGGCTGTTACGTGATGTGATAATTACAACAGAGATTGATGACAGCGCCCTCTTCTCAGCTTGGGCGCATGCCATGCAGTGAGACATATGAAAGTGATCCGATATTCAAACTTATATATCCAAATGGTACATTTTCAAAAATGGGTCCCTTAAAAAATCTTCATCTACTAAGTCCCCTCTGCAACCTCTATGAGCCTGTAATAGGAATGCAGAGTCAATTTATATATTCACTAATAATACTGAGATGGATAGCAGTCGGTGAAAGAATGACACTGTACATTATATACAGGTTTTGTATAACCTGCAACAGCTGTAAATACCACAGGCAAGATGTTCATATTGCCTCACTCACTACATGCAAACATAGTCCACCAGAAAATAAAAAATGAACAGTATCTTTATGTAGGAAATTTAATGTAGTTAAATTTTGTACTGGGATACTATTCCAGTAGACGCAACAGTTTTCGAATTATTCAAGAAAAACGTACAAAGGTGACGTTCAAATTCGCTTTTCTCGAATAATTCGAAAACCGTGATCTCCTTCGAAAACGTATCTCAGTACAAAATTTAGCTACAAAAATGTCTTATTTATTTTTCTGTACGACTGATAGTTTGCATGTAGCAAGTGAGAGAATATGAAAATCTCTCCCATAACTTTGGAAGTCATTGAAGTGTAGCTGTCACTGCCAAATGTAACTGTTGGCATGCGGTGGAGGAATGTAGGACGTGGATGGAAACTGTCTGGATGCGCCATATTAAAACTCGGCCGTGATCTTCAAGTGTTTTATTGTTCCCAGCTACAGTGCTGCGTTCCTCTTTGTCTGCGTCACAGGGTCCCGCGATGCCGAAGACGTCACTTTGCTGTCTGTAAAACAGCTTGGCGCGGAAGGACTACCTCAGCGACCCGTGCAACGTAGTGCAGCATGCTGGACGTGTGCAGCTGTGATGTTTTAACATCAGGATGCGCCGGCAGCCGACTCAGCGGCGTCCATCCCCGATGCCTCAGCACCACTCGTGGGCAGCCACAGAGGTGGCCCACTGCGTGCTTCTTCGCCGTCGTGGTTAAGATCACGGGCAACAACAAGTGCCTGTGATCCGACAGCCAAATCTGCAGCCCTCGTCCAGGATGCCTCCGGCGTGTGCTGGGAGCCAACAAGACTGCGAGTCGTCGAGTGGCCACCGCTGGCTGGCTACGCACCGCACATTGGCCTCAGATGGTAGAACCAGCGACCCGCCGTGGACTGGAACGATGGCGCCCCATCTGCTGCAGTGTGTAGCCGGTGGTGTGACACGCCCTACTGTCCAGGCGAGCTACCACACTTGAATACCCCTCGTTAGAAAACTGGCACCTATTTGTATGCAGCTGTGCGCCTCTGTTTTGCTAACGTGCCACTCCGAGTCATGTAACACCTGGGTTGGCGCAGTGGGCCCCATTCTGCCTGTAACTTGCGCCATGCATACCGCTGCGTTCACTCTTTTCAGCAGGTCTACGGCCCTGTGGCCTCCATTATACTTCGCAACCACTGTTAGCATTACATACTGTCAACAGGCCTGCACCTGGCTGTAACTTGTGCTCTCTGAAATATTGCTCTGAAGCTAACGTTTTCCCATGGTGGTGCCGCTACATTATTCCCCCCTCTAACTATTCTTAAACTTGTTTGGGTCAGCACGTACTTGGAACATATTTACTACTACTATTAGGAAACGTACTTGTGGTCTAGCCCTCTTAAAACACATGACATGAGACTAAACGTAAAAATTCCTTACTGGATGACCACTCAACTTAATGCTCAAACAACCCCTTACCTACCCGTCTTCCTCCCTCGGTATCCAATCCACTGGGATTTGGACTACCATCGCTTCCCTCTTGGAAATGGCTCTCCACCTGATCAGAATGAAAACAACATACAACAAAGTTAAGGCTGCTATGCCACTTGGCACAGTGGTGCTCAAAACGATCGTTACTTGTCGTTGCCTTTCCCTATATTGAGCGACATGTTGCACAAGCTGTTCGGCTGATATGCGCCACTCTTGCTCTGAAATGAACTGGTTTACCGATCTCAATAGATCTGACTCCAGAGTTTGATTTAACAAGGTCAGATTCTGCCTTGGCAAAAACTCTAAAGTTGCTTCTGGTCAGTACAGTAAATGCGTGACTCTTGAAATTGACGCTGGCAGATGGAAGATTGGTCCTATTATGTTACACATAGTTCCATTGATTAAAATTCCGCCCCCCCCCCCCCCAAGTTCAATACGTTTCGCTTCTGCTAATATTCCATGCTGAAAACAACTTGCTGCTACTATCAAATTTCCGTAGGTGGAGAAGATCCGATGCATCCCGACCCATTGCAAGCTTAGTTTTGGCTCCATGATGTCCCTATCTGGGTTGTGTGCTAAGCTTCCGCCGTTCCACCCTCCTCTGCAAGTTGCCTCACCGCTTCCCCCATGTTGTTCAGCTCCTTTATATCGCTTTCGTCCACAGCTCCAAAGACTGTTTTCAAAATTTTCCCCCCTGCATTCTGCCACCCTCGATTCCGTCTTACCCACGGCATCGCTTCCTCCATCCATCTTACCTGCTTCCATAGCGTCTCATAAGCCTCATACAATTTATTATAATCCCCGGCTACTTCCTTCAGCATGCCCTTTCCCTCTGCACATTGCCTAAGCTCTTCAAGCACTTCCTCAAGCCTCCTTATTTCATTCCACATTTCCCATACGTTCCATACCAATGCCCACTGGTGACTTGCACTTAACACCTCTCTCCACTCTCTCTTTCCTCCTCTTCCCTTACTGTGACATACCTGGAACCACATCTGGACAACCCTTAAATGGTCGCAACCGACCAATGTGTACTATCACTGCTCTAGTTAGCAGCTGAAGCGTAACATTAACGGGGATGTGGTTTAAACTACTTGGTATGGCCCTTGATACCAACTTATTCGTTTTCCCTTTTGGCATATAGGGGCTGGATAGCATTTCCCATTGCCCTACTCTGCACTGCGGTAAACTTCCTTTCCACTTTACCGTGTCTTCCTGCCTTTCCAAAGCCTTCGTATTCGCCTTTTGTACCCGTTTCCAGACATTCGGAATTGTCCTTGTGAATTGATGTACAGATTCACTGGTCCTTCCTTTCTGTGGCTTCACTAAATCAAACGGTGACGGCATTTTTCGCCCGTACACTACCTGAAACGGAGACAAACCGGTATTGGTATGGATTTTAGCATTGCATGCGCATACAATATGACCCAAATACTTGTCCCACTGACCGTGATGAGAACCCACATAAAAATTTAGCATCTTCCAGATTGTACCCATTCTGTCCTTCCGTTCGCCTGTGGATGCAATGCGCTCGTCCTCAACTTCTTACGTTCAACAATTTACACAGTTCCTTCATTAAATGCGACTTGAAGTTGGTCCCTTGGTCAGTAATTATTGTTTCCGGTACACCAAACACCAAAATCCAGTTGTTTATTAATGTTCACATGACCATTGCTGCCTGATGATTTGGTATAGCCACCACCTCCACATACCTCAAAAAATGGTCTATTATTGTCAGAAAGAATCTGTTCTCCGATCGTGTTCAACTGAAAGGTCCTAAGACATTAATTCCCAACATTGAAAATGGACATGTCGCTTCCGGTAAACGTTGTGGCTGTATCCGTTTCCGACTTATATCTGCTCTCTGCGCACATGGTATACAATTCGTGACATACTGATCCACATCTACTTTCCTATCTCTCCACCAATACCACTCTGCCACTCTCCTATTTGTCGCTCTACCCCCACCATGACCAGATAATACGTGATCACGTGCTTCTTTTAAAACCTCATCTCTCAGCTTCGCTGGCACTACTACCCTTGGCCCTAACTTTGTTTCTCTGCACAGAAGACCATCGTACATATTAAATTGTGGCTGTGTCTGATACAATTTACAGTTGTTGTCAACATCCTGTAATTCTTGCCATACTGCTAGGTCATAACCTATGACTTCTACTATTGCCATCTTTCTACTCAGTGCATCCGCATTACCGTGTTTCTTCCCAGGTTTGTACACCACCTCATAGTCGAATTCACTAAGCCTCACAGTCCACCTAGCGAGTCTAGCGGACGGATCCTTCGACCCCAACAACCACTTCAACCGGACATGATGTGTCACTACCCGAAATCTTCTCCCATATAAATAACTTTTAAAATATGTGATTCCATAGATTACGCTAAGCATCTCCCTCTCTGTTGTTGAGTAATTATTCTCTGTTGCATTAAACTGCCTAGATGCATAGACTACAGGATGTTCTTTCCCATCAATTTCCCGACTAAGAACACACCCTAATGCTTGATTCGATGCGTCGCATGCTAGAATAAATTCCTTTTGAAAATCTGGAAACACAAAAACCGGTCTAGATATTCTTTCAGTTTGTCAAACACTTGTCTTGTTCTTTCATTTTGTCAAACGCTTTCTGACACTCTCCTGTCCACTCCAATTTTATTTTCTCTGCCTCGTGATGACTGGGTGTTGTGTGATGACCTTAGGTTAGTTAGGTTTAAGTAGTTCCAAGTTCTAGGGGACTGATGTCCATTGATGTTAAGTCCCATAGTGCTCAGAGCCATTTGAACCATTTGAACCAATCCAATTTCACACGCTTCCGTAACAACTGCGTCAATGGCTGTGCTAAATCTGCTAAACTCTTCACAAACTTTCGATAGAAATTGCAAATTCCGACGAATGATTGCACTTCATTAACTGTTTTTGGCTCCTGGAAATCCCTTACAGCCTGTACCAACCTCTGATGTGTTCGCACTCGGTCCTTACTGATGATATGACCTAAATATTTCACTTCTTCCAAAGCAAAATGACACTTCTCCAGGCTCAACGTCAAACGAGCTGCTCTTAATACCATAAAGACTTTCTTTAACCGCTGTCTATGCTGTTCCATACTACTTGAAAACACTACAATGTCATCCAAATAGACAAGACACTGCCGTGGTTTCAAACCCCTCAACACACTATCTAGCAACCTCTGAAACGTTGCTGGAGCTTTTTTCAAACCAAATGGTATTCTGATGTACTGGTAATGGCCTCCAGGAATAGAGAAAGCAGTTTTTGGACGATCATCTGGAGCTACCTCTAACTGATGACAACCACTTGTCAAATCCATCATAGGAAAGTGCTGGCACTGTCCTAAGTGAACCAAAGTCTCCGATATGTTTGGAATGGGGTATGCGTCCGTTACTCTCTTATTATTGAGGTACCGGTAGTCACAACAGAACATGTATTTCTTAGTCCCATTCACAGATTTTTTTAGACACAACGACAATGCCCGCTCCCCAGCAACTATTACTATGCTTTATAATACCGTCCGCAAGCTGCTGATCAATGAAATCCTCCACGATCGGCTGCAGATACCTCGGTATTCTGTGTGGTTTACGGTAAACAGGTGCTTCGTTCCCTGTTGGTATCCTATGTTGAACTAATGGAGTTACTGGTAACGGCCCACACTCCTCCTTTCAGATGCTTAACTTTGTTACGCAGTGCAGTTCTATCAGCAGTTAGTGGTTGATTGCTGCGCCTACCTCTCGAACACCAGTCTTCGTCATCTGGTACATCCAAATTCGCTACTAAAACTCCTTTTCCCAAAGTCGCGTCTACAGCGATAAAATTATTCACGTTCACGGGGACTACTCGCCCGTCGTTTCCCTCTTGTACGCATACACTACTACGTTTCACAAAACAACCTAATGGACCCAAAACTTAATTATCGTCCAATGGTTGAATAACACATACCGTACCCACAGGTAGATTTGACTCTACACTTACCCAAAGCGACTTCGCGGTGCCACTATACACACACTCATGCGAATTAAGCCTTAATGCTAATGTACGCGGCTCAATTGGTTTGTTCATTACGGGGAACGCTCCTCGCGACTGCTCTGCATCGACAACAGTTTCCCCTAGCTGAAATAACATTCCATCAAGTTCCACAGTTTGTTGTCTAAGGTCAATTTTGGCATGTTGTCGATACAGGATCATGTCGTAACCCTCGCTTACCCATGGTACTACCTCCATGGTTGCATCAAATTGGACTTTCCTTATGCGAAAGTCAACCAGCACTGAGCCCAAAGGTGTGACCTCCTTATCCCCCACTCCACGCAACCTATAACGTGGTGGGTCTATCTTCTTTCGCCTCATTAAGCTCTTAGTAGCCACTGACACTTGCGCCCCTGTGTCCAACAAAATCTCAAACGTTTTAGTTCCTATGGATCCTACCACTGAACGTTCTATCGCTGCATACGTATTTGTAGCATTGAAATTAAACGAAAGCTCCGTTAGGTGGGTCTTGGGACCCTCTGCCGTTTAACGATTTCCACCTCTCCTATCTCAACTTCTCCATCCTCCACGCTGCTGATGTCCACCCCTTCCTCTATTCCCCGGTGACTGGGTACATTGACTCTGCACATGTCCCGTACGACCACACACATAACACTTTATACCTGCTGTAAACACTGTTTGTCTATCACCTACGCCCGTTGCCACGTTTATTTCCTCACATTGAACTGCCATCTGAATGACCGAATATCGAATCTTTCGGAGTCCCTTCACGCACTTTGCGCACCATATGTGCCGGTAACCCCCACAAAAATACATCAAGTGCCCTTTGCTGGGCCTCCTGCAACAGAACACCATTCGCGTCATCGTTCTGACCCAACTCGTAAGTATACTCGTTAATTTCTCTTATTCTGTCAGCAAATTTCTCTACCGTCTCCCCTTGCCTCTTCGTCATTGTACTCAACCTCTCCCTAAAGTACCGAGCGCTACTCTGTTTCTCGTACCTCTGTAAAAGCCCCTCCTTCAAATGCTTAAACTGTCCTGCCTTCCTTAAGGCCTGAGAACACCTTACACATGTCTTCTCTTCACCCGTTAATCTAATCTTGGCTACATGTAACAACTGTTCATCAGACCAACCATTCATCACAGCTGAAGTTTCCAAGTCTTCCACAAACGAACGCACATCCTCAGATGAATTGCCAGAAAACGGAATAATTAGACTCACGGCAGCTGGATCAGTCTCCTGTGTGGCACCCTAGGCAACAACGACTGATCAGATGCGGTTTCCTGCTCACTACTAGATTTTAATTCACTTCTCAACGCGAAGAAAGGAAACGTCCAACACTTAATAAGAAAAATTGGCCAACACTCACCGCATTTTGTGACTGTAATGCAGTCGTACTGTACAGATGACACCCGCTATTCTGACACCAAATGTAGCTGTCACTGTCAATTGTGCTACCTTTTCCAACAAAATCCGTACCGCTTCTGGTTCCGACGCACCTTGCGTCCCTGACTCTGTCATCGTGTTGCTTTCGTTCCCAGTTAGTCTCCTTTTAACCTATAAAACCCCACAGAAACGAACATAAACTGATTTCCTACAGCTCAGTATCTCATCTTACGTTTTATGCGATGGAGGAGATAAATAAAACATCATACTCAACCCAATACAAAAGTAATTAAATGCCACCAAAAAAAATCTTACTGCCCCAAACACACTAACACTTACTCTGACAACGCAAAGAAAGGAAACGTCCAACACTTAATAAGAAAAATTGGCCAACACTCACCGCATTTGGTGACTGTAATGCAGTCGTACTGTACAGATGACACCCGCTATTCTGACACCAAATGTAGCTGTCACTGTCAATTGTAGATGTTGGCATGCGGTGGAGGAATGCTGGATGTGAATGGAAACTGTCAAGATGCGCCGTATTAAAACTCGGCCGTGATCTTCAAGTGTTTTATTATTCCAAGCTACAGTACTGCGTTCTTCTCTGTCTGCGTGACATGGTCCCATGATGCTGAGGACACCACTTCACTGTCTCCAAAACATCTTGGCGTGGAAGGGCTACCTCAGCGACCCGTGCAACGTACTGCGGCGTGCTGGACGTGTACAGCTGCGGTGTTTTGATGACATCAGGATGCGCCAGTAGCCGACTCAGCGGCCTCCATCCCCATTACCTCAGCACTGCTCACAGGGAGCCACAGGGGCGGTCCACTGGGTGCTTGTTCACTGTCGTGGTTAAGATCACGGGCGACAACAAGCGCCTGTGATACGCCAGCCAAATCTGCAGCCCTTGCTCCGGGATGCCTCCGGCGTGTGTTGGGAGCCAACAAGACTGCCCGTGGTAGCAAGCCGTCGGTTGGCCCGCCGCTGGCTGGCTACAGACCACGTTGGCCTCAGATGGTCAAACCAGCGACACGCCATGGACTGGAACGCTGCCACTCCATCTGCTGCTGTGTGTAGCCTTTGGTGTGACATGCCCCGCCATCCAGCAGAGCTGCCACACTTGAATCCCCCTCATTAGAAAACGGGCACCTATTTACATGTGGCTGTGCGCCTCTGTTTTGCTAATGCGCCAATCTGAGTCATGTACCCATAACACCTAGGTTGGGCCAGTTGTCCCCTTCTGCCTGTAACTTGCGCCTCACAAATCACTGAGTTTACTCTTTTCAGTGGTTCTATGGACTTGTGGCCTCCATTCTACTTCGCAACCGCTGGTAAGTGTAACTTACCGTCAACAGGCCTGTGCCTAGCTGTAGCTTGTCACTCAGAAATATTGCACCGAATATAACTTTTTCCTATCTTAAATGGTGGTGCAGCTACAGAAGATTACAAACAGTCCAGACATAGGAATAGGCGAATCATCAGTTACAGATACACACACACACACACACACACACACACACACACACAAACACACACGCATTGTCATACATGGATATAGCACACACATACTGCATTTATGATTTACATATACACACAGTATGCAGCTGACTCTATGCACAAACACGCATATATAAACGCTTATTTACATAACTATAACAAACAATCCACATGCACTAGCATGCACAACTGCTATTTACAAATAAACGCACACTCAAGCGCTGACGGGAGTAATGTAAGTATGGTAGACTCTTGATCCCCTCTGCGTAGATGAACCGTTTGTCATCACAATGAGACAAACTGATTTTAAGTTGCGAAACAGTATACATGTTGTGGCCTTGTGATCAATGTTCACTTGGTGGACCACATGTGGAGAAGAAGAATCCTCTCCAGGTGGCAGGCACTCCAAGTAATCATCAACCGTGAGAGCCACTCAGGCTGCACCATGCACTCCCTTAGCCCGCTTTCGGGTGGCATCTGTTTTTGTAAGGTACACATACATTTTCGGCCTAAGTCCCACAAACTCCACAACTTGTGAACCATTCGCCCCGTCTTTCGTCGGGCCAATTACTTCGTCTTGAGGTGTAATAGCGTAAGGACTATCGGCCGCATTTCCAGAGGTGTCGAATTCTATGTGATTGTAACCAGTATTTTATATGGATCGCAGCCTTTCACTTAGTAGTTGAAACTCTGGATCAAAGAAGTTTGGCTTCGCAAACTCATAGTGAAATTGGTAGATGTGGATTTTCGAAAGGTCCAGTACACACATACCAACTTAAACACGTCTTGCGAACTCTATCGAAATCTTTGCCATCTACAGAGCGACTAATCCTTGATGGAAGATTGTGACCCGTTTAAAATCTGAACTGGCGATTTAATCTTGCACCCCATAACGTCCCTCTAAATAACGCGGTGGTTTGTCAAATTCTGCGTGGCGTTCTAGAAAATATAATAGCATTATTCATTAATATGGGCAACGGCCTTGCCGCAGTGGCTACGCCGGTTCCCGTCAAATCACTGAAGTTAAGGGCTGTCGGGCGTGGTGGGCACTTGGATGGGTGACCAACCGGACAGCTATGCGCTATTGCCATTTTTAGGGGTACCCTCAGCCTCGTGATGCCAATTTAGGAGCTACTCGACCGAATAGTAGCGGCTCCGGTCAAAGAAAACCATCATAACGACAGGGAGAGCGATGTGCTGACAACATTCCCCTCCTATCCACATCCTCAGTTGAGGATGGCACGGATGGTCCCGATGGGCCATTTGTGGCCTGAAGACGGAGTGCTTATACATTAATTTGAAAAAAAATATTTGTCAAAGTAACACGTAGCGAGATCGCTCTGTTTGGTTTCATTTTCAATCGCACTTTCACATTCTTAGTCTGGCGCTTACTTGCGGCACGATACTTTAAAAATTATTCGTATTTTCCCAATCAGATAAAAAGCGTTATGGCGAAAGAGCCATGCACGAACCAGAAAGAGACTATTCATTCTTTCGGAAAATTACGCTACCAGCGAAAGTGAATAAGTCAGTTTTGTGGACAGATGGCGATAACAGTCCTGCTCCAACGGATGAGTTGGAGAAATATTTAACTGTGAAATGGATGAAATTGACTATGTATTAAAAATTAACATCCAAAATCTGCAGTTCTTCAGAACATCTTCTGAAAAATATTGTGTATACAAGCATCTAACTCGGCTTCTGACGGAAATTTTAGTTCTACTTGGACAATACTGATGCTTTTCTTTTTATTCAAAGTAACCCCAATCTTAGAGAAACATCAGTGAAAAAAACAAGTTGAAACCAGGTTTGCATGTTAATTTCCATTTACAGCAGTTTTCGTTGTTGCGTATGTTTGTTTACGTAACTGGTTCGGAGAAAAGCACAAAATGCTACCAACACGAATGACCACAATATGTAGCACGCGAAACGAAGAGCATGGCGCGATGCGAAATCTGGGTCCATGTTAATCGATATCAGCATAAGAACTGACTGGCACAGCCTATCGCCAGCAGTAAGTAAACACGTCGTCAGTACATCGGCCCACGTGCTGCCACAAGCGTGCTGTCCGTGGTAGCTTCTGTATTTGCCACGAGACCCACGCCTGGTCATCTCTGTCCACACGTATCGCCACTGGTGGGGATAGTAAAGATGCTATTAATGTAGCCATATGTTTCATAGTTTATTATAAAACATACCTGAGGCGACGCTTTTACGAAATGGCCCCTTACACTACAGTTGGAATCTTATGCATAGTACGTGGGCTTCGCTTGAATTTTAAATAATAACTACGTCTGCTATTACGTTCTACGGGATTTCATGTGACAATTAATTTCACATCCCTTGTGCATTTCGTGATTTAGTTACGACCGTTGACAACTGTTGACTGTGGCAACAAAAAGTATGATTAACTTGTAACTCTCTAAGGCAAGGCAAGTGTACCATAGTTGGCCGATGTCGCGTCCAGCCACCAGGCATGTTAGTAGTCAACATACCTGAACCTGTTCAGTCACGATATTTTTTTTTTTTTTTTTTTTTGGTCATCAGTCTACTGACTGGTTTGATGCGACCCGCCACGAATTCCTTTCCTGTGCCAACCTCTTCATCACAGAGTAGCACTTGCAACCTACATCCTCAATTATTCGCTTGACGTATTCCAATCTCTGTCTTCCTCTACAGTTTTTGCCCTCTACAGCTCCCTCTAGTACCATGGAAGTCATTCCCTCATGTCTTAGCACATGTCCTATCATCCTGTCCCTTCTCCTTATCAGTGTTTTCCACATATTCCTTTCCTCTCCGATTCCGCGTAGAACCTCCTCATTCCTTACCTTATCAGTCCACCTAATTTTCAACATTCGTCTATAGCACCACATCTCAAATGCTTCGATTCTCTTCTGTTCCGGTTTTCCCACTGCCCATGTTTCACTACCATACAATGCTGTACTCGAGACGTACATCCTCAGAAATTTCTTCCTCAAATTAAGGCCGGTATTTGATATTAGTAGACTTCTCTTGGCCAGAAATGCCTTTTTTGCCATAGCGAGTCTGCTTTTGATGTCCTCCTTGCTCCGTCCGTCATTGGTTATTTTACTGCCTAGGTAGCAGAATTCCTTAACTTCTTTGACTTCGTGACCATCAATCCTGATGTTAAGTTTCTCGCTGTTCTCATTTCTACTACTTCTCATTACCTTCGTCTTTCTCCGATTTACTCTCAAACCATACTGTGTACTGATTAGACTGTTCATTTCGTTCAGCAGATCATTTAATTCTTCTTCACTTTCACTCAGGATAGCAATGTCATCAGCGAATCGTATCATTGATATCCTTTCACCTTGTATTTTAATTCCACTCCTGAACCTTTCTTTTATTTCCATCATTGCTTCCTCGAGATTGAAGAGTAGGGGCGAAAGGCTACAGCCTTGTCTTACACCCTTCTTAATACGAGCACTTCGTTCTTGATCGTCCACTCTTATTATTCCCTCTTGGTTGTTGTACATATTGTATATGACCCGTCTCTCCCTAAAACTTATCCCTACTTTTTTCAGAATCTCGAACAGCTTGCACCATTTTACTCTGTCGAACGCTTTTTCCAGATCGACAAATCCTATGAAAGTGTCTTGATTTGTCTTTAGCCTTGCTTCCATTATTAGCCGTAACGTCAGAATTGCCTCTCTCGTCCCTTTACTTTTCCTAAAGCCAAACTGATCGTCACCTAGCGCATTCTCAATTTTCTTTTCCATTCTTCTGTATATTATTCTTGTAAGCAGCTTCGATGCATGAGCTGTTAAGCAGATTGTGCGATAATTATCGCACTTGTCAGCTCTTGCCGTCTTCGGAATTGTGTGGATGATACTTTTCCGAAAGTCAGATGGTATATCGCCAGACTCATATATTCTACACACCAACGTGAATAGTCGTTTTGTTGCCACTTCCCCCAATGATTTTAGAAATTCTGATGGAATGTTATCTATCCCTTCTGCCTTATTTGACCGTAAGTCCTCCAAAGGTCTTTTAAATTCCGATTCTAATACTGGATCCCCTATCTCTTCTAAATCGACTCCTGTTTCGTCTTCTATCACATCAGACAAATCTTCACCCTCATAGAGGCTTTCAATGTATTCTTTCCACCTATCTGCTCTCTCCTCTGCATTTAACAGTGGAATTCCCGTTGCACTCTTAACGTTACCACCGTTGCTTTTAATGTTCAAATGGTTCAAATGGCTCTGAGCACTATGGGACTCAACTGCTGAGGTCATTAGTTCCCTAGATCTTAGAACTAGTTAAACCTAACTAACCTAAGGACATCACAAACATCCATGCCCGAGGCAGGATTCGAAACTGCGACCGTAGCGGTCTTGCGGTTCCAGACTGCAGCGCCTTTAACCGCTCGGCCACTTCGGCCGGCGCTTTTAATGTCACCAAAGGTTGTTTTGACTTTCCTGTATGCTGAGTCTGTCCTTCCGACAATCATATCTTTTTCGGTGTCTTCACATTTTTCCTGCAGCCATTTCGTCTTAGCTTCCCTGCACTTCCTATTTATTTCATTCCTCAGCGACTTGTATTTCTGTATTCCTGATTTTCCCGGAACATATTTGTACTTCCTCCTTTCATCAATCAACTGAAGTGTTTCTTCTGTTACCCATGGTTTCTTCGCAGCTACCTTCTTTGTACCTATGTTTTCCTTCCCAACTTCTGTGATGGCCCTTGTTAGAGATGTCCATTCCTCTTCAACTGTACTGCCTACTGCGCTATTCCTTATTGCTGTATCTATAGCGTTAGAGAACTTCAAACGTATCTCGTCATTCCTTAGTACTTCCATATCCCACTTCTTTGCGTATTGATTCTTCCTGACTAATGTCTTGAACTTCAGCCTACTCTTCATTACTACTATATTGTGATCTGAGTCTATATCTGCTCCTGGGTACGCCTTACAATCCAGTATCTGATTTCGGAATCTCTGTCTGACATGACGTAATCTAATTGAAATCTTCCCGTATCTCCCGGCCTTTTCCAAGTATACCTCCTCCTCTTGTGATTCTTGAACAGAGTATTCGCTATTACTAGCTGAAACTTGTTACAGAACTCAATTAGTCTTTCTCCTCTTTCATTCCTTGTCCCAAGCCCATATTCTCCTGTAACCTTTTCTTCTACTCCTTCCCCTACAACTGCATTCCAGTCGCCCATGACTATTAGATTTTCGTCCCCCTTTACGTACTGCATTACCCTTTCAATATCCTCATACAGTTTCTGTATCTGTTCATCTTCAGCTTGCGACGTCGGTATGTATACCTGAACTATCGTTGTCGGTGTTGGTCTGCAGTCGATTCTGATTAGAACAACCCGGTCACTGAACTGTTCATAGTAACACACCCTCTGCCCTACCTTCCTATTCATAACGAATCCTACACCTGTTATACCATTTTCTGCTGCTGTTGATATTACCCGATACTCATCTGACCAGAAATCCTTGCCTTCCTTCCACTTCACTTCACTGACCCCTACTATATCTAGATTGAGCCTTTGCATTTCCCTTTTCAGATTTTCTAGTTTCCCTACCACGTTCAAGCTTCTGACATTCCACGCCCTGACTCGTAGAACGTTATCCTTTCGTAGATTATTCAATCTTTTTGTCATGGTAACCTCCCCCTTGGCAGTCCCCTCCCGGAGATCCGAATGGGGGACTATTCCGGAATCTTTTGCCAATGGAGAGATCATCAGTCACGATAGAGTTACATTATCACATTAGATTTCTGGCATTGCTGGCTGCCACTCTATTGCCATTTCTGTTGCACAAAGCATTCCGCCTTCCAGTGTTCAAGTAGCAAACTTCTATAGACGCGAAAATTTCTCTGTACCATGAAAAAACATTACTACTGTAATATCGCACCTGTTCCAGTTGCGACACAAAGTGGTCCTTGATCTTCTTTTTTAATGTAGATTTATACTTATTTTCTCGTTCGTGTTTCTTTTTCTATCTACTAGTCATTCACTGAAACAAAAATATATTTCTGCTAAGGATATGTTGTATTCACTTGGCGTCAAATATATAAATGTGACAGGAAAGTGCCAGGTACCACGAAAAGCAGTTGGTGTTGTGAAGTGGTTTTCTTGCACATAGCAATTATACAGCCTCGTCACAGGGACAAACAAGCGTTAGGCCACATCTGTGACAAGGATGATGGCTGTACAGATTAGCAACAAATCAACGATTTAATTTATTAATAAAAAATTTTACACTGCTTAATTGGCATACGAAGATAGTGCAAAGGGATGTAGGTTAGTACTCACTTGTACTGCTCAATCTCTAAACACTATTATAGTCCTAGATGCCACAAAACGATAACTAATATCACTTCTAGCATGTCCTGTTGGGTCTTCTTCACAGTGACTGTAAATCGAGGCTTATGAGAAAGACAGGCCACGGTGCGTATCTCACAACATGGACAAAGCATGATTTATGAATGCCACCACCCATCTCTAGCAGAGATTGAGTAGCTATTTCAGACAGTTTGAACAATTATTAACTGTATGTTTAAACGCATGTATGTTCTCTACAGCACAGACAAAGTTGAGATATTTAGTGGGTATTTTTTCATCGACATCTTGATTTCACGTGGGTCGTAGTCGAATGAAGTCAGGTGCTGCTGAGGAGATTAGATCAGGAAATGAGATACTTAAAGTGGTAGATGAGTTTGGCTGTTTGGGGAGCAAAATAACTGATGATGATCGAAGTAGAGAGGATATAAAATGTAGACTGGCGATGGCAAGGAAAGCGTTTCTGAAGAAGAGAAATTTGTTGACATCGAGTATCGATTTAAGTGTCAGGAAGTCTTTTCTGAAAGTATTTGTATGGAGTGTAGCAACGTATGGTTGTGAAACATGGATGATAAATAGTTTAGACAAGAAGAGAATAGAGGTTTTCGAAATGTGGTTCTACAGAAGAATGCTGAAGATTAGATGGGTAGATCACTTAAGTAATGAGAAGGTACTGAACAGAATTGGGGAGAAGAGGAAATTGTGGCACAACCTGACTAGAAGAAGGGGTCGGTTGGTAGGGCATGTTCTGAGGCATCAAAGGATCACCAGTTTAGTGTTGGATGACAGTGTGGAGAATAAAAATCATACAGGGAGACCAAGAGATGAATACGCTAATCAGATTCAGAAGTTACTCAGAGATGAAAAAGCTTGCACAGGGTAGAGTAGCATGGAGAGCTGCATCAAACCAGTCTCCGGACTGAAGACCACAACAACAACAAATGCTGCATCGGGCTGTGTGAGTGATTCTGGGAAGCAGCGTTCAGTGGGTCACACATGCAGAAGGACTTCTAGCCGAAGCCCTCTCCTCCTTCCCTTTTATGGTCGGACACAAGGGCGCTGGTTCGCAAAATACTTCGCCTGGGCCAGGCGGCAGTCCATCGCGAAGGCGGCCTGTTGGCATAAACTGGGTGGAGGAAGCCGCTTAAGAGAGATTTCTGCAAACAGGGGGAGGGTCATAGAACTCCTTGTATTCTCATGTTAGAAACTGGAACGATACAGACAGAGTGCAACTGTTTAGTGGAGCCAACAGTGTAATCCCCCTGATGCCAGAAAGTCGCCAGGTTCTTTTAGCGAGCGGGAAATACAAACATTTCATGGGAACGAATGTCTGGGAAGCTTAAGAGCCTTCTTTCAGAAATTGTAAATGGTCAGCTGATCTTTAAGGACTGTGGTCCTGTCTAGGTACATGTTTTTTGCCAAAACATGGCCGTACTTACTGTGTGAATGACGCATTCCTGATCAAAAATCTTCCTTTTTCAGACATGAGAGATCGGGAGTCTGTGATTCGCTCATCTGAGGACTTGCGAAGTGTGGGAAGCCAGGTGCTGTGTCTGGACAGGATACCAGGCCAGCAGAATAGCCAAAAGATTTAATGAGTAGAGGACTGCACTGGCATAGGGTTGTTAAGTTATGCTCACAGACCCCTGTTCTCAGGTGAACCATGGATAGTGGTATACTTGCTTGTAGTTGATTCCATTTGAATAGTGTTGAACGTCACTGTGGATTAATGCAAAAGGGACTAAATCAGGGGAGAATTTGTATAGCTTACATCCCAATGTGTAAGCTATACAAATTCTCCCCTGAATTAGTCCCTTTTGCATTAACCCACATTGACCCCAACGTCCCTCCCCCCCATGAACCATGGACCTTGCCGTTGGTGGGGAGGCTTGCGTGCCTCAGTGATGCAGATAGCCGTACCGTAGGTGCAACCACAACGGAGGGGTATCTGTTGAGAGGCCAGACAAACGTGTGGTTCCTGAAGAGGGGCAGCAGCCTTTTCAGTAGTTGCAGGGGCAAGAGTCTGAATGATTGATTGATCTGGCCTTGTAACACTAACCAAAACGGCCTTGCTGTTTGGTACTGCGAATGGCTGAAAGCAAGGGGAAACTACAGCCGTAATTTTTCCCGAGGACATGCAGCTTCACTGTATGATTAAATGATGATGGAGTCCTCTTGGGTAAAATATTCCGGAGGTAAAATAGTCTCCCATTCAGATCTCCGGGCGGCGACTACTCAAGAGGACGTTGTTATCAGGAGAAAGAAAACTGGCGTTCTACGGATCGGAGCGTGGAATGTTAGATCCCTTAATCGGGCAGGTAGGTTAGAAAATTTAAAAAGGGAAATGGATAGGTTAAAGTTAGATATAGTGGGAATTAGTGAAGTTCGGTGGCAGGAGGAACAAGACTTTTGGTCAGGTGAATACAGGGTTATAACTACAAAATCAAATAGGGGTAATGCAGGAGTAGGTTAAATAATGAATAAAAAAATAGGAGTGCAGGTAAGCTACTACCAACAGCATAGTGAACGCATTATTGTGGCCAAGAAAGACACGAAGCCCACGCCTACTACAGTACTACAAGTCTATATGCCAACTAGCTCTGCAAATGACGAAGAAATTGATGAAATGTATGATGAGATAAAAGAAATTATTCACATAGTGAAGGGAGACGAAAATTTAATAGTCATGGGTGACTGGAATTCAAGAGTAGGAAAAGGGAGAGAAGGAAACATAGTAGGTGAATATGGATTGGGGCTAAGAAATGAAAGAGGGAACCGCCGGGCAGAATTTTGCACAGAGCGTAACTTAATCATAGCTAACACTTGGTTTAAGAATCTTGAAAGAAGGTTGTATACATGGAAGAACCCTGGAGATACTAGAAGGTTTCAGATACATTATATAATGGTAAGACAGTGATTTAGGAACCAGGTTTTAAATTGCAAGACATTTCCAGAGGCAGATGTGGACTCTGACTACAATCTATTGCTTATGAACTGTAGATTAAAACTGAAGAAACCGCAAAAAGGTGGGAATTTAAGGAGAAGGGACCTGGATAAACTGAAAGAACCAGAGGTTGTACAGATTTTCAGGGAGAACAATTGACAGGGATGGGGGAAAGAAATATAGTAGAAGAAGAATGGATAGCTTTGAGGGATAAAATAGTGAAGGCAGCAGAGGATCAAATAGGTAAAAAGACGAGGGCTAGTAGAAACCCTTGGGTAACAGAAGAAATATTGAATTTAATTGATGAAAGGAGAAAATATAAAAATGTAGTATCTGAAGCTGTCAAAAAGGGATACAAACGTCTCAAAAATGATATGGACAAAAAGTGCAAACTGGCTAAGCAGGGATGGCTAGAGGACAAATGTAAGGATATAGAGGCTTATCTCACTAGGGGTAAGATAGATAATGCCTACAGGAAAATTAAAGAGACCTTTGGAGAAAGGAGAACCACTTGCCTCAGTATCAAGAGCTTTGATGGAAACCCAGTTCTAAGCAAGGAAGAAAAAGCAGAAAGGTGGAAGGAGTATATAGAGGGTCTATACAAAAGCGATGTACTTGAGGACAATATTATGGAAATGGAAGAGGATGTAGACGAAGATGAAATGGGAGATATGATACTGCGTGAAGAGTTTGACAGAGCACTGATAGATCTAAGTCGAAAGAAGGCCCCAGGAGTAGTCAACATTCCATTAGAACTACTGACAACCTTGGGAGACCCAGTTCTGACAAAACTTTACCATCTGGTTAGCACGATGTATGAGACAGGCAAAATACCCTCAGACTTCAAGAAGAATATAATAATTCCAATCCCAAAGAAAGCAGGTGATGACAAATGTGAAAATTACCGAACTATCAGTTTACTTAGTCATGGCTGCAAAATACTAACGCGAATTCTTTACAGACGAATGGAAAAACTGATAAAAGCCGACCTCGGGGATGATCAGTTTGGATTCCGTAGAAATGTTGGAACACGTGAGGCAATACTGACCCTACGACTTATCTTAAAAAAAGGTTAAGGAAAGGCAACCTACATTTCTAGCATTTGTTCACTTAGAGAAAGCTTTTGACAATGTTGACTGGAATACTCTCTTTCGAATTCTGTAGGTGGCAGAGGTAAAATACAGGGAGCGAAAGGCTATTTATAATTTGTACAGAAACCAGATGGCAGTTATAAGAGTCGAGGGGTATGAAAGGGAAGCAGTGGTTGGGAAGGGAGTGAGAAAGGGTTGTAGCCTCTCCCCGATGTTATTCAATCTGTATATTGAGCAAGCAGTAAAGGAAACAAAAGAAAAGTTCGGAGTAGGTATTAAAATCCATGGAGAAGAAATAAAAACTTTGAGGTTCGCCGATGACATTGTAATTGTGTCAGAGACAGCAAAGGACTTGGAAGAGCAGTTGAATGGAATGGACAGTGTCTTGAAAGGAGGGTATAAGATGAACATCAACAAAAGCAAAACGAGGATAATGGAATGTAGTCGAATAAAATCGGGTGATGCTGAGGGAATTAGATAAGGAAATGAGACACTTAAAGTAGTAAAGGAGTTTTGGTATTTGGGAAGAAAAATAACTGATGATGGTCGAAGTAGAGAGGATAGAAAATGTAGATTGACAATGGCAAGGAAAGCGTTTCTGAAGAAGGAAAATTTGTTAACATCGGGTATAGATTTTAATGTCAGGAAGTCGTTTCTGAAAGTATTTGTATGGAGTGTAGCCATGTATGGAAGTGAAACATAGACGATAAATAGTTTAGACAAGAAGAGAATAGAAGCTTTCGAAATGTGGTGCTACAGAAGAATGCCGAAGATTAGATGGGTAGATTACATAACTAATGAGGAGGTATTGAACAGAATTAGGGAGAAGAGGAATTTGTGGCACTAGAAGAAGGGATCGGTTCGTAGGACATGTTCTGAGGCATCAAGGGATCACGAATTTAGTAGTGGAGGGCAGCGTGGAGGGTAAAAATCGTATAGGGAGACCAAGAGATGAATACACTAAGCAGATTCAGGAGGATGTAGGCTGCAGTAGGTACTGGGAGATGAAGAAGGTTACACAGGATAGAGTAGCATGGAGAGCTGCATGAACCCAGTCTCAGGACTGAAGACCACACCAACAACAACACATCCCAATGTATGCTTTGCCAAAAACACATTTGCTGATTTGTGTTTGTCATTTTTGTGTAAAATCTATCAGCTAGTTGTAGTTACAAATGGATTAATAACACGTGTCACTGTTTTGTGTACTTAACTACGGCAATGTTTTCATCCATACGCCCCCAACTGTTAACTGTTTTTATTTTATTGTGGTGGTAGATAGGTACACCAGCAACTTAAGGTTCAGTTTTATTACATTAATTAATTTGAGTTATGAAAGTGACCACTGGCATTGGTAACAAAAGTGCCATGAGTAAAATCACTAATTCATATATAAAAATTGAGAGTGAAGGTCGCAATTTGAAGGTTACTGAGAAGATAATAGTTTTCTTTAAGTATAAATAATAATATTTAGCATAACTGGGACATACATTTTTGATCAAACCAAGTGACGGCTTGTGGTGTGACGTCACAAGTTCGTTGCAGAGCCCCTGTTTCTCGTGAGTCCCACTGCGGGTGATGTGGCGTCACAGCTGGACTTGCAAACTTTTCCCATATTTTCCTGAACAACATTGTTGTATAACAGCACCTATTACACACGAATAAAACAATTTTCAAATTAGTTTTTTCTCAATATCTCTGTAATACTGCGATACGTGTAGCCAAAAGTGATTGACAAGGTAAAACTCTTATTATCATTAGGTAGAAAATACGTGGACTGATTTGGAATTCTATTATATTACCTGGTCTGCTGACGTCTGTTGCTGTATCGATTGGAACGGGGATGTGAGCTTATGTTTCTCATTTTAAAAATCTTGGAAATATTTTCTTTATTATAGACGACATAATTTGGAATCAAGTTACTTTTGGTGAAGTCGAATTATTTGAATACTGTGGTTTACAATCTTTTTAAGAGCCATCTCTTGCACGATTGTAATTTTGTTACCATGTCCGATAGAACCTGCTATCATTTTTGTTATATTCCGTTCATGAATAGAGAATTCAGTTATTAATTTATTCTGCTTTTAATACCAATAGTAAAAATTATACATAACATTGTTGCTGAAGTTTCAGCGTCAGCTGCTAACAATATATTTGAACTTAGAAATATATACAAATATAAAACATGTATCAGTTTGTCACTCTCCAATACAACGTCTATTCACAAGATGTCGAGCGGTGGCCATTATGAAAGTTGGTAAACGTTATTCAGCTGTCAAACACACAGAAAGGCTTAATGCATGAATGTTAAAGCTTAAGTAAAGTACATCAGTCGTTGGAGCTCCGGAGAGAGGATGCTTACATCTCGCTGGCCGGAGTGGCCGAGCTGTTCTAGGCACTTCAGTCTGGAACCGCGCGACCGCTACGGTCGCAGGTTCGAATCCTGCCTCGGGCATGGATGTGTGTGATGTCCTTAGGTTAGTTAGGTTTAAGTAGTTCTAAGTTCTAGAGGACTGATGACCTCAGATGTTAAGTCCCATAGTCCTCAGAGCCATTTTGCTTACATCTCATTGGCAGCTGCGGAATCGTTCGAGGCAGCGCCCTTGTGCCACTGTGGCGGCTTTAGGAAACGCAGCAGCGTAACTCATGGCGTGCGTATTTGAAAGTGGGGCCGACTGGATAGCGTCCAATACCACAATAGCAGTTTTATGACGCCCGATATTATTCCTAAATAATTTTTTACGAAAGGAGAACATTATTTTTTCCCGAAGGAAAACGTTATTTCCTTCCACAGTCGATTATAAATTTTGCCAAGCTAACTGTTGTCTGTAGCTATTTTAATAAGTGTAATAAAAGGAAATCATACCATTATTATTTATTCTTGCATTTTTCATGCAAAAATTTACAAAACATCAGAAAGAAATATTTTCACCTCCTGGTCCCAGTTTTTGTTATAACGTTACCCCTAAAGATAGAATTTTCTGTAGTTGATTCACGTAACTCAATGCTTGATGATTACAAGATTCAGAAACTAAGTTTACTATTCCAAACAACACGGATGGTAACATTACAGTGAGTCTTTGGACACTCACTGGGACACGGTTCTGGTGCTCTCTTGAGATATTGCGCCGAAACTGTCTGCTGAGAGGAGCTGTGTCTCTGCTTATATCGGTGTTGTTGGGTGAATGGATGTCCAGTTGGGAACTATTTGTGTGATGTCAGGTGGAAGCATAACATATTGTAGTTGTATACAATAGGATGAGATATTGCAGTGCCTTCGGTGTTTTGAATTATGATGCAATGTTCCTTCGGACACGCATGCATGTCTGAAGGAGCAGGCACAGCAGCGACTACAGCAGGAAGATGAATTTTCGCATCTCTCGTTTCACCACAGTCAACAGACCTGAATGCTATTGAACTTCTGTGGTCTACTTTGGAGAGGAGAATGCGTAATCGCTATGTATCTCCATTTTCGTTATCTGAACGTGCCGATGTTTTGCTGGAAGAATGGTATATAAGATTCCACTGAAATACAGGACCTGTATTTCTCAATTCCAAGACGATATGAAGCTGTTTTGAATGCCAACGAGTTTCCTACACGTGTTAGGCATGATGTGTTACGTTTTTGCTGTTTCTATATTTTCAGGCACCCGTTGTAAATATAATATTCGTGGGTGCTAATGTTTTTGCAGTGTTTGTGTAGCGTGTATCTGAGGTGGACATGGACACTATCTTAGTATTCATTCAGAGAAAAGTGGAAAATCGTCGAAAAACCAGATGCGAGCTGGCTCGACTCCCCGAGTAGAGCACTGCAGCCGAGTGGGGAAGACGCGTGAATAGCGCTTGTCTCCACCACTCGCCATGCAGACGTTAGCGGATGCACCTGACTGGCAGTTCACTCACTCAGTATCACGCGCTACTCACTCACTGAGTGACAGGCAATAGCCCTGTGGCCTCGCCACGTGGGTAGGGAAACACACACGCAACAGGTAATCGGTCTGGCTGACCAGTTTCGCACCCTGCTCCGGCCACTGAGGGTGACGTCAGAGCCTACAGCAGTGCTCCCACAGCTTCGACACAATGTAGCGCCACTAATCGCCCCTGCAAACGTTCAGATCCATTTAAAATTAGAATTTCTGTTTAGCTGTCGATTTTCCATGTGTCCTAGGAAGAAGGTGTACGCTGTATGCCTGAAATTCACCGTTACCACAGTATAGCGACAATTGGAATTACTGTTCATTTTCCGTCACTGACATTTAGACATACACTGAAGAGAAAAAGAAAAGGTACAGACATCTGTATTCAAATACAGAGATATGTAAACAGGCAGAATACGGGGTGGAGCTGAGCTTGGTAACGCCGGTATAAGCCAACAAGAGCCTCGCGCAATTGTTATATCAGTTAGTGCTGCTACAATGGCAGGTTATCAACATTTAAGTGAGTTTGAACGTGGTGTTATACTCGGCGCACGAGCGATGGGATACAGTATATCCGAGGTAGCGATGAAGTCGGTAATTTGCCATACGACCATTTCACAAGTTTACCGTGAACATCCGACATCCGACATCGCTGCGGCCGGAAAAAGACCCTGAAGGAACGGAACCAACGACGACTGAAGAGAAACGTTCAACGTGACAGAAGTACAACCCTTCCGCAAATTGCTGAAGATTTCAATGCTGGGCCACCAACAAGAGTCGGCGCGCGAACCATTTAACGAAACATCATCGATAAGGGGTATCGGAGCCTAAGGACCACTCGTGTACCCTTGATGGCTGTACGACGCGAAGCTTTAAGCCTCGCCTGGGACCGTCAACACCGACATTGGACTGCTGATGACTGGAAACATGTTGCATGGTCGACCGAGTCTCAAATTGTATCGAGCGGCTGGACGTGTACAGGTATGGAGACAACCCCATGAATCCATGGACCCTGCATGTTAGCAGGGAAGTATTGAAGCTGGTGGAGGCTCTGTAACGGTGTGGGGCGTGTACAGTTGGAGTGATATGCGCCCCTTGATACGTCTAGTTAGGACTCTGACAGGTAACACGTGTGTGAGCATATTGTCCGATCACCTGCACCCATTCATGTCCATTGTGCATTCCGACGGACTTGGAAAATTCCAGCAGGATAGTGCGACACCCCACACGTCCAGAATTGCTACAGAGTGGCTCTAGTAACACTCTTCTGAGTTTAAACATTTCCGCAGGCCAGCATACTCTCCAGAGCATATCTGGGATGCCTTACAACGCGCTGTTCAGAAGAGATCTCCACCCCATCGTGCTCTGACGGATTTATGGGCAGCCCTGCAGGATTCATGGTGTCAATTCCCCCCCCCCCCCCCCCCCCCCCCAGCACTACTTCAGATATTCGTCGAGTCCCTTTCGTGTTGCGGCACTTCAGCGTGCTCGCGGAGACCCTACAGTGTATTTTGATCAGAACAAATTAAAGAGATTTACGTTGAGAGTGTGAAAAGAGACTATAATTGCAAACTTTGTTTATAATCAACTAAAAAATTCAAACCAGGTACACTTAAGGCTTTCATAAATAAATCGAACAAGTGAACTAGTTGGACTCGCTCATTTGACAGCATGAACAGAAATGGAAAGAAAGTGGAAAGTGCAGTGGTGAAAAGAGAGGTGTATTATTCGAACACATGTCGATATGGATAATTATTCGAATAAACAGGTCATTCAAACAAATTTATTCACTAATAAATTATCTATAAGTTAAATAACAAATAACACATAATGCCACTGTATTTTGTTTGCTTACTATATAAAATTAGTATTTGTTCTCTTGCCTCAGTGCAGTTTCTGTTTTATAAACAACTTATTAACAATTTGTCCAGAAATGTGCCTTTATGAATCCAGACTACAAAACTAAGGCTTAGGGTTCGATCTCCCGTTGGTCCAACGATTTTCTCTGTTTATCGTTTCTTTCATCTATAATAATGACAATAATGCCAAGTCACGCTGCACCGTATTTCGGAGTACGTGATGAAACGTAGATCCCCTTCTGGCCGTATCTGTTCAGAGGTGGGAGAACTCAAGGGCACATCACATGCCTAGTAAAGCACTGCAGTGTTGAAACCATCCTTCAAGTTGAGCACAGTCTTACTTGGTTTACAGCGTAACAAATGAAACATTAAAGAGTTTGTAGGTGGACGGCCTCAGCAGTTAGGGCTATAACGCACTGGGCAGGCGCAATGTTCAGCAGCCAACTTAGTCAGCCAGCTGACGGACAATCGTGACCTGTCAGCCGAGCGAGATGGGCATGGAATATGTTATGCCTTTTTTCTCATAAGAAACGTACTTTACCATAATTATAAAAATTATATTTGGGTCGTTTTACTTGCTTTATGCGCTGCAGACTATAAGTTCACTTACATTGATGTAGGAGCACACGGAAAATATAGTGACTCGTCCATTATTATGTAATCACAAAACTTTCGTTAGTAAACTGTTACAAACATCTGGAAAAAACACCATGCCAAACAAAGGAGTACCGATGCCATGCACCACCGTCAGACACGAGGCATTTGGTATATATGAATATTCATTTTTTCCTTATGGAGGGAAGAGTTGAACAAAAAATAAAAGAACCTTCAAAAGCGAGCTGTCTCGGACTAGGCGATTTATAGAGTACTCTTGCAAATAAATGTAGAACGGAGAATTTTTCATCGCCCAAAGGATGTTCGGGATGAATTTGCAATAGCCGCAATGTATGCATGCTGTGTTTTACAAAATAATGTGTCAGAACATGAAGATTATAAATTTGAAGACATATTGTACGCCCCTCGAGATCTAGAAATTCTCCCAAGTCCTACGAGCTGTCGAAAGTCATCATCAAATTTATTTCAGGATGCAAGGAAGGTCTGACTGCTTCGCCAAGTGCACGGACACGGTAGGCAGCCATATAAGTTCTCCGCGAGACAACCTGCTCACAACTGGCAGTGCGAAGCCAGAGCAGCGGCCAAGTATGCGGGTTACAATGCACTGCTTTTCTTATTATTGACTTCCCCAGACGGCCTGCCTAGTGCGTTACAGCCTTACTTCACTACCGACTCGGCCTCCTTCATCTTCTCCGCACCTGCCAGTATGTATGTCTCCCCCTCCCACTTCTAACACGGCACGAGAAATGTACGTAAGCAACTATGAGAATGTAGCTGCCAAAAACATGAAATCTTCAAAACTTTTCTTAGATGGCTAACACTATCGGATATTCGCGTTGTAGTGCTACAAAATGAGTGATGCAAGCAATAATTCAGTGTTCCTAAAACGTTTATGGAATGCTGCATGACGTCCAGTCCAGAGTCATCTACAGAGTTTTAGGATTCACTTCAAGGGGGCTTGTCTTCAGAATGTGAAATAGTTTTCCATTCTGGCTTTCGTCTATGCGATTATGTAGAGCTTTGAGATTCAAAAGTTTCGAAAGAGACTCTGGGTTCGAGTATATAAAAGAGTTTGTTATGTTACACCACATACGCAACTCGTGTACCGCGAAAGTAACAAGGGACGATTGGAAGACGTTCTTCACCCTTCTATTCCAACTGCAATTGTATGCTTTAAAGTATTACCCACTATCTGAAAACAAGTAGTCAACCTTTACTGCTATTCATGACTAGGGAGGCTCACAAAAAACTTCAGATATATACTAGCCAAGGAAATCGGGTCACAGCTCGAATCACATTATGATGTAAAAAGAATATTTTATTACGAATGCTATTTGAGAAGTGACATTAAAGTCAAATCATGACGAATTACACTACTGGCCATTAAAATTGCTACAACACGAAGATGACGTGCTACAGACGCGAAATTTCACCGACAGGAAGAAGATGCTGTGATATGTAAATGATTAGCTTTTCAGAGCAATCACGCAAGGTTCGCGCCGGTGGCGACACCTACAACATGCTGACATGAGAAAAGTTTCCAACCGATTTCTCATACACAAACAGCAGTTGACTGGCGTTGCCCGGTGAAATGTCGTTCTGATGCCTCGTGTATGGAGAAGAAATGCGTACCATCACATTTCCGACTTTGATAAAGCTCGGATTGTAGCGTATCGCGACATTGCTGCTCGCGTTGGTCGAGATCCAATGACTGTTAGCAGAATATGGAATCTGTGGGTTCAGGAGGGTAATGTGGAACGCCGTGCTGGATCCCAACGGCCTCGTATCACTAGCAGTCGAGATGACAGGCATCTTATCCGCATGGCTGTAACGGATCTTGCAGCCACGTCTCGACCCCTGAGTCAGCATATGGGGACGTTTGCAAGACAACAACCATCTGCACGAACAGTTCGACGACGTTTGCAGCAGCATGGACTATCAGCTCGGAGACCAGGGCTGCGGTTACCCTTGACGCTGCATCAGAGACAGGAGCGCCTGCGTCGGTGTACCCAACGACGAACCTGGGTGCACGAATGGCAAAACATCATATTTTCGGATGAATCCAAGTTCTGTATACAGCATCATGATGGTCGCATCCGTGTTTGGTGACATCGCGGTGAAGCGTGTATTCGTCGTCGCCATACTGGCGTATCACCCGGCGCGATGGTATAGGGAGCCATTGGTTACACGTCTCGGTCACCTCTTGTTCGCATTGACGGCACTTTGAACAGTGGACGTTACATTTCAGCTGTGTTACGACCTGTGGCTCTACCCATCACGCGATCCCTGCGAAACCCTACATTTCAGCAGGATAATGCACGACCGCATGTTGCAGGTCCTGTATGGGCCTTTCTGGATACAGAAAATGATCGACTGCTGCCCTAGCCAGCACATTCTCCAGATCTCTCACCAATTGAAAACGTCTGGTCAATGGTGGCTGAACAACTGGCTCGTCACAATACGCCAGTCACTACTCTTGATGAACTGTGGTATCAGGTTGAAGCTGCATGGGCAGCTGTACCTGTACACGCCATTCAAGCTCTGTTTGACGCAATGCCCAGGCGTATCAAGGCCGTTATTACGGCCAGAGGTGGTTGTTCTGGGTCCTGCTTTCTCAGGATCTATGCACCCAAACTGCGTGAAAGTGTAATCATATGTCAGTTCTAGTATAATATATCTGTCCAATGAATACCCGTGTATCATCTGCATTTCTTCTTGGCGTAGCAATTTTAATGGCCAGTAGTGTATTTGGCAAAAACTACAACAGAATTGATTGTTTCTCAATTTTTGCTGAAGAAGATTGTGAGCTGAAAGCCAAACATCGTTGTCATGATTAATGACGAATTCAGGAGTGCATAGCATTTTAGAACGTATTTTCTTTGCGTCATAATGGTAAATCTCCGTAAATCAAATAATGTTTCTGATGAGACGTTTCAAAAAATCAGTTGTTCTGGAGACTAATTCTAAAGAAACCAGAAGTACATTCGTTAATGAATGAGAAAGAATTGGAGCTATAAATGCAATTGGCTATCAGATTTATCTCTTATTTTTAATACTTTCTATTCACTTGTTATTCACGAATAACGAATATTAATTTTTATCTGTATTAGTTATTTACCATTCGCATAAATTTCGCCCAATTCCAGTGCTAAGTGAAGTGCATCGCTCATGCGCACGTTGTAAATTCTCAGCCTGTGTGAAAGTGGGCGCAGGCGAGCGAAGTCCGCTTGGGTCACGCCGCTGTGTCAGCCGCGTATTCATGCGCTCACGTGGCAAGTTTCATCAATGTCGGCAAATGTTCGCAAATCGTATTGGCGCTCTCACTCGCGCACTACAACGCGTGTGGGCGATGTGGATGCGCCACGCCACTGCTGGGCTCTATCCCTGGGTATAACATGCCGGTGAGCAACACTCTCGGGTGTCCCGGAGCGTCAAAATTCATGATTACTAACAATTAAATATTGACAAAATTGAGAAGAAGGGCTACTTTATGAAGACCCGTGGTCTAGGGGACCAGTCCGGCTTTCGCCGCCGTGCAGTGCGGACGTGTTGCTGTTTCCGCCTGCGGAGCGCACGCGCTCGCTGTTGTTTACATTTCCGCGGCCGTCACTTACGTGTCGCTTACGTGCACTAGAACCATGGCCAACCGTTTTAGAAAATCAACATTACGATTCACCTTCTGCAACGACTACGCACGACCAAAGGCCTTGGAAGTGGAACGCTTCCTACGCGACGTTGCTAAGATCCCAGCTTCCGATATCTTGGGCATCCATTTGTCCATATTAAGAAGTACGGTGTACGTCAAAGTCGTCAATGACGCGGTATGTGAAAGAATACTTCGTGACACCAACCATGGCCTACGCTTTTGCCACGCCGACGGCAATGTCGGAGCGGTCACCGTTGACCATCCCGGCTTAGGAATGCGCACCATACGAGTTTTCGAACTCCCGTTCGAGCTCCCGGCGGAAGACGTTATCGCGGCTTTCGGCCCATATGGCACTGTACATGGCCACACTGCCGAACGCTGGGCGTAATTCCAAACGTACCCCGTTCTTAACGGTGTACGGCAGATCACCATCGATCTCCATCGCCACGTGCCGTCTTACCTGCAAATTAGCGGGTGCCGCGCGGTTGTCATACACGACGGCCAACCCAAGACCTGTTCCGGGTGCGGCAAAGAAGGCCACCTCAGATCTGAGTGTCTTCAGCGACGAATCACCCAATTGCCAGCCACTACCGTGACACCTCCGGCTCCGACGACGGTTTTACCGGTCACCTACGCATCGGTGCTCTCTTCTCCTCCCACCGGCCGCCGCCCGTCTGCCCACGTACCGGTGACCCTTCCAGCTGCTACGGATACCGCCGGGGCCGACACGTCGCGCTCAAAGCCTGACGCTACTCCGGCGCCACTACCAACAGCAACGACTTCCGACCCCCACCCGCCCGACCATATGGACGACCCGTCAATTGACGTTCCCGCGACGGCCTTCCTCTCAGAGCGACGCGACTCTCTTCCGTCTTCCGACACGGAGGGACGAAACCGCAAACAACGTTCACCTAAGGCGCAAGAGGCGGCGCCATACGGTCTCGGAACGAGACGGATCATCTCCCCCTGACGCTGCAGAGGCCGTCCGACCCGACAAGGCCTCGGAGACCCTACACGACGACACGAATGACGACAACATGACGCCGACGGTGGCTGTGTCGATGCCTACTCTACTGGCTCGCCCAGGTGCTCCTGAACCAATGGACTCCACCGCTGCGACTGCCGCCGAGACGTCCTCCGCCCCTATGACCGACGTGGAACATACGACCATTACAACGACAGCGCCTTCAATGGTGTGGAGTGAGGACGTCGATGAGGACCCGGACCATACTTTGGGGACAGAATTACCCCAGGCGGAAGCATCGTTACGCCGCTGATAACGCCGTCAGGCGGCGTACGGAACGACTCGCCGTTGCCTCGCCCCTCCTCGTTCTCCGTCGGTGGAGTTCCCCTACACGGCGGGGTACGGCTCCAAACCTACCGAATAGCGACGATCAACACTAATACCATTAGCTCACCCGTGAAACTTCAACTGCTGCGAGAGATGATATGGGCGTCGGACGTCGATATCGCACTACTACAGGAAGCACACTTGGCCACACTTCCAGACATCGCGGGATATAACACTTATCCTTCTCCTGGTGACCACCTGGGACGCGGCGTAGCCATGTACGCCAGAGAAGGCATTCCAGTGACCGATCTCACGTACCTTCCATCTGCCAGAGGCATGGCCGTCACCGTCATGGGGACGCGTATCGTCAACATTTACGCTCCGCCAGGCTCCACCCGCAGACGGGACAGGGCCCTCTTCTATTCAGAAGAAATCGCTCCTTTGTTTCTTGGACGCTGCGACCATTACTTGCCTGGGGGTGATTTTAATTGTGTCTTGCACCCTAAAGATCAGGTGCCCCACTACAACACCTGTCAAGAACTGCGTCTTGTCGTCCGAGATCTGTTGCTCCGCGACACTTGGGAAGTTCAGCACGGCGACGCACCTGGACATACTTACCAGACGAATCACTCAGCGAGCCGCCTTGATAGAATTTATGTTGTGGCGTAACAAGCTTGCTACGCCACACTGGGAAGGGAGCCGAAAGAAAGGCACGCGTACACACACGCCGACCGGCGTCAAGTCTGGAACAGGATAACTATTGAATGGTAGCAAGAAAAGTACGTAGCTGCTTTATACTTAACTTTTAATCATTGTTGTATACATCGTTCTTCTTGAGACATTTATACGATAACTCTCAAACTAGGTAAGGCTAATGGCGCCTTGCTAGGTCGTAGCCATGGACTTAGCAGAAGGCTATTCTAACTGACTCTCGGCAAATGAGAGGAAGGCTTTGTCCGTATTGTCGCTAGCAATGTCTTCCGTACAACTCGGGCGAGTGCTCGTCCGTATCTCGAGACCTGCCTTGTGGTGGCGCTCGGTCTGCGATCACAGAGTGGCGACACGCGGGTCCGACATGTACTAAATGGACCGCGGCCGATTTAAGCTACCACCTAGCAAGTGTGGTGTCTGGCGGTGACACCACAATTTACGTCTCTCGGGAACTCACACCTGCAGTCCAAGGTGCAGAACTTTGGCCCCTGGCCTTTTCGGACCACTGTGCCTACATCTGCAACATTCTCTTCCCCAAGCAAGTGGTCTGGCGTAGTCGTGCACCGTGGAAGCTAAACACCTCCCATCTTCATGATCCCGAATGTCTTCAACGTGTTACCGAGACATGGGCTACCTGTGAACGTCGCTTACCTAAATACTGCACGACCTTGACCTGGTGGCTGGAATGTGCCAAACCTGCCATTCGACGTACTTTGATTCAGTATGGAAAGGAAGTAGCTGCGTGGCGCCGGCACACTACCGACTATTTCTACGCCGTTCTCCGCGACCTGGACGCCCAACCGCCCACCCCCGACACCCAGAGGGAACTCAGCAGGATTAAGGCGCAAATTGTAACGTTGACACGCCGTAGACTGCAGGGGGCTATGGTGCGAACCCGATGTCAAGATTCGGCGGAACGAGAACATCCCACCATGCATCATATCGCCTCCGATAGGAAACATCGACGACAACAACTCATTACCGAGATCAACACTTGTCACGGCCAGCACGTCACTTGCCAGGCCGAAATCGTCAGTGCCTTTGTCGACCACTACCGCACAATGTACCAGGAGGAGACTACCGACAACCACGCTGAGGAGTCTGTGTTACCACACGTAACTCGCACCCTCACCAACGACGAAGCGGACGAGATGATGGAGCCAATTACGCGTGACGAAGTCCACGATGCAATCAAAAAGGCGCTCTGAATAAGTTACCTGGTGTCGACGGATTGCCGATAGAATTTTATCGCGCTTTCCTCACACTAATGGCGTCACGGTGGACAATGATGTTCCACGAACTGCTGACGATGGGGAACGCCGTACCGCCGTCCTTCGTTACGGGACTTATTATACCCATCCACAAACCGACACCAGGCGTGACGACAGCACATTACCGTCCCCTGACCTTGCTTAACGCAGACTATAAAATTTTTACACGCCTACTGGCAACGCGATGCCGCAAGGTCCTGCCTAGCATTCTATCCCCGGAACAGACAACTCCGGGCGGCTCAGTTAATATACAAACGGCCACAGGAGAATGTCGCGATTTAATTGCACTGGCAGCGGCGTGCAAACTCCGCGCCGCAGTGGTTGCCATTGATTTTGACAGCGCATTCGACAAAGTGCGGCATCTTTTCTGTTCTCAGTGATGAACCGTATGGTTTTCCACCAGTCTTTATCGACGTTATCCGGCGCCTGTACGGCACAGCCGAATCGCTGATTCAGGTTAATGGCCGTGTGGCGGGACCAGTGGCGATCCGGCGTTCCGTACGGCAAGGCTGCCCACTTTCGACCCTACTCTATGCCATGAGCCTGGAGCCACTCATCGGGAGTCTGACGAACCACCTTTCTGGTCTCACTTCGCGACAGCACAGTTTTCGATGTCGTGCGTATGCGGACGACCTCCTCCTCTTGATCCGCTCACGGAGTGAAACTCACACGGTACTTGATTTGATATCAACGTATGGCACTGCAGCGGGCAGTACCATGAATGTGGCTAAATCCGCGGCGATGCCCATTGGACGCGGCCTCTCACACGCCGACTTAGCACCTCTCCCGTGTGTACAAAAACTACGATACCTTGGTATTATTTTCACCTCCACCGTGCGCCGCTCCGCTGCCATCAATTTTCGGCGTGCACTGCAAACTATCCGCACGACGGTGAGACAAAATCTTCTCCGACGACTCGATTCTTTACAACGTGTCCAATACCTCAATCAACACGTGGCGTCCAGAATGGTCCACATCGCACAGGTCCTTCCGCTGCCATCAACAATTAGACGCAGCCTCTAGGCTGCCTTCGGATACTTCCTTACGGCCGGTACGCTCTTTAAGGTCCGCTACGACACGCTCACCCTTCCCACGCGAGCGGGAGGCCTCGGCCTTGTCAATGTGCGACTCCGAGCGGCGTTCTTGTACATGTCCACCATGCACAAGCAGTGGCACGGGGGCACCTCCGTTACGCGCAGCTTGCTGGAAATTCTTGTACCCGCAACCATAACACCACCAGTACCAGTCGGACACATCAAGCACCATCTGGCGCACATTTCTGATTTCATCGTCGACTTCAGTTACGCTCACACACACTTACCGACCACGCGTTCTCCTCAACCTAAAGATTTTTACACCCCACTGCTTCGTTCCATATCCAGCAACAATATCGAAGTGAGACATCCGTCCAAGCGGTGGCCCACGGTTTGGCGTCATATCCACCAGCCTTTTCTTCCCTCCCACGTCCGGGCAACATGGTGCCAAGTCGCAAATGAAAAATTCGCCACAAATCATCGCCTTCACGCCATCGGACTACTGGACTCTCCACTTTGTTCCATTTGCCACCTCGTGGATGACGACGTCCATCAACTGACTTGTGCTGCCACCAGTGACGTCTGGAAACTGGCCCGACAGTTCGTTGCCTGTTACCTCCGCGTTCCGCCGGACTCGATTGACCCATGGACTTTTATCCATCCTGAGAATACTTATTTCCCCGCCGCCAAAAATCATGCGATTGTATGGGTCAAGGGATGGACGATCACCTACATGTATAATGATGGCGACAAATCACGCCTTGATTTCTGGCAGTACTTACAAACCGCCCACAGTCAAGTCGAACACTGACCGCGCTACCGCGCCTTCTTCGCCAATTACCTACATGTGATCTTTACGTGACCCCCGCTTAGTTGGATGGTGCCACACGCCGACAACACTCCCGCCCCCCCCCCCCCCCCTGCTGACATCTGAGACTCCCCGCGCTACTTTCCATACTGTAACCCACAGTGGAGTAGGTGCATGGACACGCGCCTCCTTTCTTTTATGCACTATACCAGAACACAGTGGTTTTTCCCTCACTCCACTGTATATTGCTTCACACCTCTTGCTTACATCAGGATTATTATTCTTTTTTTCCTACAGCTTGTTCATAAAAACAAAAAAATTGATCGCCTGGCACGAGTATAATGTCTTGTGTTATTTTCGCCGGAAGGATGGCATTTCTGTTGTATTTAAGTTTGTACCAATAAAGATCTTTTGTTAATTTACCCTGTCCCTGGTAAAAAAAAATCTTAATAATAAAATGAAAATAATTATATATATATATAAAAAAAGAAGGGGTAGCGTCTTTGATTCATAATCAAAACGTCTTCGGTCCCGGGTTCGATCCCCGCCACTGCCTAAATTTTGATGAATAACCAGCATTGGCGGTCGAAGACTTCCGGCATAAGAAGTCAGCCTCATTCTGCCAACGGCCTTGTCAAAGAGGGCGGAGGAGCGGATAGAGATTCAGGGCACTCTCTTGTCCTAGGCGTGGGAAATTGCCCCTAATGGCGGAAGAATCAGCAATGATCAACGACATGAGGATGCAGAAGGCAATGGAAACCACTGCATTAAAGACACGTAACTTGTATCCACAGGACATGTGGCCTGTAATTGAAGAAGTGTCATGATGATCTCTCCATTGGCAAAAGATTCCGGAATAGTCCCCCATTCGGATCTCCGGGAGGGGACTGCCAAGGGGGAGGTTACCATGAGAAAAAGACTGAATAATCTACAAAAGGATAACGTTGTACGAGTCGGAGCGTGGAATGTCAGAAGCTTGAACGTGGTAGGGAAACTAGAAAATCTGAAAAGGGAAATGCAAAGGCTCAATCTAGATATAGTAGGGGTCAGTGAAGTGAAGTGGAAGGAAGACAAGGATTTCTGGTCAGATGAGTATCGGGTAATATCAACAGCAGCAGAAAATAGTATAACAGGTGTAGGATTCGTTATGAATAGGAAGGTAGGGCAGAGGGTGTGTTACTGTGAACAGTTCAGTGACCGGGTTGTTCTAATCAGAATCGACAGCAGACCAACACCGACAGCGATAGTTCAGGTATACATGCCGACATTGCAAGCTGAAGATGAACAGATAGAGAAAGTGTATGAGGATATTGAAAGGGTAATGCAGTATGTAAAGGGGACGAAAATCTAATAGTCATGGGCGACTGGAATGCAGTTGTAGGGGAAGCAGTAGAAGAAAAGGTTACAGGAGAATATGGGCTTGGGATAAGGAATGAAAGAGGAGAAAGACTAATTGCGTTCTGTAACAAGTTTCAGCTAGTAATAGCGAATACCCTGTTCAAGAATCACAAGAGGTGGAGGTATATTTGGAAAAGGCCGGGAGATACGGGAAGATTTCAATTAGATTACATCATGGTCAGACAGAGATTCCGAAATCAGATACTGGATTGTAAGGCGTACCCAGGAGCAGATATAGACTCAGATCACAATATAGTAGTGATGAAGAGTAGGCTGAAGCTCATCAGGAAGAATCAATACGCAAAGAAGTGGGATACGGAAGTACTAAGGAATGACGAGATACGCTGGAAGTTCTCTAACGCTATAGATACAGCAATAAGGAATAGCGCAGTACAGTTGAAGAGGAATGGACATCTCTAAAAAGGGCCATCACAGAAGTTGGGAAGGAAAACATAGGTACAAAAAAGGGAGCTGCGAAGAAACCATGGGTAACAGAAGAAATACTTCAGTTGATTGATGAAAGGAGGAAGTACAAACATGTTCCGGGAAAATCATGAATACAGGAATACAAGTCACTGAGGAATGAAATAAATAGGAAGTGCAGGGAAGCTAAGACGAAATGGCTGCAGGAAAAATGTGAAGACATCGAATAAGATATGATTGTCGGAAGGACAGACTCAGCATATAGGAAAGTCAAAACAACCTTTGGCGACATTAAAAGCAACGGTGGTAACATTAAGAGTGCAACGGGAATTCCACTGTTAAATGCAGGGGAGAGAGCAGATAGGTGGAAAGAATACACTGAAAGCCTCTATGAGGGCGAAGATTTGTCTGATGTGATAGAAGAAGAAACAGGAGTCGATTTAGAAGAGATAGGGGATCCAGTATTAGAATCGGAATTTAAAAGAGCTTTGGAGGACTTAAGGTCAAACAAGGCAGAAGGGATAGATAACATTCCATCAGAATTTCTAAAATCATTGGGGGAAGTGGCAACAAAACGACTATTCACGTTGGTGTGTAGAATATATGAGTCTGGCGATATACCATCTGACTTTCGGAAAAGCATCATCCACACAATTCCTAAGACGGCAAGAGCTGACAAGTGCGAGAATTATCGCACAATCAGCTTAACAGCTCATGCATCGGAGCTGCTTACAAGAATAATATACAGAAGAATGGAAAAGAAAATTGAGAATGCGCTAGGTGATGATCAGTTTGGCTTTAGGAAAAGTAAAGGGACGAGAGAGGCAATTCTGACGTTACGGCTAATAATGGAAGCAAGGCTAAAGAAAAATCAAGACACTTTCATAGGATTTGTCGACCTGGAAAAAGCGTTCGACAATATAAAATGATGCAAGCTGTTCGAGATTCTGAAAAAAGTAGGGGTAAGCTACAGGGAGAGACGGGTCATATACAATATGTACAACAACCAAGAGGGAATAATAAGAGTGGACGATCAAGAACGAAGTGCTCGTATTAAGAAGGGTGTAAGATAAGGCTGTAGTCTTTCTCCCCTACTCTTCAATCTGTACATCGAGGAAGCAATGATGGAAATAAAAGAAAGGTTCAGGAGTGGAATTAAAATACAAGGTGAAAGGATATCAATGATACGATTCGCTGATGACATTGCTATCCTGAGTGAAAGTGAAGAAGAATTAAATGATCTGCTGAACGGAATGAACAGTCTAATGAGTACACAGTATGGTTTGAGAGTAAATCGGAGAAAGACGAAGGTAATGAGAAGTTGTAGAAATGAGAACAGCGAGAAACTTAACATCAGGCTTGATGGTCACGAAGTCAATGAAGTTAAGGAATTCTGCTACCTAGGCAGTAAAATACCCAATGACGGACGGAGCAAGGAGGACATCAAAAGCAGACTCGCTATGGCAAAAAAGGCATTTCTGGGCAAGAGAAGTCTACTAATATCAAATACCGGCCTTAATTTGAGCAAGAAATTTCTGAGGACGTACGTCTGGAATACAGCATTGTATGGTAGTAAAACATGGACTGTGGGAAAACCGGAACATAAGAGAATCGAAGCATTTGAGATGTGGTGCTATAGACGAATGTTGAAAATTAGGTGGACTGATAAGGTAAGGAATGAGGAGGTTCTACGCAGAATCGGAGAGGAAAGGAATATGTGGAAAACACTGATAAGGAGAAGGGACAGGATGATACGACATTTGCTAAGACATGAGGAAATGACTTCCATGGTACTAGAGGGAGCTGTAGAGGGCAAAAACTGTAGAGGAAGACAGAGATTAGAATACGTCAAGCAAATAACTGAGGACGTAGGCTGCAAGTGCTACTCTGAGATGAAGAGGTTAGCACAGGAAAGGAATTCGTGGCGGGCCGCATCAAACCAGTCAGTAGACTGATGACCAAAAAAAAACATATAAAAAGGAATGCCATACGAAACTTTGAAAAGATCCGATGCTGAGCGATGTTTTTCGGTCATCATCGAAAAAAGTGTTTCAGTGGATAAATAATTTTCGTGATTTTTCTTGGACGAGAAAATTTGACCAGATAAAGAAAAACTAATATAACTCAGACCATTACTAAAAATAAGAATAGGCTTTTGACTTAAAGAGAAACATTGTACTGCATGTGAATTTGAAGCTTTGTGCGTTATCTATATAGGAGACTTTTAAAGTGTTTTTCCGTCGTGACAGAGTGGAGCACTGCATCAGCTGCCTGCAAGCGCTGCTTGTCGCGACTGTAGACTATGGATATATACAGGCCGTGCAAGCCCGTAAGTCTGTCGTGACGAGGTTTGAAAACAACGTGTAAGTCACTTGACGGATGGTAAAATTACAGCTTTCTGTCGGTGTGTACTATGCGAAGTGGAGCCGACAGGTTCAACTTCTCCCATTTATAGCTGAAATAAAGCATTGGTTTAAATAACTTGTTGAATTTCTATTACTAGTGTAGTGGTGCAGTCGACATGCTTCCTCCGAAATTTCCGATATTAATACTATTGTGTGACCAGGTGAAAGGGTAACGAACAGTTTCAAACACTGTACTCGCAGTTCTTTCTTTTTATGAGCGGCAGGATAATTGTGTTCATTGAATTTCTGTATTTGTTGTACAGTGAGCCGTCTAGTCCACCGCTTCCACAGGAGCAGAAGACAAAAGCAGGAAAAATTTAGTTTCCTGATGATTGCTGAGTAATCAGTGTAAAATGTTTTACTGTGTTTTTGAAATAAATGACATCCGTTTCTATTCAAAATGTCCAGTTTTTCGACAAAATAAGCGTTTATCTTTTTCTAGTTTTATTTAATCAAGTGCAGATTCCGAAATAATATCAAGATAAGAAGCGTAATATAACACCAGTGGTGTGCAGTGACCTTTCATACAGCTGAATCACAGAAATTATAATTACTTTACCATACTATTCGTTATTTTATTATTTTTGCATATTAAATATAATTATACCCCTAATTAATTAATCATGTTTCTATTATAATTTTAAGTAAACAGTAGTAGATCGAAGGGCAGGCTCGTCTCCATAACAATTAGACCTAATATCAATTTACAGTACTATAAGCAAATGTTTATTGAAAGTAACTAGTTTCCGACTTTAATCTCTAACCCGACACTTTGGTAGACCACCTCTGCAAGATCAACAGAACTGAAATTCCATTCCTCTCTCCTGGGAACGCTTTCTGCGTTCTTCTGGTATGCGAGCTTAAATTGAAAACTGAGACGGGTTCTCTTCTCCAGTAGCTTTTCATTCTCTTCACAGCCGAAAGCCGCCTTTTTGACTGAACACGTACTCACGGGAATTGTATACAGTAATGACACCAACATATTAAACTGCTGAAAACTTTCGTTTTGGCATTGAAGTAGTGCTCAGAAGCTTTGCAAGCCCACTCGTGGTTTTATTTCTAAACTCTTCAGAACTGTACATCACAGTCATCGCACTTTGCAGCCGAATGACGTCGAAGAACTTTCCACATGCATCTAGGGGACTTTGAAAGTGATGCATTACTTATTGAACGCACTCAGACAGCCCACTGGTTGCAATGTATTTTATAGTCGAATTGACCATGGTTTCGACTCCTAAACTAAGGGAGTCTTCATCAGAATTTATATTACGTACGTAAGAAGTTCAGCATAACAGCTCTCGTCATACAATTTTAACACCAAAAAGGCCACGTCACATAATAAAACATCCTACGTAAAAGTTTTACTGTCATGTCCAGTTAAAAATTAAAGATTGCCGCTAAGGGCTGCTTGTGTATACTGAAACAGATGGCATCAAATTGGGTCACTCAGTATACACAATCAGCCCTTAGCGGCAATCTTTAATTATTAACTACAAATTACAGTAAAACTTTTACGTAGGATGTTTTATTATGTGACGTGGCCTTCTTGGTGTTGAAATTGTATGACGAGAGCTGTTATGCTCAACTTCTTACGTATGTAATATAAATTCTGATGAAGACTCCCTTAGTTTAGGAGTCGAAACCATGGTCAATTCGACTATAAAATCCATTGCAACCAGTGGGCTTTGTTTATTATATAAATCACGGTTGCTGCACACAGCTATGTTTAAAGTTGCACTCGTATATATTGTTGAATAAATGTGTGTTTATAATTACATAATGTATAGTCATAGTTACAGTTATTGTTACCGAAACAGTGCTTCAATTGCTTCCCCTGAATGCACGCTACTGCATAAGATGTTGATTACAAAAAAAATTCTTATAGCGAGTCAGATCTTAAAATTCAGTCTTCTGAAAATCTTCGTCACTCATCGAGTTTTTCATTTGAGAATCAACGTATTTTTGCGAGATAGATGTATAACACTCTCATTCAATTCAATACTCTTAAATAGAAGCCAAATCGCATCTGTTTGGGAACGATATCACTCGTCTGCTTCAGCCTCTAAATTCACTGACTTACTCTCCAAAAATTCGTTCGCAATTTTGTTTTTGGTGCATTTCAAACAACTTTCTCTGCGTGAGGTATAGCGCCTTTACAACGCACCTATAGTAATTAAGACGAGTGAGCAGCTTCCTGCAGATATGAATCATGGTAATCTCGTAACTGACGTACGATCCGATATAGCAGCTTGCTGCAAGCAGTTGTGGCCATGGCCGGAAGGCGCCAGCATTTCACAGAACTATGAAATCCAATAGACAAAACAGTATACTTTGAAAATAATATGTTATTTTTTATGAATATGTGTTCTGTTAACTATTGCTGATTTAATATATTTCTTTATTAGTATGAATAAAGTGTCAGTGTGAAATAATATAATAAATTAATATTGTTATGTCTACTGACTGAGTATGTGTTATCGTGGGAAATGTGCATCTACAGAGAGAGTGAATCCTTCTCTCAGGAGAAATTTGTAAAGAGCAGTGGGAAAACAAAAAACGTTTTGAGATCATTCAGTTATTTGAAGAGGAAGTTAGTTTTATATCTGTGGATTTTCTAAATTTGTTCATTTAATAAACTGCTCAGAAAAGCTGTTAGGTTGTGCTTGGTTAAACAAGAGACACAGGACAGCGTGGGTTTAATGCTGATATCGGATTCGGTATGGTGTTTTTCAGGTAAAATGGAATCGTTGACCGGGAGGCCCCATCCGGAGAAGTTCGGCCGCCGAGTGCACGTCTTATTTCAGTCGACGCCACATCGGCCGACTTGTGCACCGGTGATGAGGATGAAATGATGATGAGGATAACATAACACCCAGCCCAAGAGCAGAGAAAAGCACCAGCGCGGCCGGGAATAGAGCACGGACCCGCTACATGGGAGATAAGCACGTAACCACCTAGCTGAGCAGGTGGACGTTCCTCATCTAATTCAGGATAGTACGTCGAGCGTATTTTGTGATTCAAAGAATTTCTTTTGAAGCCTAAGTCAGTTCGATGCTCACCCTGTACCGTATTCGGATGCGTGTTAGGAGATGTGAACACATGTGATGACTTTGAATAATAATGAATAAATATTGGCCGTGGAGTGCCGCAACGTGAACGCGAACGTATGTGAAAGAAGAGCACGCGAAATTCCGATTTTGATACATAATCTGTGACTTTTGGACTAACCAAAAACCGCGTGGCGGATTGTCCAAGTAGGTGTCGACAACTAAACGTTCAAAGGGATCGAGTTGTGGAATATATGAGCCAGCATTCCGTCACAGATGGTAAGGTTTGGTTAAATACCATAAGTGGTTAATGCTAATGAATGCGATTGCGTGTGAATGTCGAAACCGTAACTTAAGATCAGTGTGGACTTGGCGGCGTTTTTTTTATCAAACAAGTGACAAATTTTGAAGTTAACACTCACAGACAACCTCTCAATTAATAGCTCACTAATCCTGAAACTAGAAAACAGTAGTTGCACCCTCTAGACACGGATAGTGCGACTACTGCTTTTCCAGTCGAGATACATTGGTCGTCTCATCAGAATAGACAGCAAACAAACAACGACAACGACAGTCCAAGTATACATGCCGACGTTGCAAGCTGAAGATGAAGAGACAGAGAAAGTAGATGAGGATACTGTCACACACTTGACCTTGTGACACGGGTCGTTGTCTTGTTGAAAAATGAGACTGCCATCAGAAAGAATGGCCGTTATGAAGGGGTGTACGACATTCCTTGGCCGTCATGGTGCCTTGCACGAGCTCCACTGCACCCAAGGACGCCCACGTGAATGTTCCCCAGAGCACAATGGAGCCTCTGCCAGCTTGACTCCGTCCCACAGCACATGTGTCAAGGAACTGTTCCACTGGAAGACGGCGGATTGGCGCCCTCCCATCGGCGTGATGAATAAAGTATCGGGATTCACCAGACCATGCAACGCTTTGCCACGGCTCCAACTACCAGTGGCGATGGTCACGTGACCATTTGCGCCGTAGTTACCGATGCCGTCGTGTTAACATTGGCATATGAAGAGTCGTCGACTGCAGAGGCCCTTAAAAAAAATGGCTCTGAGCACTATGCGACCTAACTTCTGAGGTCATCAGTCGCCTAGAACTTAGAACTAATTAAACCTAACTAACCTAAGGACATCACACACATCCATGCCCGAGGCAGGACTCGAACCTGCGACCGTAGCGGTCGCTCGGCTCCAGACTGTAGCGCCCAGAACCGCACGGCCACTCCGGCCGGCAGAGGCCCTTAGTTAGGAGTGTTCGGTGCACTATGTGTTCAGACACTCTTTACTCTGCCAGCATTAAAGTCTGATGCTAGTTCCACCAGAGTTCACCACTAGTCCTATTTTACCATTCTGCCCAACCTATGACGTCCGACGGCATCTGTAATGATGATTGGCCGCCCAACCCCAAGATGCATGGAGGTGGTTTCACCTTCGTTTTACTAAGTGTTGAAGACACTCGCGGCAGCACTCCTCGAACACCCGACAAGTCGTGCAGTTTCCGAAATGTTCGTGCAAAGCCTCCGGACCATCACAATCTTCCCTTGGTCAAACTCATATAGGTCGCGCGCCTTCTCCTTTCTACACAGGGACAGCACACTCACTGATACTACATGCACCGTGCATGTGTCTGACTGGCAGTCGTTCCTCTCCAGGTGACGCTGCTATTACCTGGTCGGGTTTATATCGATAGTAACTCGGTGGTCGCAATGTTCTGGCTGATCAGTGTATCTTTTGGTGCAACCAAACGCTGCACCAAATTTTACCACCGTAATAAAGGAATTTTTACTGAGAATACTGTAATTAAGATGGAGATAAATCGTGCAGTATCTCAGACTAGAAGTGGTATGCAAATGAATTCCGCCACTAGTCAGCTTATCGAGATGCTGTTTTGAATGCGACATCATGCGCAGTCTATATCTCGAACGGTCTAAGTGTCGCAACAATGTCCCAACTATGAATGCCAATAACTTTAAATCAGACTGTAACGAATGCTACTCCGCCACCCCACGCAGGCCTACTGTATTCTTGTCTGTTGTCTGGCTGTTGGTCCGGAGCCGCTATCGGCCATCTCCTGGGCGTTCGCCCGAGGCGTATTCATCACGGATCTGCCGCCAATTAAAGCGTTTTTACTCGTCTAATTGGAAACGTTTTTCTCATTTTCTGCCCCGTGCTGCGCTCTTAATGAAAACGTCTGGAAACCAGCTTATGTTGTGTTGCATTTTTCTTTTGCGCTCCTTTTCTGTATTTTTTTTCCCCCTTCTCTCTCCCCAGTCTGTTGCGAAAATGATGTATATAAGCAGGAGCGAACGTTCCGCGATAAGCGAGAAATTGTTATTGTTCTCCGGTCTCAAATTGTAGGCGGGTTTCGGTCAATTACGTAACAAGGTATGTTTAATCTGCTGCTGCTAACTGCTCTATTTCTAGGCACAGGTAGCTCGAAGGCGGCACACGATGTACGTGCACTGACAGATTTCGTGACACTGAACAGCTATGTAGAACACCAAAGAAAAATTTGGAAAAGGAATGTTCATGCGGAAGAAATTAAAATTGCAAATTCTTTCCCACGACGCTGTAATTGTCTGAGAGACGGCAAAGGGCTTCTAAGAGAAGTTGAAGCGGTTGGGCAGCGTCTTTGGAAGAAGGCAATCGAACTAAATCAGATGAGTTGGAAATGAGACAGAAAATTAGTTGAGTTTCGCTATTTGACCAGCCGAAGTAGGTAGGATATAAAATATAGACTCGCAATAGCAAGAAAAGCGTTTCTGAAAAATTAAGTTTCTTAACATCGAATGTAAATTTAAATGTCAGCAAATATTTTGTGCAGAAATTTATAATGTATCGTTGTATAGCTTGTAACGGGTTTTAGTGCAGATACTTTTATTGGTGATTGGGGACAGTGTATTGATCAACATTACATCAGTATTTACGTGATTTTCAGACCAATATTTATAGCTGTTAGGTGTAATATGTTTCTAGGTTGGTTAGCACTTCCAAGTACATGTGCCAAAAGCAAGTCATTATTTTCTTCTGGACAGCACGGCTGGTGTTGAAGCATGGACGCATGGACGCGAAACTTAGTCTATACATCAAGTGTAGTGCGCTTAGCGGTGCAGTTGCCACCGTGCAGGAAACATCAGTTAGTAAATGACGTGATGTGTTTGTGGGGAGACTGTTAGATACAGAGAAAAAACAACACACACACTCATTTTTGTACATATTAAGGTACCACGTACAAAAATGTCTCCAGTTATCGCTGTATAAAAGTGAAATATGGATGTTAAAAGTTGAGGCAGGAAGAGAATAGTTGCTTATCAAATGCTGTGCTACAGAATAACGCTGAATACCAGAAGGGGTATGAGGAAGTATTGCATGGTACTGGGGAGAAAAGAAATATATGGCACAACTTGACTAAATAAGAAATCTGCTGATAGGCCAAAACGTGAGGCATCAAGGAATCTGTTTGGTAATGGAGGGAAGCGTCAGGTGGAAGGAGCTCAGATGAAGAAGCTTGGGCAGGACAGATTAGCGTGTCGAGCTGTATGAAACTACTTTTAGGACTGAAGACATCAGCAAGAGTTAGCTGGTATCCAAAATGTTTAAATAACGAGGTGACCGGGAGAAAAGTTTATGAGGTATGGTTCAGCGCCAGCAGAACATTTTATTTTGTTAGCTGAGCAGCAGCATGGTTGATCTCGATGCTTGCCGGCAATCATGTATTCGTAATGCCGTACTTAATGTAGCTGAACTGATATCGCGACTTGCAAGTGATACGCGTATGAAACAACTGCTCAGCGAATTCCTTATTCTTCTGATGTTTCAATACACAGTAGATGAGTCTACCTACACGGTGCATAAACCACCGTTCCATGTGGTCTGCCTGCAGACTATATCATAGAAACGCCTAATCCAGCTAAATTTGTGGTACATGCTACCATGCTCCCAACGAGGCCTACTTAAATAATTCTGTCTGAAGAAAAACAGCTGACTGACGACAGTGCAGCCATTGTTTGAGACCAGCCTTAATTTCAACTTTTCGTATCAACTTCGACGTGAACTGGTTTGTGATGTTAGACTCTTAGGAGCTGTCAACTTTTTTCCCGCCAGTTTCGCACTGTAGGTGTATCTCTGTAAGGTGACAGCAGGCCTGAGGATTCTTTTTAACGGAAATCGCCATCTTGGCCATTGCTAGAAAATTTTTAATGCCAATATTAAATGTGTCGTATTGTCCAAAGATCACGGTGCCTTACCAAAGTCGACAACGTGTTTAAGTTCCACAGATATTAACGACGTCTCGCTGCAATCAGCTTCGACGAATGGGAGACGATAAAGACGACACGCTCTCCCTCTCTATATACCGTATGGAAGTCGCTATAAAGCCGAGCATGATTCGCTGTGCCCTAGTTCGTGACCTTCGATGAAGCAGCCAACATCACCCACTTAGGACAACAGTGCTGTTCAAGTCTCAGGTGAATCTTTTACTTCAAGAGAAGGGTTTGTAATTTTGTGGATCAAGTGCTGCTTTTCTATTCAAATGCAGTCGTAAATACGCTGACGGAAAAGAAATTACAACACCAAGGAGGAGTCGTGCGACATAAACGAAAGTTGGTAGGTTGGTCCTGTGGTATCGATAGCTACGATGAGACGACGTAGGTGCAAGTTCTTAGGTCGGCACTACGACACCGACACCGACGACAGCACCCTCTAGCCGGCGCTGTGCAGCTCTACGAGCGCCGCTCCAGATTCTACCCATTTGTTCGCGAACTGACGAACAACCAACACTGTTTCATCTTCATAGTGGGCGAGCAACTACAGATTTTACCTGCTAGCTTTGATACATCCGGCTTCGCACCTACATGTTCATCTTCACCAAAGTTTAAAAAGTTACGTATGTGTCATTGACTAATATTCTCTGTTAAATGTACTTTTACGTTAAAAGCAATACCGAGATTTTTACCTCACTTGCTCCTACTCGCTTCCTACATTCGGCCTACCCTTTACAGGAGCAGACCCGCGCCAGGCGAGATACAAAAGGTTCGACGTCCGAAAACTTTGTGTTCTGCCTTACGGCGGGTCTTCTCATGTGGGAAGCCTCTTCAGAGAGGTCCACCGCATGAGCGTCTTGGGAAGTGAGTCCAGTGGTGGTTTCCCGTCGCCTTCCACTGATGATGATGAAATGATAATGAGGACAACACAACACCCAGTCCCTTAGCGGAGAAAATCTCCGACCCAGCCGGGAATCGAACCCGGGCCCCTTGGCGGGACAGACCGCCGCGCTGACCACTTTTTTTGTGTAGTAGCCATTGCACCACGTTTTTTTGTGATCTCATTTTGTTCGTTTTCGTTCGTTCTATTTGCTCCGGGCGGACGTTCCATGACGTTTGTTCAAGTTCATCGTTGAACGATTAACTCAGTTTTTTTTTTATTACAGAGGGCATTTAACCTTCTGACCGAACACGCTGAGCTACCGTGCCGGCATCACTCAGCTATCGGGGCGGACTCTACAGCCGAAAGATAATGCCTATTCAAATTTCAAACCAGTCGCAATAAGAGTGGCGCTATTAGCACCGTTTTGAAGTCACAAATCAAGTTTGCTTTAAACACGCGGGTTAACGGTCGTGAACGTGAGTCATCTTTGAGGCAGGACGCGATGAGCTGATCTTACAGGCGGAGGCCACGACGTTTGGAAAGCGAATTTACTTCAAACTTTGTACACTCGTTGTACTCTATGAGGACAACAAAATGTGTAAGCAGTAGCGCGTACTTCTCAAGCGTTACTGAGAAAATCGCAAGATAATTTCGGTCGTCAAATGTATACCAGTGCTTCGTCATTTTTACCATGAAGCGGCGACAGCCAAGTGGTTGGCTTCCAAGCCCCGTAATTACTGGATCGAGTCCCGTTCGTCTGTGTTTTTTTTATTTTCAACACAGTAAGTTTCTTTACTATTTATATTACAATTGATATAATGGGAAAAATACGTATAATCGGATGAACTTTTATTAAATTTACATTGTTATTTGGCAGTCTACTAATTTTTATCATCACAAATAATATAATATTCATAACTATCGACTAGTAAACGACCAAACGCATAAAGTGATACTGAAAATGTACGAGGGCAGTTCAATAAGTAATGCAACACTTTTTTTTCTCGGCCAATTTTGGTTGAAAAAACCGGAAATTTCTTGTGGAATATTTTCAAACATTCCCGCTTCGTCTCGTATAGTTTCATTGACTTCCGACAGGTGGCAGCGCTGTACGGAGCTGTTAAAACGGCGTCTGTAACGGATGTGCGTTGCAAACAACGGGCAGTGATCGAGTTTCTTTTGGCGGAAAACCAGGGCATCTCAGATATTCATAGGCGCTTGCAGAATGTCTACGGAGATCTGGCAGTGGACAAAAGCACGGTGAGTCGTTGGGCAAAGCGTGTGTCATCATCGCCGCAAGGTCAATCAAGACTGTCCGATCTCCCGCGTGCGGGCCGGTCGTGCACAGCTGTGACTCCTGCAATGGCGGAGCGTGCGAACACACTCGTTCGAGATGATCGACGGATCACCATCAAACAACTCAGTGCTCAACTTGACATCTCTGTTGGTAGTGCTGTCACAATTGTTCCCCAGTTGGGATATTCAAAGGTTTGTTCCCGCTGGGTCCCTCGTTGTCTAACCGAACACCGTAAAGAGCAAAGGAGAACCATCTGTGCGGAATTGCTTGCTCGTCATGTGGCTGAGGGTGACAATTTCTTGTCAAAGATTGTTACAGGCGATGAAACATGGGTTCATGACTTCAAACCTGGAACAAAACGGCAATCAATGGAGTTGCGCCACACCCACTCCCCTACCAAGAAAAAGTTTAAAGCCATACCCTCAGCCGGTAAAGTCATGGTTACAGTCTTCTGGGACGCTGAAGGGGTTATTCTGTTCGATGTCCTTCCCCATGGTCAAACGATCAACTCTGAAGTGTATTGTGCTACTCTTCATAAATTGAAGAAACAACTTCAGCGTGTTCGTAGGCACAAAAATCTGAACGAACTTCTCCTTCTTCATGACAACGCAAGACCTCACACAAGTCTTCGCACCCGAGAGGAGCTCACAAAACTTCAGTGGACTGTTCTTCCTCATGCACCCTACAGCCCCGATCTCGCACCGTCGGATTTCCATATGTTTGGCCCAATGAAGGACGCAATCCGCGGGAGGCACTACGCGGATGATGAAGAAGTTATTGATGCAGTACGACGTTGGCTCCGACATCGACCAGTGGAATGGTACCATGCAGGCATACAGGCCCTTATTTCAAGGTGGCGTAAGGCCGTAGCATTGAATGGAGATTACGTTGAAAAATAGTGTTGTGTAGCTAAAAGATTGGGGAATAACCTGGTGTATTTCAATGCTGAATAAAACAACCCCTGTTTCAGAAAAAAAAATGTGTTGCATTACTTATTGAACTGCCCTCGTATGCTCCGCGATTTGAGAAACCCCTTATACCTGGAAGGAGCCCGAAACGACTTGTTACCTCCAAGTTTTGACCGGCACAGACGGCTTTCGAAGGATGTACAATTAATCGTCGCTTTCGACATTACGAGCACAAGTTGCAGGATGGTATTTTTCGTAAAAACATGGAAAACATTAAGTTAAATGACACCAGCTGCATCGAATAAATGCTATGTTTCCGCATACGCAAGATCTTTTGTCGTTTTCCTTGGAAGAACAAACCTCGTTAACATTTTCAAAAATCTCCCTTTCGGACGATAATTTGGAAGCAAACCATGCATAACGCAGTATTTCCTTAAAAATCGGCGCTGATAATTGGCTATGCAGTATGGAGTGTATTTTAATAGTGTGGTGTCACCGCCAGACACCACACTTGCTAGGTGGTAGCCTTTAAATCGGCCGCGGTCCGTTAGTATACGTCGGACCCTCGTGTCGCCACTATCAGTGATTGCAGACCGAGCGCCACCACACGGCAGGTCTAGAGAGACTTCCTAGCACTCGCCCCAGTTGTACGACCGACTCTGCTAGCGATGGTTCACTGACAAATTACGCTCTCATTTGCCGAGACGATAGTTAGCATAGCTTTCAGCTACGTCATTTGCTACGACCTAGCAAGGCGCCATTATCAATAGATAGTTAACTTGTGATGCCTGTACCGTCAGACTAATGTACAACACTTATGGATTAAAGTTAAGTATTACATCAACTACGTACTTTATTTGCTACTATTAATTCCCTTAACTGTTCCAGACCTCGCGCCAGCCTGCGTGAGCTTAAGCGCGTGCCTTTCGGCTTCCTCTCATAGTGAATTGGCTGTCTTGCCAAGTCACAACACATCTTTTTATCGTTCATGCAATAATGTGAATTAATATTTCATACGCTGCAGTTACGGTCAGCCATCTCCCAGGGCAACCAAAGAATCCACAGTAATGGCCGGAAGATTGCAGTTTCGTCAGATCATAACAAAATGAACCGCAAAAATCGGGAAACATTATTATGGAGTCGTCATCTATCTGTCGCCTCGTGGATCATACATGAAATTAATATTCAAATATCAATATTTCTGCTCGCTTTTGCTTGACAATTATAAACTGATATCATACCTCATTGAAGGTGTGGCGTCATACCGTTTCTACATGCGTGTCCTTTGGAAATACATGGCATCAGGTACTTCGCACTGTAGATCGTATTACTTTCTCTAACTTGTCTATTCACATAGGGAGCGTGAGAGGAATGGCTGCATTAATGTCTCTGCATGTAATGTATTCAGTCTAATCTTCCCTTCACGGTCCTATGAAACACAATCACGTGAATCAATCAAAAGTCTCACTATTGGAGCTGCTGTTCTTTCGATCTGGTCAGTATTCCCTCTTACTCCTATTTGGTGCACTTGAGCAATTTTCCAGAATGCGTCACATGACTGCTTAACATTTAATATTGAATTTTGCTAGTATCCTGCAAAGAGCATAAGTCTGGCTCATGACTAATCTACGACAGCCTCTGTGATCATTCCATTCGTTATCTCATAATTTGTTTCATCGATTGTAGGATATCCTGAAAGTATTGTATTAGCACGACATCGAAACATACAGGCGCTCCACCTGTCTTAGTTCACTCTCTAGTGGACTGACTTTGACATACATAGCTGAGAGGGACAATCACTGTACGGAGAAAGGGGAATTTTCGTGTTGTTGAGATGAATTGAAAACTGTTGCAGAAAATGTAGAGTAAGTTATGAGGCGCCAACTGCTCGTGAATGATCGGTAAAACGAATAGCTGATCAACAGCAGCGGCCAGCCGACAGTCGTGCGAGAATAAAGCCGCTGCCAAAGAAAAAGATTATGAAAAAAATGTTAAAAAATTTCTTTCGTTCTTTCTTTTTTGTGAATGGATAATGATCTGCACCGTATCAGGCTTGATAGATTGTGATTTATAAATGTAACAATTGATTGTAAATGCTAGATAATGCATTAAGTGACCCTTGACTGCACATATTGTGTAAAACTACAGTGGTGTGAAAGTCCATTTTTTTCTGGAGGTGTTGCAGATAGGCTCTGGGTGATTTTCTCTGCCGAACTATTGTGATACTACATGACTGGTTTGGACTGATTGCCTGATTAGAGAGCAAGTGAATTGGTCCTACAAAATTGTAATTTTACTGAGGATTCCTAACATACAAGGAAATTTCGGAAATTTCTGAGTAGTCATATAGATATTTGATTCGGGGATGGATTATTATCGTGAGATAGCAAAATGTGCGGCAAAAATTATATAGGCCCCATATTCGTGTGGTGGTTCCCTAGACCGATAACTCGTACTCAGTGCGTCAAGTTTTCTACTGGCCAATAGGTTGACATAACGGTTTACTCCGAGCGTAGTAAACGCCAGGAGAATAAAAGAGAACCGCCAAAGCCTGATATACAACACAGAACATTTATTTCCTGGAAAACTTGACAGAAAGCTGGGGAGGTATCCAGGAAAACATAATCAGAAATGTACTCACCGTATGGGTGTTTCTTCTTACAACAATGCAGAAGCGGTACTTAATGTCAAACCGCAAATGAAGTCCCTATAGCAAGAGTCTATGAACTTTAGTCAGCAGTCGGGTTATGCCAGGCACATGCGCCGCGCATGCTGCTGCTTGTGAGTGGGAGACAGTCGTGGCCAACTGTCATTGTGTGTGTTGCATATGTGTACCATGCTGTGCTGTCCGGAGCAGCAACTTCAGTTGCGACTCCGACTGAACAGCACTGAATTGCCAGATAAACAGCAGAGCTGCATATCTGACTGACGTATCAGACAGGCTGTCAGCCGCCTTCCTGTAGCCAAGTAAGTTACTGATTAACTCTCTTTGGGGACGGTCTTTCTTATATATCCACAGGACCACACCAGGCCTCTTATCGTAAGTGTGATTTTCATTTCTCTACAAACATAACAATTCTTCTGGAATGTTCCAAATGTTCTCCAATCTATGATACGGTCTGTAAAAGTATCCTACATTTGCCCACAGACTTTGGGCAGTGCATACGTGACTCAATGCATTCCCAAGCCATGCTATTCGTCGGTTCAATACCGAGCAATATTTTACCGTCGTTTTATTCAAGGCCAGATAAGTCTCCCATTTATTTTAGCTCCTCTGCTGCGACCATACACAATGAGAATTTTCGACGTGCAATAGTTTAGCAAAATTTAAATTTTACTATCATGCCAAATCAAGTTTCACACATCTCACGACATGTATACGACAGCGGTAATCATAACTAATTCATTTTCTCATGAGTGTGCTGAAAGGAACATAAGGCTTTAGAAAATGAAGTCCCTACCAGTGAACAATCTGCCTGACAAAAAAGTGGTGCATCCAGAAGATGTGGTCAGATCTCAGTGTGACTCCACATACATACATACACACTATCGGCATGTATGTAAATGATTAGCCGGCCGGAGTGGCCGTGCGATTCTAGGCGCTACAGTCTGGATCCGAGCGACCGCTACGGTCGCAGGTTCGAATCCTGCCTCGGGAATGGATGTGTGTGATGTCCTTAGGTTAGTTAGGTTTAATTAGTTCTAAGTTCTAGGCGACTAATGACCTCAGAAGTTAAGTCGCATAGTGCTCAGAGCCATTTTTGTAAATGATTGTAGTTACAGTTCTCTGTGACAGCTTGAACGGCCACTACAGAGGATTACCCCATGTTTAGTGATGTTACTAGAGCTTTACGATATACAAGGTGTGTGAACAGATGAACAGATGTTGAGTCATCACTGTAAAGGACATGGTGATCCTGCACACACTTGTGAGACAGATTATCAGCATCTGATAGATTTTTGTAGACCCCTTACTATAGTTTCCATTTGGCTGACTGGGTGAATGTGCAATATCCTGATTTTGCGGGAATCTGGATGTGACAGTGGCCCATTGTTGGACTACGCAGAATGTTGACGGCAGGGGTACTGGTTGTCAAGATTCCGTTTGACAACTTCAGACCACCATCAGGACGGGTCGTCATATGTTGCACCAAACACATCATAATCCCTTAACATCTGCAACTACCATCCTAGGACAAGTAAGGGACTCCTTGCAACAGTCTGTGTCATCCTGCACGATTGGTCAGAGGCTATCAGTGGCTGAATAGGGAATCACCATCCCGCACGCAAGATGCCATTAACACTATGTGGTATCGTGTATCGGCACCATCACAAGGGCGTTGCTACGTTGGTACCGCAGTAGCAAGTTTCAGATAGTGGTCGCTCAGCATCGGGTGGACCCAATGATGCGCACCTGCTAAGCCATACAGCCAGTGGCTCCGTAGCACGAGCGCCCTCTGCTGCCGTGATATGCGATGGCAGCCACGCCGCCGCTTGCACTTGAAGCCTGTTCACTTTGAGAGGCTATGGAGATGCTGCCTAGTTGTGGCACCGACATCATCATTTGTGCTACAGTACAGAGGGACTCTTCGCTGCTGGCCGCTGTGGCCGACCTCAGTCCCATAGTGCTCAGAGTCATTTGAACCATTTTTGGACTCTTCCCTGTTGACATTGAGAGCTGGATTCATTGTGCATTATTTCTAACGAGTCTTCGTTCGCTTGGAGAAATACAAGTTAAGTAAACCTTATGTTTGTTGTGTTAACTTGTTCACTAATCGTTTCTGATCCAGTCCAGCTTTCCTGGGATGAGAGTTGTGGCACCACTGTGTAGCCCACCTCTCCTTACTGTCGAGCATAACGTCGTACACGACAGACACAACACATACGGCTGTATCTGTAGTGGTGGCGTGACCGGGAGGCAAGCACTCCTAACGCTTGGCGCCGCATTGTGTTTAACGATGAAGTGCGCATCTGCACTAACCCGTATAACCATCGTCAGCGAATATGGCGACAACCTGGAGAAAGATCCCTTTCTTCCACTGTTTCGCAGAGACACAGCTGTGTTATTCCTGGGGTCACGGTGGGGGAACCATTAAGTACGACTTAAGGTCACGGCTGATAGTGGCTGAAGGAGTTGTTGACGGCTCACTAGTACATCACTTACTTCCTGCGTTCTCATGTGTTACCTCTCATGTAACAATATCGTGGTGCCACGTTTCATCAGGACAATACTCTTCCACACATGGCACGTGCTGTATGAACTGTCTGCGTGATGATGGGGTACTCCCGTGATCATGAAACATTTCCAGATCTGTCCCCCATAGAACATATGTGGGACCAGCTCAGACGTCGACAGTATCCAGGATATCGAGGACCATTTATAGCAGTTGTTGGCCAGCGTACCTCAGGAGAGCATAAAACGGGTGTACGATAAGCTTTCTCAACCCAATCAGTGCGTGCATCCAGACCAGAATGGTTGCAAAGTCTTACTGGAAAGTGGGCTCATACAGCCAAATTGCTTGTAAATTTGATTCAATTTTGTAATCACTGAAATAGTATCATACGCCCTCTCAATCTGTTTCGTTTACTCCTTTTCGAGGTGCTTCGCTACTTCGTCACACAGTGTAAAATGTTTCCAGCAATCCTAAGCACTACTAAACTTAAACTGAGCTGTGCTTTACTGTTTTGTCTTTGACTTAGTTCATTCACGCTAATTTCCAGGTAGAGAAGAATTCACGTAGGAAGACTAACTACCCATCAGTATTCGACCTCACCAAAGAGAATATTGCGCATTATGCAAATTCTCTGCAAACTAGGAGTGGTTCTACGGTAGAACTGTGTCCGCTGGATGTACAAGCTTCCAATAGCCGGCGCGAGTTGCAGCTTCCCGTCTGCCCACCCGTAGATGCCTATCGTCGATAACGGACGGCGCCTGCTTGTAGCCGTAATTTGCTGACGAAGCCGCAGCAGCGGCGGAACATTGGGAGGTAGGCAGGCAGCCCTGCCCAGCCCAGCCTGGCACTCCGCTATCTTCCGCCTGAAAGCCGGATGCGACATCCCCACAACTCGCAACCTGCTGCACCAGGCCCAGATGGCTATCACTGCGACGCAAGCTGTACCCACTGAACGGGAAGACACTTTATCTCAACATTTCTTCATTTGCGTTCTTTCGACTAATGTATGACGGCGGAGTTAGATACGAGGGAAGATCGGAGAGTAGCGCACAATAGTTTTTTGTGTCAGCAGAAGAGCCAACACCGTGTTACGAGTGGAGGCCGAAAACACGCGTTTTAGCTCACGCAGGCTGGCGTGAGGAGGGAAGAACTATACTGACATGAGGTCTGGAACATGACAAGGAATGAGAATTAAAAAGCGGACGTAATTAGTTTGATAACTTTAATCCATTAATGATGAACGTCACTTTTGACGGTACATGATTCACAATATTATTAGTTCAGAATACGTTCTTGAGGACAGTAATTATAGTAACTGAATATGGCGCCTTGCCAGGTCGCAGCAAATGACGTAGCTGAAGGCTATGCTAAAACTGTCGTCTCTGCAAATGAGAGCGTGTGTAGACAGTGAACCATCGTTAGCAAAGTCGGCTTTACAACTGGGGCGAGTGAGTGCTAGGGAGTCTCTCTAGAGTAGACCTGCCGTGTGGCGGCACTCGGTCTGCAATCACTGATAGTGGCGACACGCGGGTCCGGCGTATACTAACGGACCGCGGCCGATTTAAAGGCTACCACATAGCAAGTGTGGTGTCTGGCGGTGACACCACAAGTTTTATCACCAAAATGTTTAAATGAGTAATAAGACAAAAAATCATAAATGTACTTACTTCTTTTGCCTATTTTTCTATGTAGTCACTAACGTTCTCAACATATTTCTCCATTCGTGGTACCTGTTTCAACATGCCCCGGTTCGTAGAAGTCCGTTTCATTGGAGTAACCGAGCGAGGTGGCGCAGTGGTTAGCACACTGGACTCGCATTCGGGAGGACGACGGTTCAATCCCGTCTCCGGCCATCCTGATTTAGGTTTTCCGTGATTTCCCTAAAACGTTTCAGGCAAATGCCGGGATGGTTCCTTTGAAAGGGCACGGCCGATTTCCTTCCCAATCCTTCCCTAACCCGAGCTTGCGCTCCGTCTCTAATGACCTCGTTGTCGACGGGACGTTAAAACACTAACCACCACCATTGGAGTATAGCCATCTGCAGACTGTTGATCTCACCTCCGCATCTGTCGTAAAGTGTTGGCCGACCAGGAATTTCTTCGTGGGGCTAAACAGCTGAAAGCCCGACGGTAGTATGTCCGGACTGTACGGTGGAAACTGGAGCGCCTCCCACCCACACCAGCCGACTTTCTCACGAACGCCGGCCGGTGTGGCCGTGCGGTTCTAGGCGCTTCAGTTTGGAACCGCGCGACCGCTACAGTCGCAGGTTCGAATCCTGCCTCGGGCATGGATGTGTGTGATGTCCTTAGGTTAGTTAGGTTTAAGTAGTTCTAAGTTCTAGGGGACTGATGACCTCAGATGTTAAGTCCGATAGAGCTCAGAGCCATTTTTTTTCTCACGAACGGAAGCACTAATATGGGGGCGAGCATTGTCATAAAGAATTCTGACAGCATTAATGTTGTGCCGCTTGTCACAAAGGGCATAACGCAACTTAACCAAAGTTTTAATGTAGGCTGTAGCATTCACAGTGGTCCCGTGTTCAGCAAAGTCCACCACTAATACACCATGCATATCTCAGAACACTGTTAGAAGCTCTTTCCTATCAGAATGAGTCACTCTGAATTTTTTCATAGCGAGGAGCCAGCATATTTCCATTCCACAGAGGCCTGCTGAGTTTCGGACGTGTAGTGGTACTCCCACGACTCATCACCAATGACAATATCCTTCAGAGAGTCATGCGCTTCTGTTACGAAGCGCATAGAGTGATTTGTTTTATTTCGTCTTGTTTTAGGGCGCAAAAACAACTAAGTTCATAGGCGCCCATGTTAGAACTTTAAAACACGAAAATAAAAAACTAGTTAAAAGCTGCCAGGCAGTAAGCCCAATCGACGGCAGGAAAGACAGCTAAAAACAGGGCGCCGGAGAAAGGTCCCTAAAATATGCCATAGCAACAAAAGAGGTCCTGAACTAAAGATTGAATGCCCCTCACCATATTGCTACGACGCATAAAAAGTAAAACTCGGTCGACAGCTCGAGCATCGTTTGCTAAAACGGCCGATAACTCAGACGGCAAACATAAAACAGAACCTCGTAAGTGGTTATAAATAAAGACATTCCATCAGGAAATGGCGAACGTCAAAGGTTGAGGATTACGAGCACAAAGTGGTGCGGGATCACAACTGAAGAAACGGCGATGGCTAAAAGCACAGTGCCCAATACGCGACCAAGCTAAAATAATCTCCTCACTGCGAGAAGGCCGAGAGGAGGTCAGCCAAGCCGCTGGGAGAGGTTTAATTCCCCGGAGCTTGTTCCCACGAAGGAACGACCAGTGGCGATGTCAAAGTGGCACCACCTGCTGACAGAGGGCAACAACGAGATCATCGGGGTGAATGTAAGTACTACCGGGCTCAAGTATGAGTATTGCACCCTTGGCAGCAGCGTCAGCGACCTCATTTCCGGTCAGACCGACGTGACCAGGGACGCACATAAACATAACAGTCACTCTGTCTTTGGTGTAACGTCACGTGTGCTGGACTGCTGTTGAAACTGCTCGTCAGTATTTTAAAGAGTTTTAGTTTTCTGTTACTTATTTTAAAGTTTATTTGTGTTAATATTTGCTGTAAAAGTAATTTATTAGTGGATTTTCATTAATCTCAGTCTTTCTTTCTGTGTTACTAACTCGAGTGGTCCGTTATTCGTGGGTGTGCTTACGTCGTTTATCCAAGTCTCACGCCTCAGCAGTGGCTTTACATTTCGCGGCGTGCGGTTGGAGTTATAGCGGATATAAAGCTAAGCTCTGACAAAGCTGTTTGTGCACTGTTACACAGTTAATAAAATTAGTAGTTTTCAACGGTGTTTCGTGCTGTTTGCAGCAAAATAACGGTTTAATAAACTTTTGGAAACGTTCCCTCAATGTGTTTTGTTTTTCTGTGCGTTGAAGTCGTTTAGTAAATTTAAGACTGTAGTTTTCAGCTGGCGTTTCTTATCGTTTCTGGTGAAATATTTCAGTAAAATTTTCATTCACTGTTTTAACTTCGTTGAGTGTTCCAGTGGCCGCTTGAATACTTGGTTTTAGCTAAGAAATTGTGTGAAGTTTTGGTGGTACTGGTATTAATTGTGGTTTAGTAGTATTAATAAAAGTTGTTGCTTTCTTAGTAGAGAGAGAATTTCGAGGCCACAATTGTTACTACTTTTCTACTGTTGTAACTGAACCTAAGTAACGTAGACGTTTAATTTTTTTCAGTAACTGTAAAATTTTACCATGAGTGAGAAGTGCGGGCTTAGTCGTAGGTTTGTGAGCAGTGGGTACGGTGTGGCATTTGTTCAAAGTATTTTCATTGGGGGGAATGCAGTGGGGAAGCCAGTGGGCATTCTAGCGAGATCCTCTTCTGGGAATGCAGAATCTGTAGCAAACATAAGTTGATAGAGGAGGAGCAGGAGCGTAATATCTGTGCCTTTCAGGTGCAGTTACAATATTCAATTGAGGAGCTAAAGAGGTTGAGGTTGGGGAATAGGAACTGACAGTTTGTAAGAAGGCAACTAGGAGGTGGAGGTATTCAGACAGCTGTACTTTGCGTGTATGCAATAGATTTGACCAACTGTCAGAGTTGCTTGGAGAGGAGTCTCTTGTAGCTGTAGGTGTAGGAAACATGCAGCAACCTTCAGCAGTCAGGAGGCCTACATCAGTTGCAAAGTCTAACAGAAAGAAGAAGGTTCTGCAGCTAGGTAGGTCGCAAGATAGAGGTGTGGGCCAGTAGCTACAGGAAGTGCTGGGGAGCGAGCACCAGGTCACCAACATTGTGAAGCCTAGTGCAGGGTTAGCTAGCGCAACTTACAGCACTTATGGAGGAATTTTACGAAAGAGGATCAGGTGGTGGTTGTGGATGGAGTAGGGAATAGTCTTGCTAGGGACGGGGAATATGATGTAGATGGCGACATGGTAAAGATAGCTACTCAAACTGGTTGCACTAATGTGCATTTCGAGCAACTGTTCATGATCGGAATCTTAATGCAGCTGTTAGGCGTTTAACATGGGGCTGGGGAAGGCACTGATGGCAGAGGGCATGGGTCACATTGCAGTGGTACCAGTTGAGTCCATCAATACATCGGGTTTCACTAGGTACGGCCTGCAACTCAATAGGTATGGGAAGGGGAGGTTGGCAAAGCTTATAGGTGACAGTGTAGTGGCTGGCGGTGAGATCACTTATTGAAAAATTTCTGTAGTAGTTGGTGTTAGAGCTGCACCATCTCTAGATTGAAGGTAGCTGATAGGTATATCTGCTTAAAGGAAGTCCCTCTAACTAAGGAATCACCTTCAGAGAAGGTTGTGTGTCTAAGTAGAGAAGGAATTAGCACATTTCATGAAAATATAGAGGTATCAGAGATAAAGTTAGTGAACTGTTTATAAATGTTAACTCTGACATTATTGATATATCGCAGCACCGCTTAAATAATTTGACAAATCAGTGGCTTCTTTTACCAGGATGCAGATTAGGTGGCTGTTTTTCTAGGAGTTCCTTCTGGAGTGGCGAGTAGCCATGTACGTAAAAAACAGTATTCCATTTGAGTCCATAGACGTATCACGGCACTGCACTGAACAGTATTTGAATGATGTGCAAGGGCAGTTAAATTTAGTGAAACTAAACTTCTAATTGTTGTTGTTTATAGGTCCCCTAACTCTGACTTCAGAGTATTTCTAATCGAGCTACAGAGGGTTCTTGGTTCACTTTATAGAAAGTATCAAAAATTAGTTATATGTGGTGACTTCAATATTAATTTTGTATATGACTGTGCAAGAAAACGGATGTTGGTAGTTCTTGTAAATTCATATGATCTGATGCATACTGTGTTTTTTCCAAATAGGGTGCAGGGGAACAGTAACACAACCATAGACAATATTTTTATTCATTCTTCCTTACTAGATGGGCATTCTGTTAGTAAAAGGGTGAATGGCCTTGCAAACCATGATGTACAAATTTTAACACTAAAAGGCTTTAGTACTCAAACAAGTGTCACATATAATTACAATCTATGTAGGAAAGCTAATCCAACAGCAATAGAGAGTTTTTTATACCTTGACAAGGAACAAGAGTAGCAAGATGTTTTTAGTGCCGATAACATAGATGACAAGTACAATGCTTTCCTTAACACATTTCTCATTCTCTTTGAGAGTTGCCTTACATTAGAATGTTCTAAGCGGAGAACTCGCAGTAAAAGGCAGCCTGGGTGGCTGAGTAGTGTGCTATCATGTAGAACAAAGCGGGAATTATATCAAAATGTTAGAAGCACCCACAATCAAGTTTCAGTAGCCCACTACAAACAGTATTGTAAGGTGCTTCAAATGGTATTAGGAAGACAAAGAGTATGTGGTACACAAATAGAATAGCTAATTCACAGGATAAAATTAAAAACCATATGGCCAGTTCTGCAGGAAGTGTCTGGTCAGCAGCACAAGGTCGACGATATAGAGTCAGTTCGTAGAAAAAAGATTTCTGTTTCTGATAAGTCAGATATATGTACAGTATTTAACAATCATTTTCTGGGCATTGCTGGTGAATTAAATAAAAGCTTACTTTATAACACTCTTGGGAAATTCCTATCCGAGACTGATGTCTGAAAAACTCCTCTGTGATATTAACAAGGGGAGATTGAGTCAATAATTAAATCACTGAAGACTAAGCAGTCTCATGGATATGATGGAGTATCTAGCAGAATATTAAAGTATTGTGCTGCACATGTTAGCCCTGTACATCCCTATATTTGTAGCTTTTCCTTTAACAATAGTCGGTTTCCTGAACGATTAAAGTACTCAGTAGTAAAGTGGCTTTATAAAAATGGAGAAAGGGATAATGTAGATAATTTTAGACCTACTTCTATGCCGTCAGTGTCTGCTAAAGTTATTGAGAAGGCTGCGAATGTAAGGGTAATTGATCATTTTATATTACGTAGTTTGTATAACGTAAAGTTCGGCTTTAGAAGTCGTTTAACAATTGAAAATGCTGTATCTAAAATGGTTCAAATGGCTCTGAGCACTATGGGACTTAACATCTGAGGTCATCAGCCCCTAGAACTTAGAACTACTTAAACCTAACTAACCTAAGGACATCACACACATCCATGCCCGAGGCAGGATTCGAACCTGCGATCGTACCTGTCGCGCGGTTCCAAACTGAAGCGCCTAGAATCGCTCGGCCACTGCGGCCGGCGCTGTATTCTCATTCCTCTGAGAGGTACTGCGTGTATTAAACAAAAGGTTTCGAACGCTAGGCATTTTGATTTAACTAAGGCATTTGATTGTGTTGATCACAAAATATTGCTCCAGAAGTTGCATCATTATGGAATAAAGGGAGCAGCTCACAATTGGTCCATCTCTTACTTTAACAACAGACAGCAAAAGGTCATTATTCACAATGTTGAGAATGGCTGTGATGTGGAGTTTGAATGGGGTACGGTCAATTGGGGGTGCCCCAGGAATCAGTGTTGGGGCTACTCCTGTTCCTTATTAATATAAATGATATGCCCTGTAGTATTACATGTAATTCTAAAATATTTCTGTCTGCTGATGACACTAGCTTGGTAGTAAAGGATGGTGTGTGCAGCACTGGCTCGGTTTCAAATAATGCAGTCCATGACGTAAATTCATGGCTTGTAGAAAATAAACTAATGCTAAATCACAGTAGGACTCAGTTTTTACAGTTTCTGACACACAACGCCACAAAACCGTATGTTTTAATTTCCTAGAATAAGCATACGATTAGTGAAACTGAACAGTTCAAATTTCTGTGTGTTCAGATAGAGAGTAAACTGTCGTGGAAAGCCCACGTTCAGGATCTTGTTCAAAGACTTAATGCTGCCATTTTTACTATTGGAACGGTATCTGAAATAAGTGATCATTCGACACGAAAATTAGTCAATTTTGCTTATTTTCATTCGCTTATGTCGTATGGTATTATATTTTGGTGTAACACTTCCCATTCTAAAACGATAGCTTTGGCTCAGAAACGGGCAGTTCGGGCAATAAGTGGTGTACGTTCGTGGACCTCTTGTCTATCCCTGTGCACTAGTCCGGGTATTTTGACATTGGCTTCTAATGGTTCAAATGGCTCTGAGCACTATGGGCCTTTAAATTTGAGGTCATCAGTCCCCTAGAACTTAGAACTACTTAAACCTAATTAACCTAAGGAAATCACACACATTCATGCCAGAGGCAGGATCCGAACCTGCGACCGTAGCAGCAGCGCGGTTCCGGACTGAAGCGCCTAGAACCGCTCAGCCACAGTGGCCGGCCATTGGCCTCTCAATACATATATTCTTTACTGTCGTTTCTTGTTAACAATATCAGCTTCTTCCCAAGAAATAAAAACTTTCATTCACTTAATACTCGGCAGAAATCCAGTCTGCATTTGGATCGCACTTCCTTAACCCTCATGTGGAAAGGTTTGCAGTATACTGTTGCATCCATGTTCAATAAGCTATAACAAGAATTCAAAAATCTTAGCAATAATCCATGCGCTTTCAAATCGAAACTGAAGAGTTTCCTCATGGGTCACCCTTCTATTCTGTTGTGGAGTTCCTTGAAAAATTGAGCTGATTCTTATGTTATATTGTTGACTGCGTTTACTTAAACTTATGGCTTGAATTTTTTTGGGTTCATAAACATTTTATTCTATCTGTTATTACTTTTGTGTCGTAATTTCATGTACTGACACGTTCCATGACTTTGGAGATTTGCTCCTCAATTTGGTCCTACGGAACTAGACGTATAAATAAAGTAAATAAAATAAAAATGAGGAAGTGAAAGCTTTCCTGGACGCGTTGCACTAAGGGATGCACCATATATAGCTCACATAGTCTCTGAAGGGCACTGAGAGAGTCGGAACAAATGACACAATTGAAAAGCTTGTGTCGCCGGATGTACTGTGTTGCCTGATACAGGGCAAAGAGCTGCACCATAAATATTGAGGAGTGCTCCGGAAGCCGATACCGGAAATCGTCGGTCACAAAGGCATACCCGATACCACGGTCAATCGGAGAGCCATCAGTGTGCACAAAGGTACTACCGTGAAGTTCCGCGCGAAGTTTGAGAAACTTGCGGCAATGGAGAGAGGCTGGAGTAGGAAACGAATGTAGTCCAAGGAGAACACGGGCCGACGCACGAAGCAAGGGTGGGGAAGGGCTTACACCCATTGGAAAAGTGGCAGGTAACGTGAAGTTAAGCTGCCGGAGCAACAGCCGAAAGTGAACTTTAGGAGGTAACAGGGAAGAGGGAGGTGCACCATTCTGGCGGTCCAAATTGCTGCCTAAATGGCTCCGACATTCTGTGGGGTTGCAGCTGTCACCGGCAGCTCGGAGCGTGACGAATCGCCAATGATCAAACGGCCCTCTTCCAACAATGGACACCACCTAGAGACATTGCTAGGGTCCGTACAGTCATCCCCATAGACGCCACTCTTGTACCTGTGATTTTCACTCGGTTTATGGCCTTTGACTCACAAATATCGAACTACACTTCGCTGCTCTTCACAAGTTGACGGCAGTAACATGCGTGCCATGTTTGTTTCGTAGTTCAAGATTCTCTCGCTAGAGCCGCTCATGAAGACAAAATACACTCGGTAGCGCAAACTTCAAACTATTTCATCGTGAAATGTGGACTTCCAGTTGCAGTATCAGGGGAGAAAAAATTATGGTGCCTTACTTTCAGATCCTCCCTCATTGCCTGGACCATACATAGAAAGAACTACTACATTATACTGGAGAAAGTGTCTGAAAGAAGTACGCAGTGAGACGAACAGAAATGACACTTTTAATCAAAGACGATCATTACACTGAAGTTACCGCGATTTGTTATGGTCCTCTAGACATTACAAGCAGCGTGAGAGGGTTCTTCGTTCATCTACATCTACATCTACATTTATACTCCGCAAGCCACCCAACGGTGTGTGGCGGAGGGCACTTTACGTGCCACTGTCATTACCTCCCTTTCCTGTTCCAGTCGCGTATGGTTCGCGGGAAGAACGACTTTCTGAAAGCCTCCGTGCGCGCTCTAATCTCTCTAATTTTACATTCGTGATCTCCTCGGGAGGTATAAGTAGGGAGAAGCAATATATTCGATACCTCATCCAGAAACGCACCCTCTCGAAACCTGACGAGCAAGCTACACCGCGATGCAGAGCGCCTCTCTTGTAGAGTCTGCCACTTGAGTTTATTAAACATCTCCGTAACGCTATCACGGTTACCAAATAACCCTGTGACGAAACGCGCCGCTCTTCTTTGGATCTTCTCTATCTCCTCCGTCAACCCGATCTGGTACGGATCCCACACTGATGAGCAATACTCAAGTATAGGTCGAACGAGTGTTTTGTAAGCCACCTCCTTTGTTGATGGACTACATTTTCTAAGCACTCTTCCAATGAATCTCAACCTGGTACCCGCCTTACCAACAATTAATTTTATTTGATCATTCCACTTCAAATCGTTCCGCACGCAGACTCCCAGATATTTTACAGAAGTAACTGCTACCAGTGTTTGTTCCGCTATCATATAATCATACAATAAAGGATCCTTCTTTCTATGTATTCGCAATACATTACATTTGTCTATGTTAAGGGACAGTTGCCACTCCCTGCACCAAGTGCCTATTCGCTGCAGATCTTCCTTCATTTCGCTACAATTTTCTAATGCTGCAACTTCTCTGTATACTACAGCATCATCCGCGGAAAACCGCATGGAACTTCCAACACTATCTACTAGGTCATTTATATATATTGTGAAAAGCAATGGTCCCATAACACTCCCCTGTGGCACGCCAGAGGTTACTTTAACGTCTGTAGACGTCTCTCCATTGATAACAACATGCTGTGTTCTGTTTGCTAAAAACTCTTCAATCCAGCCACACAGCTGGTCTGATATTCCGTATGCTCTTACTTTATCAGGCGACAGTGCGGAACTGTATCGAACGCCTTCTGGAAGTCAAGAAAAATAGCATCTACCTGGGAGCCTGTATCTAATATTTTCTGGGTCTCATGAACAAATAAAGCGAATTGGGTCTCACACGATCGCTGTCTCCGGAATCCATGTTGATTCCTACGTAGTAGATTCTGGGTTTCCAAAAACGACATTATACTCGAGCAAAAAACATGTTCTAAAATTCTACAACAGATCGACGTCAGAGATATAGGTCTATCGTTTTGCGCATCTGCTAGACGACCCTTCTGGAAGACTGGGACTACCTGTGCTCTTTTCCAATCATTTGGAACCCTCCGTTCCTCTGGAGACTTGCGGTACACGGCTGTTAGAAGGGGGGCAAGTTCTTTCGCTTACTCTGTGTAGAATCGAATTGGTATCCCGTCAGGTCCAGTGGACTTTCCTCTGTTGAGTGATTCCAGTTGCTTTTCTATTCCTTGGACACTTATTTCGATGTCAGCCATTTTTTCGTTTGTGCGAGGATTTAGAGAAGGAACTGCAGTGCGGTCTTCCTCTGTGAAACAGCTTTGGAAAAAGGTGTTTAGTATTTCAGTTTTACGCGTGTCATCCTCTGTTTCAATGCCATCATCATCCAGGAGTGCCTGGATATGCTGTTTCGAGCCACTTACTGATTTAACGTAAGACCAGAACTTCCTAGGATTTTCTGTCAAGTCGGTACATAGAATCTTACTTTCGAATTCACTGAACGCTTCACGCATAGCCCTCCTTACGCTAACTTTGACATCGTTTAGCTTCTGTTTGTCTAAGAGGTTTTGGCTGCGTTTAAACTTGGCGTGAAGCTCTCTTTGCTTTCGCAGTAGTTTCCTAACTTTGTTGTTGTACCACGGTGGGTTTTTCCCGTTCCTCACAGTTTTACTCGGCACGTACCTGTCTAAAACGCATTTTACTATTGCCTTGAACTTTTTCCATAAACACTCAACATTGTCAGTGTCGGAACAGAAATTTTCATTTTGATCTGTTAGGTAGTCTGAAATCTGCCTTCTATTACTCTTGCTAAACAAATAAACCTTCCTCCCTTTTTTTATATTCCTATTAACTTCCATATTCAGGGATGCTGCAACGGCCTTATGATCACTGATTCCCTGTTCTGCACTTACAGAGTCGAAAAGTTCGGGTCTGTTTGTTATCAGTAGGTCCAAGATGTTATCTCCACGAGTCGGTTCTCTGTTTAATTGCTCGAGGTAATTTTCGGATAGTGCACTCAGTATAATGTCACTCGATGCTCTGTCCCTACCACCCGTCCTAAACATCTGAGTGTCCCAGTCTATATCTGGTTAATTGAAATCTCCACCTAAGACTATAACATGCTGAGAAAATTTATGTGAAATGTATTCCAAATTTTCTCTCAGTTGTTCTGACACTAATGCTGCTGAGTCTGGAGGTCGGTAAAAGGAGCCAATTATTAACCTAGCTCGGTTGTTGAGTGTAACCTCCACCCATAATAATTCACAGGAACTATCCACTTCTACTTCACTACAGGATAAACTACTACTAACAGCGACGAACACTCCACCACCGGTTGCATGCAATCTATCCTTTCTAAACACCGTCTGTACCTTTGTAAAAATTTCGGCAGAATTTATATCTGGCTTCAGCCAGCTTTCTGTACCTATAACGATTTCAGCTTCGGTGCTTTCTATCAGCGCTTGAAGTTCCAATACTTTACCAACGCAGCTTCGACAGTTGACAATTACAATACCGATTGCTGCTTGGTCCCCGCATGTCCTGACTTTGCCCCGCATCCGTTGAGGCTGTTGCCCTTTCTGTACTTGCCCAAGGCCATCTAACCTAAAAAACCGCCCAGCCCACGCCACACAACCCCTGCTACCCGTGTAGCCGCTTGTTGCGTGTGGTGGACTCCTGACCTATCCAGCGGAACCCGAAACCCCACCACCCTATGGCGCAAGTCGAGGAATCTGCAGCCCACATGGTCGCAGAACCGTCTCAGCCTCTGATTCAGACCCTCCACTTATAACACTCCACTCTGCCACTGTTCACCATAACCCCAAAGTAGGAGTCAGTTTGTAAAACAGAATTATTTTATTGGATTAATAATGGTATGAAAGTCGAAATTGCGTAAATATTGAAATAGTAACAAACAAAATTTTGCCAACTACACTCCTGGAAATGGAAAAAAGAACACATTGACACCGGTGTGTCAGACCCACCATACTTGCTCCGGACACTGCGAGAGGGCTGTACAAGCAATGATCACACGCACGGCACAGCGGACACACCAGGAACCGCGGTGTTGGCCGTCGAATGGCGCTAGCTGCGCAGCATTTGTGCACCGCCGCCGTCAGTGTCAGCCAGTTTGCCGTGGCATACGGAGCTCCATCACAGTCTTTAACACTGGTAGCATGCCGCGACAGCGTGGACGTGAACCGTATGTGCAGTTGACGGACTTTGAGCGAGGGCGTATAGTGGGCATGCGGGAGGCCGGGTGGACGTACCGCCGAATTGCTCAACACGTGGGGCGTGAGGTCTCCACAGTACATCGATGTTGTCGCCAGTGGACGGCGGAAGGTGCACGTGCCCGTCGACCTGGGACCGGACCGCAGCGACGCACGGATGCACGCCAAGACCGTAGGATCCTACGCAGTGCCGTAGGGGACCGCACCGCCACTTCCCAGCAAATTAGGGACACTGTTGCTCCTGGGGTATTGGCGAGGACCATTCGCAACCGTCTCCATGAAGCTGGGCTACGGTCCCGCACACCGTTAGGCCGTCTTCCGCTCACGCCCCAACATCGTGCAGCCCGCCTCCAGTGGTGTCGCGACAGGCGTGAATGGAGGGACGAATGGAGACGTGTCGTCTTCAGCGATGAGAGTCGCTTCTGCCTTGGTGCCAATGATGGTCGTATGCGTGTTTGGCGCCGTGCAGGTGAGCGCCACAATCAGGACTGCATACGACCGAGGCACACAGGGCCAACACCCGGCATCATGGTGTGGGGAGCGATCTCCTACACTGGCCGTACACCACTGGTGATCGTCGAGGGGACACTGAATAGTGCACGGTACATCCAAACCGTCATCGAACCCATCGTTCTACCATTCCTAGACCGGCAAGGGAACTTGCTGTTCCAACAGGACAATGCACGTCCGCATGTATCCCGTGCCACCCAACGTGCTCTAGAAGGTGTAAGTCAACTACCCTGGCCAGCAAGATCTCCGGATCTGTCCCCCATTGAGCATGTTTGGGACTGGATGAAGCGTCGTCTCACGCGGTCTGCACGTCCAGCACGAACGCTGGTCCAACTGAGGCGCCAGGTGGAAATGGCATGGCAAGCCGTTCCACAGGACTACATCCAGCATCTCTACGATTGTCTCCATGGGAGAATAGCAGTCTGCATTGCTGCGAAAGGTGGATATACACTGTACTAGTGCCGATATTGTGCATGCTCTGTTGCCTGTGTCTATGTGCCTGTGGTTCTGTCAGTGTGATCATGTGGTGTATCTGACCCCAGGAATGTGTCAATAAAGTTTCCCCTTCCTGGGACAATGAATTCACGGTGTTCTTATTTCAATTTCCAGGAGTGTATATTGTTTACAGAATAAGGGAAACGGTCGCCAGCCTAATTAGGCAAGAGAAAGATTAACGTTCTCGTTTATGAAAGTAAGTATAAGTAACTATAATGGACAAACACAACCTAGACTTAGCCACACGCGAGTGCAATGAACTCTGACACACATATGTTTTAAGATTGAAGCTAACAACTGGAGCAGCACAAGCTATTTGCAAAATTATAACAGGTACAGAAAAACACTATCACTTTCAGGGCTTACACAAACTGAGTGGTCTTTATACTGTTAATATGCACACAAGAGAGACAAACACTTAGCAAACAAGAGTGTATAACGTTTCACAACTGCAGCTTTCTCACTTTTACTACATCAAAACACAATGTTAACAAAATTGCAAGAAACTGACTCACCTTTTAGAATTTACTACAAGTATCAAGGTGATCGTTAGCTAAGCAAAACTTTAGAAGCCTCAGCCTTAAGAACTTTTAATTTTGCATTTGGCAACAGCACTTTAATAAGCAGTTTTAATAGGAAAATTATTTTTAGCAAACAACATTTACTTTAGCTCACTCTCTTGCCACATTAACTTTAACTTTCTTTTTACTAAGTTCAAGAGGCATTAATTAGCAAAACTCTAGGCTTTAATTTGTTTTAGTAAGGACACTCGGATATCACTTTAGCTCAAACGGAGAGGAACCTGAGACGTGTTATGATGAGGAGAAAAATCAAGGTAGGTACATAAATTCAGATACAAATTACCTTATATTTCAGCACATTAGCACGTCCATTAAGCTGATCCTTCACTGTACATCATTATAGTATTCAGTTACAGTGATTGCGCAACGTGGTGGCAACTGCATGTTGGTAGGTGGATTTGCAGGCAGAATTGCTGGACTCTGTCATTTCTTGGTGGCGATGATAGATACAAATTCCAGAATAGTTCCAGCTATTTATCCATCCATCCGAGGCCTTATAAAGAAGCAGGAAAAGCCTCTCTCGGAATCAGCACAATATGCATACTTTGCATAGCAGTGCACAGTTTGGTAGCTCATTTCCGACCGGTGGCTCGTCCCCGACTGACTATCAGTTCCACCTTTTCCACCTAGGCCAACCACAATTTGCGCGCGCTACACAGTTCCGTTCCCGAGGGGAACCACACTACCTCTTACATACAGAATAACTAAGAGCCCTAAGTGAGGATCAGCAGTTTACAAAACAGCAACCAAATGTATTAAATAAAACAAAACATTTACACATATTAACATGTCTACAAAAAATTATTCACACAAAATTACAATTATATACAGTAAGTTTTGTTCCCTCCAAATGGGACAAATCATTTATAGTACAGATACACTACTTTGCATTGAAATAAACCACGACATCAAAGTTTTAACAAAGAAAAGAGTATACAATTTTGTGTTATCTATTCAATCAAAAACATTTACAGGTTCTTAACGATGTAATATTAAATGAAAAAAAAAGATGAGTAGAGCATTAGAGCTATGGTGTTACACACTCGGCTCTATACCAAAGGTCCGCAGTCAGTCCTGTCGACGATGCTGCAGATGGTGAGCTCTGCTTTCATCCCGCTAGCGAGACTGGCAGTCTTCACCAAATCAGATAGCCGCCGGAAGCCAGAGAGGATTTCCTCCGATCCATAGCGACACACATCATTGGTGCCGACATGAGCGACCACCTGCAGATGGGTGCACCCTGTACCCTTCATGGCATCCGGAAGGACCCTTTCCACATCTGGAATGACTCCCCCCGGTATGCACACGGAGTGCACATTGGTTTTCTTCCCCTCTCTTGCTGCCATTTCCCTAAGGGGCCCCATTACGCGCCTGACGTTGGAGCTCCCAACTACCAGTAAGCCCACCCTCTGCGACCGCCTCTGCGTTGGTGGATGCAAGGTTGGTAAGCAGTTCTTCAGGCAGGAACGGGCTCCATTCGCACCGGCGATGGATATACCCTCTTACGGTGAAAATTGGGGACACATAATGCACCCAGGAACCTAGTCACACGTGTTCGTTTTGGTGACCCCAGTGTTATGCTATGGGACACTATAATACTGCATGAGCTTACTGACCTCCAAATCTTTGAATATGGAACACACACCAGTCATCGTTATTTTGACACTGTAATCTCTTTCCAAGTGCACCCTTTCAGGGGTGCATTCGGTCCTAACGCCATTTTTGTGGATGACAATGAGCGACCACATCGAACACTGGAGGGGAGGTGCTCTTGGAACGAGATGATGTTCGGCGAATGGAGTGGACTGCCTGTTCCCCGACTTAAATCCCTTTGAGCACGTGTGGGATTCGTTGGGGAGACGTATAGGAACACGTCTACGTGCACCAGCGACCATCCATCACTTGGCAACCACACTGGCGGAGGAATGGAACACTACCACAAGAACTCCATAGCAACCTTGTGGGCAGCATGCGAGCACGTTGCAGAGCATGCGCTGCGGTCCGTGGTAGTCACGCACCTTACTGAGGACCATGCCTACCTTTTCTAATGTCCAGGGGACTATCATAAATCGCGAAGACTTCAGTATAATCATTGTCTTTAAATAAAAGAGTCTTTTACGTTCGTCACACTCCGCATTTCTTTAGTTACCATCTGTACTGTACTGTGCTATACTATAGCAGTTCTTTCCGTGTATGGTCCAAATTTTAGCGAGATACGTTACTTGATAGTCCAAAAAAAATTGTTCAAGTGGCTCTGTGCACTTTGGGACTAGAAAGAAAGAATATACTAAACTCATTAGCCACTGTCCATCAGGAACAGCTTTACAAGAATAAGAATCAGAGGCAGGTTACAAATTGTTGTATCCTCGTCGCCACTGTAGTGTCTAGTACCATGGCGTCCTTGGACGGCCCCTTGGGCGTTTTGCAGCAGACTGAGAATGGAGGGCTCGGTATGGGAGAGATCTATCAGCTCGAAGGACGTGGCCAAACCACCGTAGCCTCTTGTGTCCTAAAATTCGAAGAATGTCAGTTTGGGTGGCCAGTATCCTCTTTCAACAACACAAATGCACACGTGAATTAATACGGCTTTTTATTTACAGAAACACGAAGTTGTTGCTTAACTTGAATAGAGTCCATGTGTTGTGGTACAAGCTCATCTGCAATAGTCCTCTTGCAGACAATATCGGTAATCTTGCTAATACAAACTTTAGTCTCACTGCTGGTCCCACAGTGCAACTATCTGACAGTAGCCCCACTAAAATGTGAGTCAAATGGCTCAAATGGCTCTGAGCACTATGGACTTAACATCTGAGGTCATCAGTCCCGTAGAACTTGTAACTACTTACACCTAACTAACCTAAGGACAACACACACATTCGTGCTCGAGGCAGGATTCGAGCCTGCGACGTAGCGGTCGCGCGGTTCCCGACTGAAGCGCCTAGACCGCTCGGCCACAGCGGCCGACTACTTGGTAGTGACACATCGTGCGAAACTACTTCGTCGGCAAGTTTTGCGTAGCAGTGTATCGTTTCCTGGCCCTGTCTGTGTGTTAGTAATGTGGGTATTGTATGTACCACAGTCGGTTCCCGGTACCCGGGAGGAGTCTTCCTCCGCCGGCCGAAGTGGCCGTGCGGTTAAAGGCGCTGCAGTCTGGAACCGCCAGACCGCTACGGTCGCAGGTTCGAATCCTGCCTCGGGCATGGATGTTTGTGATGTCCTTAGGTTAGTCCGGTTTAACTAGTTCTAAGTTCTAGGGGACTAATGACCTCAGCAGTTGAGTCCCATAGTGCTCAGAGCCATTTGAACCATTTTTTTTTTTTGAGTCTTCCTCCAGGCTGGAGGCGGCGGCCAGGACTATCCCCTTTCTGACTCTGCACAGCAGCAACCCTTATGTCTTTTCTCCTTACAATTTAAACGGCCAATAACAAATACAACACGAAAATATTTACTCTTTCCAAAACTGAAATGCCCGAATAAAATATTCTAGTAGCTTCACAAGAAAGGTAATAATGACGTTTATAATTATTTGTTAATTAACGTCAGCTTTTGTCTTGCTCAACACGACCAACAACTTAAACGTCTTCCTTTAAATTTAACACTATTTTAGCATGTAATTTAAATTGTTATTTCTTTATGAGTGATCAGGCAACGGCCTTGCCGCAGTGGATACACCGGTTCCCGTGAGATTACCGAAGTTAAGCGTTGTCGGGCGTGGTCGGCACTTGGATGAGTGACCATCCACACCGCCATGCGCCGTTGCCATTTTTCGGGGTGCACTCAGCCTCGTGATGCCAATTGAGGAGCTACTCGACCGAATAGTAGCGGCTTCGGTCAAGAATACCATCATAACGACCGGGAGAGCGGTGTGCTGACCCCACGCCCCTCCTATCCGCATCCTCCACTGAGGATGACATGGCGGTCGGATGGTCCCGGTAGGCCACTTGTGACCTTACGACGGAGTGTTTTTTTTTTTTTTTTGTTTTTGTTTTTTTTTTTTTTTTAATGAGTGATCAAGCAACACTCGACTGGACAAAGGCAACGCACAATTCAACTGCTACTTCAGACAGAGCAATAGGTACACACATTGAAGATACACTAACAGTTCTTAAAGAACTCGGCCACTTAACCGCCCCACAGCCACTTCCTCTTTATGTTGCCAAGTCATGTATCCGGTCAGCCACCCCAAGACTGCTGCTTATCTCTCAATTCGGCGGTTAGCCTCCTTTGTTCACTCATTCAAACAGGACTCAGGACTTTTCCAGTAATGCTTGGGAAACTGCTGCGGTAATAACTGCCTTGGATTCCATGCAGACTGGAGCGGACTTTTATGCGCCCAACAGCAACCTTCACAAGACGTGCACAGACAGTGCCTCCACTGGTCACTCTACACAGGTTGAACGTTTATAAAACCGACAAATTGTTGTGACAGGTTCCTGACTGGAAATGGAGGAATGTGATCAAAAGTATCCGGGCACCCCCAAAAACATACGTTTTTCATATTAGGTGCTTTGTGCTCCCACCTACTCCCAGGTACTCCATGTCAGTGACCTCAGTAGTCATTAGACATCGTGAGAGAGCAGATTGGAGCGCTCCGCAAAACTCACGGACTTCGAACGGTGTGCTGACCCCACGCCCCTCCTATCCGCATCCTCCACTGAGGATGACATGGCGGTCGGATGGTCCCGGTAGGCCACTTGTGACCTTACGACGGAGTGTTTTTTTTTTTTTTTGTTTTTTTTTTTTTTTTTTTTTAATGAGTGATCAAGCAACACTCGACTGGACAAAGGCAACGCACAATTCAACTGCTACTTCAGACAGAGCAATAGGTACACACATTGAAGATACACTAACAGTTCTTAAAGAACTCGGCCACTTAACCGCCCCACAGCCACTTCCTCTTTATGTTGCCAAGTCATGTATCCGGTCAGCCACCCCAAGACTGCTGCTTATCTCTCAATTCGGCGGTTAGCCTCCTTTGTTCACTCATTCAAACAGGACTCAGGACTTTTCCAGTAATGCTTGGGAAACTGCTGCGGTAATAACTGCCTTGGATTCCATGCAGACTGGAGCGGACTTTTATGCGCCCAACAGCAACCTTCACAAGACGTGCACAGACAGTGCCTCCACTGGTCACTCTACACAGGTTGAACGTTTATAAAACCGACAAATTGTTGTGACAGGTTCCTGACTGGAAATGGAGGAATGTGATCAAAAGTATCCGGGCACCCCCAAAAACATACGTTTTTCATATTAGGTGCTTTGTGCTCCCACCTACTCCCAGGTACTCCATGTCAGTGACCTCAGTAGTCATTAGACATCGTGAGAGAGCAGATTGGAGCGCTCCGCAAAACTCACGGACTTCGAACGTGGTCAGATGATTGGGTGTCACTTGTGTCATACGGCTGTACACGAGATTTCCACACTCCTAAACATCTCTAGGTCCACTGTTTCCGATGTGATAATGAAGTGGGAATGTGAAGGGACACGTACAGCACAAAATCGTACAGGCTAACCTCGTCTGCTGACTGACAGAGACTGCCGACAGTTGAAGAGGGTCGTAATGTGTAATAGGCAGACATCTATTCAGACCATCCCACAGGTATTCCAGACTGCACCAGGATCCACTGCAAGTACTATGACAGTTAGGTGGGAGGTGAGAAAACGGATTTCGTGGTTGGGCGGCTGCTCATAAGCCACACATCACGCAAGTATATGGCAAACGACGCCTCGCTTGGTGTAAGGAGCGTAAGCACTGGACGATTGAACAGTGTAAAAACGTTGTGTGGAGTGACGAATCACGGTACACAATATGGCGATCCGATTGCAGGGTATAGGTATGGCAAGTACCCGGTGAACGTCATCTGCCAGCGTGTGTAGTGCCAAAAGTAAAATTCGGAGGCGGTGGTGTTACGGTGTGGTCGTGTTTTTCATGGAGGGGGCTTGCACCCATTGTTGTTTTGCGTGGCACTATCACAGCACGGGCTTACGTTGATGTTTTATCAGTTCGGGGATGGCGATTGCATCTTTCAACACGATCGAGCACCTGTTCATAATGCACGGCCCGTGGCGGAGTGGTTACACGACAATAACATCCCTGTAATGGACTGGCCTGCACAGATTCCTGACATGAACCCTGTAGCACACCTTTGGGATGTTTTGGAACGTCAACTTCGTGCCAGGCCTCACCGATCGACATCGATACCTCTCCTCAGTGCAGCACTCCGTGAAGAATGGACTGCCATTCCCCAAGAAACCTTCCAGCACCTGATTGAACGTATGCCTGCGAGAGTGGAAACTGTCATCAAGGCTAAGGGTAGGCCAACACCATATTGAATTCCAGCATTACCGATGGAGGGCGCCACGAACTTGTAAGTCATTTTCAGCAAGGTGTCCGGACGCTTTTCATCGCTTAGTGTATGTCAGGAAATGCACATTGTCCGTACAATGATGACAAACTGTCCCAGAACACAGTATAGAGTTGCATCGCATCCAAGTCACCACAGATATTCAGAGTGGCCTCATGGGACGCATTGTCATGCAGGAAACACATAAATGTACTTTGCCTGACACCGTGTTGACAGACCACTTACCTGTAGCTTGTACTAGGATTCGTCTCAATATCCTGATGTACCCAGTCCTCCATATTTGGTGTACGCACAGTCCGTTGCTTCCCTGCACGTTGGTCTGTCTAAAAAGATCCGTGATCACACAGACACCCGAAAAGGGCTTTCATTGTTGTGTCATGTGGTTGGTGTCTGTGTTTGGAATAGCCGTGCTGCCTCTCGACTGCTTCCATTTGCTTGTCCGTACGCAAATACCATCTCGGCTGGTTCCCGGCACGAATAGAGGACCATTCTGCTGCTTACAGTACGCTGCGTCAATCACGCATCCTGCAACACACGAGGAACACACAGCACGGGGTCAGAGGAGCTTCCATTCGTCAGCGCAGTCTACAGTGGCAACGACGTATTTCCGGACATAGGTTCATAGGACCTGTTTTCCTCCATTTCCAGTCAGGAGTACGTTCCGCAGTTTGTCGATTCTATTAACGTTCACCCTGTATACGAGCGACATCCAGAAAGTAAGTTCCGATCGGTCTAAATGGAAACCACAGTGAAAATCTTATGAAGCTTTGCGTAGATGCGTTGGGCAGTGTCCCTAGTATGCTCGTCGACTGCATCAGGTCAGTCTTTGCAGTTCTGAGTGCACCTAGCAGGTAAGAAAGCCTACAAAACTGTGTCTCTGGCCAAGTATGTGTGCTTGCCGAGAGATTTCGTCTGACGTGATACAACCCCCATGACGTAGCTGTTATGCATTTCCTTCTTCACGACAGTTCTTGGCCGCACACTGCAGTAGCAACGATGACGCTCCTGCAGCGTTTTCGACTGGAAGTGTTCGGTCACCCACACCATACAGCCAGGACGTGGCTCATTCTGATTTTCTCCTCTGTTCACATGAACCGCTGGCTACGAAGACATCATTTTGGCACACACATCGAGCTGCAGGCTAGCTTATAGAATTGGAGGAAAGCATAAGTGGCTGTCTTGTATGACAAGGGTATTGGATAGTTTCTACAATGCAACCACATATGTCTAAGTCGGAGCAGCAGCTATGTAGCTGGAAGGTGTAACCAACTGTCGCTTACAAAACATTTCTGTCATCTTGGGAAATCGGGTTTTCTATCGATAACTAGCGTCGTATTTGCACGATATTTCGAGCGCGTAACTCGCATTCCTCATCAGCGACTCCCTGAGGATGAGTCCAGTGTGGAACGGGTCCACTAGTTGTGTTGGGCTAGGCACTCAGTCATCAGCCCGGGGCAGCGTCAGGTTCTCCGTCCGAGGTAGTGCCGCGCAGTAGTAGTACCGTAGTATTTTCTGATTTGATCCATTATAAATGGTTTTTGGAAGCCTGCGACTGTAGAAACAATAGGTTTGTTTATAAATAAATAAGTCTTCCTCTACGAGTTACGATTTTACTTTATTTTGCTTTTCGCACGACGTGTTTCGTGAAATAATTCCAATTTTCAAGTGCGTTTTTTGTGTGTATTAAGCCATTTCTTTTGATGTTGTCAGTGTGTGTGAGTCTGCTTCATTTCGTCGACTTTTACTGCAATACATAAGAAACACGCGATTTTTTAGTTGGGTACCAATTCTTTTTGTGAAGTTAGTGGCGAAATTTAGAAGAATTTGTACTTATAGTTTTCTAATGGTCCATTTGTCCAGAGTCTCACACACACTAAAAATCACACACAACTTATTGTACACTTTACGCATCGAAAATATCTTATATAAACAAAACAGTTACAAAGATCTTCTTACAGGTAATCCACAGAGATAACATTATAGGTCTTCCACAGATTATGATATGCTTTTGTACAGAGATTATTCATCTTAACAATTTGGCTCATAAATTACTTATACTGATTTTACAATTGTACTTCTTTCTATGTTTTTCTATTTTTATTTAAGTATATTATCGAAACATCTGACGAAATTCACTGATTAACTTTCAAGTTTTTCATTTAATATTCTATCGTCACATTTTCTGTGATGTGGATGTATCTCCAGTTCTTGAAGCAAATCCATTTTATGTCATTTGTTTAATCGGTGGAGTACTTTGACATTTTGCTCTATTTTTCCAAATTGGTGTCCCGTATTATGTATGTGTGTCGCTATTGCTGGTGTAGTGTGTGTATGCTCTAATGTGCTCTGTGTACCTGGTGTTGAAATTTCAGCCTGTTTGTCCTAGGTAGAACTTGGAGCATTCCTAGCATGTAACCTTGTATATTCCAGAGTCTGAATATGGATCATGATTACACTTTATGTTATGTATTAGTTTTTGCTGTAGTTTATTAGATGTAGAAAACCCAATTTTTACTCTGTGATTTTTGAAAATATTTGCAACCTTCTCTGATACATTGCCTATGTATGGAATACTAGATATACATTTGTTTTTCTCTTTTTCTTCTGTGGTGCAGTTTGTACCTGGGGTTTTCTTCACTTTGTCTAAGATTGTGTCAACCATGGAAGCAGTGTAACCATTGGCAATTGCGATCTTTTCACTGTGTTTATTTCTTGTTGTATATTTTCTTGGTTCAATGATATTTTTGTTGCCCTATGCAGCATTGACCTGTATGCTGCCTGTTTATGGATATTTGGGTGACATGAGGTTGCAGGTATTTTCTAGCTGTAGGTGTTCCGAATGCTGTGTCCGTACTTTCTGGCTGTTGTCGCTAAGTTCTGACGTTCTGTTCCACCTTCCAGTTGTACTGGGCGTTCAGTCTTTTGACTGCCGTTATTGCACTTAAATTTTCCTGTGAACTCTACAGCATTGTTTCGACTTAGCTCTGTCAAATTCTTCTCGCAGTATTTTATCTCCCATCACACCGTCATTTACATTCTCTTTCCTCTCTCTTCGTATGGATTGAAATATTCGGTCTCCAGAAAGGTCATAATGCACGAGGGTAAATTGCTTTCCAAAATTTTAGACATACCAGTCGATATCAAGGCGGCTCTTTGCTTTTCGTTTTAAACGCCACTACCGTCTCCATAGTTTTGTTGCTACCATTTCCAGTCATAGCATATCTGAGGTGAAGTAACCGTCTTAGTGATGTACATGAGAGCTGTGAGAAAGGCAGAAGAATGCGTAACTCCACAACAGAGCACGGGACTATACGTCAAATCGTCACTTCGTGAGTCGCTTCGAGAAGAAACGACGTATATACGAGACGCCGTACCCTGAGCTACGTGCAGGTATTCCGAAGAATGTTGGCGCGACACAGGAACAAGACATCTCGTCCTCTCTCTCTCTCTCTCTCTCTCTCTCACACACACACACACACACACACACACACACACACACACTCCCTCCCTGTTTCTCTCCCCCTCTCCAGCATGAGTGCGCATGAAACTGCGTGTACGTAATTGTGTGTGTGTGTGTGTGTGTGTGTGTGTGGGCGAAGGGAGCACGCGCACGATTACCGTAAAAAGGAGGAAAAGTACAAAAACAAATTAATACTTACCTCCAGGCTTCTCTTTCTTCCACAATATAACTAAGGAATGTCGTGCTGTAAGAGTAGCTGCCTCTGCGCTCGTTAAAGTCTTCTGAGGCTGGGAGAGTGCCATGCCTAGGTACGCGTTCACGCATTTACGGTTGGTATTGAATGCTGAGAGCGATGGGTTACTACAGATTTATCGGTAGTAATGAGCAATACCAACAGTAAACGTAAAACATGGAGTGCTGCAGAACGCTGCCGATACAAAAGCACCGGCTGTAAATCTCTTTAGCAGGGGGCACTCCGGTACCTTAGCACCGGATACTTACGCTCACCGGGAAATTTGCGTGGGAATATTCGTATCGTGTGGAAGTTTCTTCAGTCCGTATCTGTAAATATTTCTACGTCCATCTACGCAAGGAACATTAAATTTTCCTTCTAATTTATGTTTTCCTTTTTGACACGATGAGATATTTGTCGGTACCACTCCACGCCATTTGCCACCGCCTCTTACTTAGCCTTCCTATATCTCTTCTTGCACTCTTACTAATGCACTCTATACTTCGGAGGGACTTGACAGCGTGGGATATATATATTACAGGGTGGTCCATTGATAGTGACCGGCCCAAGTATCTCACGAAATAAGCGTCAAACGAAGAAACTACAATGTGCGAAACTCGTCTAGCTTGAAGGGGTTGGCCCGCTAGATGGCGCTGCCATAGGTCAAACATATCAACTGCGTTTTTTTTTTTAACTAGGAACTCCCATTTTTATTACGTATTCGTGTAGTACGTAAAGAAATATGAATGTTTTAGTTGGACCACTTTTTTCGCTTTGTGATAGGCGGCACTGGAATAGTCACAAACGTATAAGTACGTGGTACCAAGTAACATTCCGCCAGTGCGGACGGTATTTGTTTCGTGATACATTACCCGTGTTAAAATGGACCGTTTACCAGTTGCGGGAAAGGTCGATATCGTGTTGATGTACGGCTATTGTGATCAAAATGTCCAACGGGCGTGTGCTATGTCTGCTGCTCGGTATCCTGGACGACATCATCCAAGTGTCCGGACCGTTCGCCGGATAGTTGCGTTATTTAAGGAAACAGGAAGTGTTCAACCACATGTGAAAACTCAACCACGACCTGCAACAAATAATAATGCCAAAGTAAGTATTTCAGCTGCTGTCGCGGCCAATCCGCACATCAGTAGCAGACAAATTGCGCGAGAAACGGGATTTTCTAAACCGTCGGTCTTGAGAATGCTACATCAGCATCGATTGCACCCGAACCATATTTCTATGCACCAGGAATTGCATGGCGACGACTTTGACGTGTACAGTACTCCCACTGGGCTCAAGAGAAATTACTGGACGATGACAGATTTCCTGCACGCGTTCTAGTTGGCGACGAAGCGTCATTCACCGACAGCGGTAACGTAAACCGGCATAATATGCGCTATTGGGCAACGGAAAATCCACGATGGCTGTGACAAGTGGAACTTCAGTGACCTTGGCGGGTTAATGTATGGTGCAGCATTATGGGAGGAAGGATAATTGGCCCCCATTTATCGATGACAATCTAAATGGTGCAATGTATGCTGATTTCCTACGTAATGTTCTACCGATGCTACTGCAAGATGTTTCACTGCATGACAGAAAGGCGATGTACTTCCAATATGATGGATGTCCGGCACATAGCTCGCGTGCTGTTGAAGCGGTATTGAATAGCATATTTCATGACAGGTGGATTGGTCGTCGAAGCACCCTACCATGGCCCGCACGTTCACTGAATCTGACGTTCCCGGACTTCTTCCTGTGGGGAAAGTTGAAGGATGTTTGCCATCGTGTTCCACCGACAACGCCTGACGACCTGGGTCAGCGCATTGTCAATGCATGTGAGAACATTACGGAAGGCAAACTACTCGCTGTTGAGAGGAAAATGTGTGAAATCTCATAGGACTTAACTGCTAAGGTCATCAGTCCCTAAGCTTACACACTACTTAACCTAAATTATCCTAAGGACAAACACACACACCCACACGAGGGAGGACTCGAACCTCCGCCAGGACCAGCCGCACTGTTGAGAGGAATGTCGTTACACGTATTGCCAAATGCACTGAGGTTGACGGACATCATTTTGAGCATTTATTGCATTAATGTGGTATTTACAGGTAATCACGCTGCAAAAGCATTCGTTCTCAGAAATGATAATTTCACAAAGGTACATGTACCACACTGGAAGAACCGAAATAAAATGTTCAAACGTACCTCGTACCTGTTACCAACTGTTCGTCTAAAATTGTGAGCCATATATTTGTGAGTGTTACAGTGCCATCTATCACAAAGCGAAAAAAGTAGTCCAACTAAAACATCCATATTTCTTTACGTACTACACGAATATTTAATAAAAAATGGGGGTTCCTATTTAAAAAACGCAGTTGATATCCGTTTGACCTGTGGCAGCGCCATCTAGCGGGCGAACCATAGCGCTATCTGGTTCCCCCCTTCAAGCTAGACAAGTTTCGTTCTTTGTAATTTTTTCGTTTGACGCTTATTTCGTGAGATATTTGCCCCGGTCACGATCAATGGACCACCCTGTGTATATATATAACGGGTCGTCAGTCTTCTGTGTCAGTCTCTTCATCTCAGAGGAACACTTGGACCCTAAGTGTTCTGTTATTTGTTGGATGAATTCCAAGCTCTTTCTTTTCCTAGTGCCTTTATTCTCGACAATCCCCTCTAGTAGCACGTAAGTTACTCCCTCACGCCTTGACACATGTGCTATCGCCTACTCAGTTCTTGTTGACAGTGTTTTCCCTACGTTCATTTTCCCGCCGATTATGTGGAGCACCCGCTTGTTTCTTACCTCATTAGTCCACCAAATTTTTCAACACCCTTTTACAGCACTACATTTGAAACTACTCTGGTCTCTTCCTTCCCGAATTTCCTATCATCCGTGATTCAGTACCGTACATTATTATGTTCCGAACGTACAATCGCAGAAATATCTTCCTCAAATTAAGGCCTATGTTTGAATCTAGGAGACTTTCCTTGGCCAGGAATGCCCACTCTGCTTGTGCTAATGTGTTTTTATGTCTTCGTTGCTTCTTCCGTCGTATGTTAATTTGTTCTCAAGGTAACACAAATACTGAATTTCGTCTGTTTCGTGCTCTCCAGCGTTGATGATAACTTTTTCAGTAATCTCATTTCTGTTATTCCTCATTACTCTTTCTTCGATATACTGCTAGCCCATAGTTTATGCTAATTTGATTGTTCATTTCATTCAGTAGGTGTTGCAATCCTCTCTCAGTATCACTGAGGATATCAGAGTCATCAGCGAATATTGCCATTCATATTCTTTCTCCCTGAACTGTAATGCCATTCCTGAATCATTCCTTTATTACTGTCACTGCTTCTTCGATCGATAGGCCGAGCAAGATGGCGCAGTGATAGGACGACGGTTCAAACCCATGTTCAGTCATCCAGATTTACGTTTTAAGGATTTCCCGAAATCGCTTCAGGCTTGGTTTTTTTAAAGGGCACGGCCGATTTCCTTCTCCATCCTTCCCTAATTCGAGCTTGAGCTCCGTCTCTAATGACCTCGATGTCGACGGGACGTTAAATACAATCTTCCTTTCTTCCTTCCTCCCTTTCTTCGATGCATATATTGAACGATGTTGGAGGAAGACCACATTGTAGGGAAGCAGCCTACTCACGCTGTTGTAAATTCACATCAGTTTCCATTATGTGCCAGCCAATCTGCTGTAACTAGCTCTGACGTCATAAATGTTGCGCAATACCTTAAAAATCAAGCAAATGAACTAAAACTTTTCTAGCATGTCAGGAATATTACTAAATTAATGTGTGTTAAATATCAGTTCGATAACTTTAGCCGTTTCCGAGATTTGGACGTTTTTCTGGAAAAATTATTGGCACAACAGAAAAGAGCTAGAGACTTCAAAATTTATATTTAGATTCATTTTTCATAATGATTTAATAAAAACAGTACTTTGGATTTCACATATTAAGATTTTAGTGGAAATTTATGATTTTGTGGTTTTCATCTCAAAACTGAAGGAAGCAAGATAGATTAAGTAGGCTAGTAAATAAGGCTAGGATGTTTAGATTTAAATAGGTTGGAGGTCCGCTATGATTATGAAAATGTGTAAAGTTTCTTTTTAATACCTATAAAATTATAGCGATAGCGGATCTCAAAAGGGACAGTTCAGAGCTCATCTGCTGCGTGCAGGGTAATTAGATTAATTCTCTCGCCCAAAGTATTTAACTTAGTCACGTCAAAATTTTATTATCAATACTTACCTGCGTGCTGAATGCACGTTTAAATTAAGAGCTTCTTCGGCCATCAGCCAAAGAAGCTATAAATTATTATGTAACTTGAAGTGGTGCGTTACTAGCCCAGCGGCTAGTCGGGAGAGCGGATTTAATCAAGCGTTCCCTCAGCCGTCCGCACCGCGGCTTTATATATAAGAACACTGCGCGAGGAAGGAAGGCCCCAGTTCTCTCCAGACGCTGAATGACACGCCATCTGTGTCGGTAGTCGCGTCGCATCAGTGTATCTGCTACAAACAGCCTCGGGTGCCGTATTAAGTGACTAGAGATATGCGGAACCATGAAAACATTTCATGTGAAGTGTTAATTCTGGAATGATTTTCATTATCTAGCTTCAGTTTGCGTATTGTCGTAATTTTCACGTGCCGTCGCGGGACAGACAATCTACCAAATACACTCCTGGAAATGGAAAAAAGAACACATTGACACTGGTGTGTCAGACCCACCATACTTGCTCCGGACACTGCGAGAGGGCTGTACAAGCAATGATCACACGCACGGCACAGCGGACACACCAGGAACCGCGGTGTTGGCCGTCGAATGGCGCTAGCTGCGCAGCATTTGTGCACCGCCGCCGTCAGTGTCGGCCAGTTTGCGGTGGCATACGGAGCTCCATCACAGTCATTAACACTGGTAGCATGCCGCGACAGCGTGGACGTGAACCGTATGTGCAGTTGACGGACTTTGAGCGAGGGCGTATAGTGGGCATGCTGGAGGCCGGGTGGACGTACCGCCGAATTGCTCAACACGTGGGGCGTGAGGTCTCCACAGTACATCGATGTTGTCGCCAGTGGACGGCGGAAGGTGCACGTGCCCGTCGACCTGGGACCGGACCGCAGCGACGCACGGATGCACGCCAAGACCGTAGGATCCTACGCAGTGCCGTAGGGGACCGCACCGCCACTTCCCAGCAAATTAGGGACACTGTTGCTCCTGGGGTATCGGCGAGGACCATTCGCAACCGTCTCCATGAAGCTGGGCTACGGTCCCGCACACCGTTAGGCCGTCTTCCGCTCACGCCCCAACATCGTGCAGCCCGCCTCCAGTGGTGTCGCGACAGGCGTGAATGGAGGGACGAATGGAGACGTGTCGTCTTCAGCGATGAGAGTCGCTTCTGCCTTGGTGCCAATGATGGTCGTATGCGTGTTTGGCGCCGTGCAGGTGAGCGCCACAATCAGGACTGCATACGACCGAGGCACACAGGGCCAACACCCGGCATCATGGTGTGGGGAGCGATCTCCTACACTGGCCGTACACCACTGGTGATCGTCGAGGGGACACTGAATAGTGCACGGTACATCCAAACCGTCATCGAACCCATCGTTCTACCATTCCTAGACCGGCAAGGGAACTTGCTGTTCCAACAGGACAATGCACGTCCGCATGTATCCCGTGCCACCCAACGTGCTCTAGAAGGTGTAAGTCAACTACCCTGGCCAGCAAGATCTCCGGATCTGTCCCCCATTGAGCATGTTTGGGACTGGATGAAGCGTCGTCTCACGCGGTCTGCACGTCCAGCACGAACGCTGGTCCAACTGAGGCGCCAGGTGGAAATGGCATGGCAAGCCGTTCCACAGGACTACATCCAGCATCTCTACGATCGTCTCCATGGGAGAATAGCAGCCTGCATTGCTGCGAAAGGTGGATATGCACTGTACTAGTGCCGACATTGTGCATGCTCTGTTGCCTGTGTCTATGTGCCTGTGGTTCTGTCAGTGTGATCATGTGATGTATCTGACCCCAGGAATGTGTCAATAAAGTTTCCCCTTCCTGGGACAATGAATTCACGGTGTTCTTATTTCAATTTCCAGGAGTGTATTTAGCGTGGCGTTTGATCAAGTATTTTCATCAAATTATGGCGAGCATTCTTTTTAACATTTGATTCGGACATTTATAGTTGCATCAGCGCATTAGACTCTGAACTGTTCTGTTAGTTAGGTTGTAGGGATACTTGTGTTGTTTATCAGTGAATTTCAGAATATACTCAACTATTTTGGAAAACCGTTTTTGATTAGAAATCCCGGACAATCTCCTAATTCCTCAGAGCTATAAGCTGCAGCTATAAGAACATTCTCAGGTAAAGTGGGCACTAGGATATCTATTTACTGGCTCCAAGTTTTATTAAATCACTTTCTGGGGGCCACGAAGTAAATAGAGAGCCAGTGTTGAGAACGGCAAAAGACAGCATTAACAACATTCTAAAAGCTAGAAACTGAATCAACACGCAAGCTTTTATATGCAGTAAATTATTGTTACAAACTTTTATCCGCCGCCCCACATATGGTGCATCGGCCGGGAAGTGTTTCTACAGTCTACAATTATTTTTACAAATACATCCGCCGCCCCACATATGGTGCATCGGCCGGGAAACTCAACTAAGTGAAAGTGATTTTTAACTTTTCGGATTCGCGAGTGAAATGCGACACGCAACTGAGTATAGAACAGTGAATGTGTTACGTGAGCATATGGACGACGCAATTGGATTAACAACGCATCTGGATTGACGGAGCTGGCACTGAGTCTAGCGGTGCTGCCGGCATCGCGAGAAGCCAGTCTCGCCGCACCGCAGTCGTCCCCTGGAGCAGCCGGCGCAGAGCCTGCAATTGCGGGCCACGCAAACACACAACAGCCGTCGGAGAGCCGTCTGCAGTTCAACGTGCCACGTCGCATCAGGAATCCTGGTACGCCGCGCCGGCAACGCCATACGTCGTGCAGAAGGAACTAAGTTAAGTGAAAAGCTGTTAAAAATTTTACTAACCTGTACTAAAAGACTGTCGGCGATGGAACCGCCAAAAGAAACTGAGGTTAAACTTAAATCAGAACCTATGTCTGTTGAGGGAACTGTAAATACAGACAACGGTTCAAGTGTAAATATGTTTGAAAGTAGTAATGTTAAGGTGAAATATGAAGTATTGTCTCCTGACAGTAGTGTGGGAAGGGGCAATGATTCAATAATAGAGACTCCTGTAGTAAAGCGGAAAGTAGAAATGGTAAATTTATTGGATGATAGTTTCTCTGATGAATTAAAAATGAAACAGTCATCAAAGATGGTAGAGTTTAAGAAGGAGAAGTTAGATATGACTAATCAATCAGAAGTTTCATTTAGTTTTGATGATTCTGGTATTGGAGCTAGTTTTTCGTCACCTGAGTGTGATAAAAAGCCAGCTAGTGAGCAACCCAAAGATGCTGGGGCTGTTGATCTAAATGTTATATTACAAGCAATAGCTGCCAGTAATGCTAGAATGACAGCTGATTTAAAATCTGATATAATTGAAGTAAATAACAGGATTGTGGCCAGCCAAACAAATTTTAATATGCGGTTTGAGGCAATGAACAATAAATTAGAATCCAATAATGCTGAAATGTCAGCCAGTAATGCTAGAATGAATGCTGAATTAAAGGCTGAAATAAGTGAACAGGTCAAAAGCAGTAATGCTGAATTAAAGTCTGAGATTGTGGCCAGCCAAACAAATTTTAATAAACGATTGGAGGTAATGGACGATACTTTCAAGGCTGGTTGCAATAAGTTGAAAGAGGATCTAGACAGTTTGAATTATAAAATTGATTGCAATCATGAGGATATTAAGAAAAAGGTTGCTCAACAATTTTCTGAAATGTATAAGACAATAAAATACGAAGTCGCTGAGGTTCGCAAAGACTTCCAAATGGAAGATGCGAAGCTGGAGCACAAGTTAACAGAAAAGATCGAGGCGGAGTCTGAACTGTGCTCAGATAGATTTAAAGATGTTAATATAAAAGTAAACATATGTCAAGCAGAAGTAGAAGCAATCAAAACTGACACTACTCATATTGTGCAAAGAGTAGATAATGTTGAAATGAAAGTAGAAAATATAAGTACTAACATTGCTAACATTGAGAGTAAAGTAGCTTCAGTAACTTCTGGTAATGGTAATGTACAACAAGTTGTAGCTGCAAACGGCGCTTTTATCGGGTGTCGGCAGTTCTTGCGGTTCGATCCAGATAAAAATATCCATCCGCTAGATTTCTGGAACGATTTTGAAGATGTGATTCCACCAACTTGGTCTGAACGAGAGAAAATCTCGTTTGTTAGAAGTCATTTAGCAGGTGACGCCATGCGTTGGTCAGCTGATGTTATGTTAAAATGTAAAACATTAGCGGAATTTAAAACAGCTTTTATTAATGAGTATTGGTCTAGCAATAAGCAAAATGAAGTGTTGAGAGAATTTTGGAGTGGGAAACGCTTCAATGCAGGCAAGGAATCTATTAAAGAGTTTGCTAGGTCATGGATTTCACGTTTGTCACATTTGGCGGAAAAGCTAAAACCAGAAATGATTATACTAGGTCTGGAAGCTAAACTGCCATGGTACTGGCAAACTAGAATTATATCAGCCCCTAGAGACAATCTGGAATGTTTCATTGAGTATTTGGAACGTGTAGAACGTGTTGCTGCCAATGAGGAGCAAGCACGTAATAACAGAAATGCCAATAACAATAATAGTAGTAATTTTAGGAACGAGCAAAATGGCAATGTAAACATCAGAACAGTAGGTGTTCGTAATCCTAAGAGAGGTAGGAATTGGGGAAATAATTATCAGAACCAACAATGGCGTCCAAGGGATAATAATTTTGTTCCAAACAGAAATATGCATGTAAACAACAGTACGGAAAGTAAGGCTATGCCAGCTAACTATAATGAAACTAAAGGAAACAGTAGTATGCCGAGGCAGGAAAACTAGTTCCCGTCTATGAGGACACTGGCGCTCACCAGGCGGTTACTTTTCCTAAGCCAGTAGTTAAGGGAATTGGTAAGACAGATCAGAATACTCAAACTGAACATGTGGATGAAGAGTCGGTAGCACCTAAGGATACAACAGAAATATTAGATCACTCACAGTATTTGATAGATACCGTGTTAGAGACGCTTTCTAAGTGGGAAGAGAAAGAGAAGGCGCAGCAGTGTAACAGTAGGGATGAGCTACAAAATACTGAATTGACAGGTGAAGAAGCAGAAGAAATTCATGCTTATATTTACGATGAGGATGATGTGCTCTTATCTAAAGTGCCTGTGCAGGATGTTGATAATGTACTAATAGATTTAGGACAGGAGATAAGTGGGAATGTAGAGGGTAGGCTGTTTGGGGTCGATGAGCCCAGTAGCTGTGACCAGTTGTCACTTGAGAAGGAAACTGACGATAATGGTGAAAGTGGTTTAGCTGTAACTAATGTTATGCCCGGTCTGGAGGCCCAGAATCGCTCAGACTACAGTAATTTGGGTCATGTTCAGCAAACTAAATGTAATGAAGTCGTGCGGTGTTTCGATTTAAAATTAATAGACCGACTGGAAAAGGCAGCTGAAAATGTAATTCAGGAAACCCCTACACACTGTGACCTAAATGTAATGAAGACAGATGTTGATCACTTTAGTTGGAGACAAATCCAAAAGGAACTATTAGATGAATTTGAGGAACCACCTGTACAACCTAGAATAAGCCACCCTATAATAATAGTGAATATGTTGGGTATCAATGTACGATGTCTCTTAGATAGTGGAAGTGAGGTGAGTGCAATATCTCAGTCCTTCTTTGATGCATTACCTGGTAAAGACAAGCTTACAGTAATGAGGGTATCAGGACTAAGAATAATTGGTGCTACTGGCAAGGTTTCAAAAACGGTAAAGCAAGAAGCTTTACTACCCTTTAACATTAATGGTAATTTAATTGATCATCCATGTTTAATTGTAAATAATCTCAGTATTGAGGTTTTAATTGGCATAGATTTCTTGTCAAAATATCAGAGTGTTGTTGACTTTGAAGGAAGCCAGTTGAAAATGGTCTTGCCAATAACCGGAGTAATTATAGTACCTTTTAGTGATAAGCATGTAGTGACTGATGATGGAACTTGGGAGCTGCCTATACGAGTTCTGAAAAATAGGAGATATTGGGACGATGGTGTTAATCTTAGTAACAGTAAGCTGAACACAGAAGAAGAAGAAGCAATTATGTTAGACAAGATAGAAGCTAAATTGCAGGAAATCTATAAGGTTTCAGACAATACAAAGGAAGAATTGAGACAGGTTCTAAAAAAGCATCATAAAGTATTTTCAGATCGACGTGGCAGATTCATAGGTAGCCACTGAATGCTGTAGGGAGGAGGTTGTTCTGTAACCTCTACACAGTGTGGCAGCTGTGCAGTCCCAGCTGTGTGAGATCTTCTTTCCTTTTCAGGTCTCACTCATTCTTCATCTTTCCTATCCACAAAAAATTTCGACATCATCTTCCAACACATAAAATTTTCTGGTATGGTTATCAATACAGCATTAAGCTAATGAATGCTGTAGGGAGGAGGTTGTTCTGTAACCTCTACACAGTGTGGCAGCTGTGCAGTCCCAGCTGTGTGAGATCTTCTTTCCATTTCAGGTCTCACTCATTCTTTATCTTTCCTATCCCCAAAAATTTCGACCTCTACTTTCCAACACAAAATTTTCCGTTATGATAATCAAGCCAGCATTAAACTAATGAATGCTGTAGGGAGGAGGTTGTTCTTTAGCCTCTACACAGTGTGGCAGCTGTGCAGTCCCAGCTGTGTGAGATCTTCTTTCCCATTCAGGTCTCACTCATTCTTCCTCTTTCCTGTCCACGAAAATTTCGACCTCTTCTTTCCAGACATGAAAATTTTCTGTCATGGCTATCAAGCCATGAGTTATGTAACCATTCTATCTACCGATTAGTGAAAAAAAAAACCTAATGTGACAAACCTAATAGTGACAAACAATAGAGAAGTATGACGTAATTAAGATATAAAATGTATTTGAGTAACAATTATGTATAGTACCCTGGTAATATAATAAATACAAAGTGTTGTTTTATTGGAAATGGTCCACCAACAGTAATTTAAAAAGATATATGAATTCATGTACAAGCAGTATCTGAAGTGGTAGTGAAACCTAGTGTATGTTGTAGAGCTAACTAATTAATAATAAGAGAGAGTGCTTAGTGTTATGAAAATATGCAGATAAGTTGTAAGGATAAACTCACCTGGTATAGCAAGGAAAGGCAGTGTAATGGAATTGAGCAGTGTTTGTGGTTGAGACGTGAAGGACACGTCCCTGATGTATTTATAAGGTTGGAGCTGGCCATTATTTTAGTGTAGTGTGTGACAGGATACACCTACATGTATTGAGGTTATGAGTTGGAGGCGTGAATGCGACCATAGGTACCCTTACGTTAGATGAGACAGAGCAGCTCATGGTGTCCTATAGGTTTAAGGAATTTAGCATTACGCTCGTCCATAATTATTTGATGCAGTTTAGTGGTAGGTCCGAGAGAGACTACCTGAGGTTTCAGCGTCCGATCGAGTGGAAATGGATTGCCACGTGAGCAAACTAATCAGCTGCAATACACTATGAATATGAAATAAATGTGCTGTCCTATGCTTTTAAATATTAATGGAGTGAGTATTACCTAAGTTCATACACTAGCAAAGTAAGTAAGTACATAATGACAGACGTAAAACATTATTTTAGCTCCGCATAAATACACTTCAAAGTAAGTAAGTACCTAATTGCAGATGTGGAACTGGCAACAGCAGAGGACCAATAAGTGGATTTTGTAGTCAACTAAACGTAGTGTGTTTTGAACACTTACAACTGTACTATTACCAAAAGTTACTCACATGTACATGGAAGCTGAGAAAACAACCACTAATCATACTCATACTATCTCTAAGAATAAAGTAATCAAAGATGAGTCAGTTAAGTAAATAAAATGCAGATTTGTCAGGAATGTACCGAGCATTGGTTCAGTGTTCCGGCCCAGAAATAATAAATTCAGATTAGATATGAATTATGACTGTATGCCTTGAGCATAAATTTTCTCAAGTACGTCATTGACGGCGTTTTGAGCCACTTGTTTAACGATTTTATGACAGTTAAGTAACCGCGAGAGTAATACTGAAAAAGTTCTGTTAACTTTGTTCCAGCAACATATTAAAGGATAAGATGTATATATCCCCATTTCATTGTGACCCACCCTTAGATATTAAGTGAACAGAGTCTGAGGCACTCTTTTTGTTTGTTCTACAGAACAAACCAGATAATGGCAGCCTGGTAGCTGCATGAAAGCGTGGAGTGGCTTGGACACAACTCACAGTGACCCCTCCCCTTTCCCCCATGTAATTTAGAGAGAACGTGAAGGACGCACACCATAGCAACTTCCCCTCCTCTACCCTTGTGAATGGAAGTGTAGGACGCCAGCCAAAGCGGCTACAACCACGTGTGTAAAAATTATTTGTGAACTTTTCTTTCAGGTTTAGAAAAGACTGCTAAGAGATAATCATCTGTTTATGTATCATGTTATTTTCTTAGAATTTGTGTATGTAAAAATGTATTTAATGTATTTAATGTAGTTAAGATTTTCATAATTTTTCAATTTCTATGTGTTTGTTTGTCTAAGGCAATATGTATGCCAAAATATTTCATGACATTGTTTAAAAGGCAGTGAACATGCCTACAATTTAAATAATTAATGTAGGTAATCAGTTTTCTTTAACGTTTCTACAGGTTTATATTTCAATTTTGATTTTTCATAGGGAGTTAAACTGTACTCTTGCTTCCCTTTTTGTAATTAAATTTTTTTTTTCATTCATTAACATTCATAAACAAAAAAATTTAAGTAGAGGGTGATGTAGGGAAGCAGCCTACTCACGCTGTTGTAAATTCACATCAGTTTCCATTATGTGCCAGCCAATCTGCTGTAACTAGCTCTGACGTCATAAATGTTGCGCAATACCTTAAAAATCAAGCAAATGAACTAAAACTTTTCTAGCATGTCAGGAATATTACTAAATTAATGTGTGTTAAATATCAGTTCGATAACTTTAGCCGTTTCCGAGATTTGGACGTTTTTCTGGAAAAATTATTGGCGCAACAGAAAAGAGCTAGAGACTTCAAAATTTATATTTAGATTCATTTTTCATAATGATTTAATAAAAACAGTACTTTGGATTTCACATATTAAGATTTTAGTGGAAATTTATGATTTTGTGGTTTTCATCTCAAAACTGAAGGAAGCAAGATAGATTAAGTAGGCTAGTAAATAAGGCTAGGATGTTTAGATTTAAATAGGTTGGAGGTCCGCTATGATTATGAAAATGTGTAAAGTTTCTTTTTAATACCTATAAAATTATAGCGATAGCGGATCTCAAAAGGGACAGTTCAGAGCTCATCTGCTGCGTGCAGGGTAATTAGATTAATTCTCTCGCCCAAAGTATTTAACTTAGTCACGTCAAAATTTTATTATCAATACTTACCTGCGTGCTGAATGCACGTTTAAATTAAGAGCTTCTTCGGCCATCAGCCAAAGAAGCTATAAATTATTATGTAACTTGAAGTGGTGCGTTACTAGCCCAGCGGCTAGTCGGGAGAGCGGATTTAATCAAGCGTTCCCTCAGCCGGCCGCACCACGGCTTTATATATAAGAACACTGCGCGAGGAAGGAAGGCCCCAGTTCTCTCCAGACGCTGAATGACACGCCATCTGTGTCGGTAGTCGCGTCGCATCAGTGTATCTGCTACAAACAGCCTCGGGTGCCGTATTAAGTGACTAGAGATATGCGGAACCATGAAAACATTTCATGTGAAGTGTTAATTCTGGAATGATTTTCATTATCTAGCTTCAGTTTGCGTATTGTCGTAATTTTCACGTGCCGTCGCGGGACAGACATTCTACCAAATATTTAGCGTGGCGTTTGATCAAGTATTTTCATCAAATTATGGCGAGCATTCTTTTTAACATTTGATTCGGACATTTATAGTTGCATCAGCGCATTAGACTCTGAACTGTTCTGTTAGTTAGGTTGTAGGGATACTTGTGTTGTTTATCAGTGAATTTCAGAATATACTCAACTATTTTGGAAAACCGTTTTTGATTAGAAATCCCGGACAATCTCCTAATTCCTCAGAGCTATAAGCTGCAGCTATAAGAACATTCTCAGGTAAAGTGGGCACTAGGATATCTATTTACTGGCTCCAAGTTTTATTAAATCACTTTCTGGGGGCCACGAAGTAAATAGAGAGCCAGTGTTGAGAACGGCAAAAGACAGCATTAACAACATTCTAAAAGCTAGAAACTGAATCAACACGCAAGCTTTTATATGCAGTAAATTATTGTTACAAACTTTTATCCGCCGCCCCACATATGGTGCATCGGCCGGGAAGTGTTTCTACAGTCTACAATTATTTTTACAAATACATCCGCCGCCCCACAACATGCCTGTGTTGGAGAAAGACTACATGCCCTCATTAAACAGAGCACTTTGTTCTTCATCTTCCATCTTTCCTGCAGAGAGCTGGTCTGGTTGCTGGCGCGGCGAGGTGCGCTCCGAATCCCGAAACAGGCGAGCAGAGCTTGCGAGGGGTCAGAGTGTGGTGGCCAGCGGACGTCACCCGTACCTCTGTTTTTGGGGAATATGCGGGAGCACGAGGTAAGCTCGCCATCTTGTCGGCAACAGGTAGTCTGAAGAGTTATTGCGAGTGGTTTTCACCGGCCAGCGGCCGTTGCCTAGCCCACACGTAATGAGAGGGAGCCGCAGAGGCCACAGGAGCTGAGAGACAAAAAGGCATTGTGTTAATTGGTCGAGACAGGGTAGCACCAACACAGATTTGAAAAATTTAACACTTGTCCTTAATGTCAAGGAACACAACATTGTTTTGATTGTAATCGAATTAACATGTGAAAACATCTGAAAAATGAAGGACAATACTATTCAAAGAAATGTCGAAACGGGCGAAACAGTACTATAATAAGTGTTGGAAGTGATTGTCGCCGGAACATCATCGCGTCTGAAAACTGCGTACCACCTGCTGACGTAGTCTCTTTGCGCTGCCAGATGCAGTGCGAACCACTACACTACAATGTTATGTGCTCGTTCTTCAAATGTGTCAGTGGAAGGAAGTCCAGAAAGCACTGCCGAGCAATCTAGTTACTCATTACTGTACGATGCTGCACACCTGGATTTATATTCCGAGAGCTATGCTGCGGTATAAGGCAGAGAGTACTGCTGGAACGACTGCCCTATGCCGCCTCTTTCCTGTTCCAGTCGCGAATGGTGAGGAACAAAAGTCGAAGGTGCTTAAGACGCTATATAAACTGAGATTTCTCTGATTTTTTTTCTTCGTGGTGATTTCGTGAACCGTACACGGGATGAAGTAATACTTCACCCCACTCTCAGTGGAAAGCACGATCTTCGAATTTTAGCCGTAAACATCTTCGTGAAACACGACGTCTCTTGTAGCGGCCACCAGCGTAGTTTGGCGACTTCTTCTGTGACATTATCGTGCTTACTAAATGAAGTCGTACCAGAAGGTGAGTGTTTTTTTTTTTAACTGACCTGTCTCCTGTATTAATTCTGTATGGCCAGGATCCCAAACTGACGACCAACGCTCAAAAATCAATTGAAAGATAATTTTTAAGCTACTTATTTAATTATTTAACCTTCCTCCAAGGATTCTCAGCCTGATATCTGTTTTAACCTGATTTGCGACATACGACGGAGCTACAACCATTAACTTCAATTATAAAACAAGTCGCAGACCTATTTATCAACCTGCAGCATGCTCAAAGTTCGTAAAAGAACTACATTCTCGTTAACACTTTTTTGTCTACCCATATCGAGTACGGGTTATTATCAGAATATCATAGAAAAGAACTTAATATAAAGTATCACATCTAATGGTATCTATTACAACGCTAATGCTTATCTGGTTGATATTCACTACCTGAGGAAAAAGTGAAACACCCGGAAAACATGGTGTTATGTCAATCTAAGTTATACATGTGCACACGATTGGTGGTTCATAAATGATTAGAATAACAATCCTCTGTGACTGGTAGAATGGTCACCAGGGTACATTAGTGTTATTCGTGTTAGTGTTGTCACAGGGCCTGGCGGAGTCTATAAGGGCCGTCAACAGCGTCAGATATAGAGTGATCACTATGTAGGATATGGAGATGCTGCGTACTCGTGTGAGATGGCGTTAGCGGCACCTGACAGACTTAAACAGGTCCTTCATTTTGGGTCTTCATTTGACAGGCTGGTCGAATCGTGCAATACCCAGATTTGTGGCGCATTCGGATGTGACAGTGTCCTGATGTTCGACAACATTAGAGCGTGAGTGCAAGCATACTCATCGACAAGGTTTTGGACGACCACGTCTGACCACCACAAGACAGGATCCCCATACTGTGCACCAAGCAGCACATTGTATGTCCCTCACGTGTGCACCTACCATCTGAAAACAAGTGATGGACTCTTCCAACATTCTGTGCCATTCTGCACCACTGGTTGGAGACTATCAGCAGCCGGGCGAGAGATTTAGTGTCTCATGCGCGGGCTGCCGTTTGCACATTTGGTTTCGTCTGGAGTTCTGCTGTGACCTGGAAGCACGGACTGTTGAGGAATGCCATTGTATTGAGTTCAGCGATAAATCATCGTTCCTCACTACCCTGGATGATCATCATTGGCGAGTATGGCGGCTACTAGGGGAGAGGTTTTCTTCCAGTGTTTTAGAGAGGCACAGCTGTGTTACTCCCAGCGTCATGGTATGGGGAACCAACAGATATGGCTACAGATCACAGCTGATAGTGTTGAAGGAACTCTGACTGCACAGTGGTATGTCAAGGACAAACTGCGTCTACTTCCATCTCCTGACATGGGGTAATATGATGGTGCCATTTTGAAATGATTTTTCCTTGGATCTTGTGGTCTGTTGTGACCTGACCATTTGTTGAACCCATCTTGGTCACACCTTTGAATATTCAAGAGTCTTAGTAATTGCACTACATTTCCAATGCTCACCATTCGTGTAGAATCAGCTGTCGAGTTGTGATGCACTCATCTGTATGAACAACGGGATGTGCACGATTCACCAAGTCGCGAGCAGTAGCTGTCATCACACGTCCTGAACATAGCTGCTCATGAAGCTCGGTTTCTGCACTTTAATGCTTTAACTCTCTTTGCCCATCACCCAAAAGTACTCCCATCAACTGTGTCATTACCATACACTGCACACAAATGTTTATGTATGGTTTCTTATTATGGAACCAAGATTTCAGTTACTGTACATTCCTTGTAATGAGTAGTAGTAGGACAACAGGGGCACCACCCCAGGTTGCAATGTTGCCAGATTTATTCAAGATCGCGGATCCGAGATGGCGGTGATAGAAGTGGCAATGTCTCAATGACATCATGGCCAAAAGTTCAAATTTTGGCAGGAAAATAGGTCAATTGGGCTACTTCCACTAACCTAACCCCCTCCCCTATCCATGCCCCAAGAAAATGGCGAGAAGTTCAAATTTTGGCAATAAAAAAGTCACTTGTGCTACCGCCACTAACCTAAGAAAATGGTGGGAAAAAAGGTCCATTGGACTGCCGCCACTAAACTAAGTCATCCGACCACCACCTCTCCCTTGCAATTGGAAGCAAAAGGACTCAGTCTGTGCTGGATAGGATGGATGCAGGTCTTTATTTTGCATGTGGTGTTTATTTAAACATGTGTCAGAGGCAGAAGCTCCATCCAGGGTGTTCACCATGACATCCAGAGGCCAACTGACCTAGTACACAGTACTCCACCAGAGGCCGCTGTCGTCCCATGGTGGTCTGGGGAAAAAGGATGGGGTAATGACTGAGTCTGCGTCCAGCTGCTGCAGAGAGGAAGAAGTGTAATTTTATTTTTTTTTCAGTAGAAACTTGAATTATTTATTTAGAGACGGATTTCACATATATTATTTATTACACTGATTCAAAACACTCGCCCTGACGTCCTTGGGTCACAGTAAATAGCCTACACACCTACAAACTACTCGTAAATCACTGAAACAATGCAGCACAGTGATGTATGGATATGCAAACAACAAGTAAATATTCAAAATAATACACTGTAACTCTTTGTGAACACGCTCACCAATTGTAAACTTTGTAAATAATGCATTGCTAGCACACACACCTGCAAAATACTTTAAATTACCGAAATAATACTGTACACTGATGCACAGACACATTTACTATGCGTCAAATTGGCAAAATAATGAAAACACGCTCGCAATGCTTGAAGAGCCGAAAATAATGCACTGCACTAACACTCACTGCACGTAAAAATGCTTCCATTCTATCGTTAAGAAATCAACTGCAACATTTCAGTGAACTGTTTGTTGTGACTTGGCAAGACAGCCAAGTCACTATGAGAGGAAGCCGAAAGGCACGCGTTAAGCTCACGCAGACTGGCGTTAGGTCTGGAACATTACAAGGAAATGAGAACTTAGAAAAACGGACGCAGTTGCTGTAATACTTAACTTTAACCCATAATTGTAGAACATCGCTCTTGATTGTACATGCTTCATAAGATAAATATCAAATGCTATGGCGCCTTGCTAGGTCGTAGCAAATGACGTAGCTATGCTAACTATCGTCTCGGCAAATGAGAGCGTATTTGTCAGTGTAGCATCGCTAGCAAAGTCGGCTGTACAACTGGGGCGAGTGCTAGTACGTCTCTCTAGACCTGCCGTGTGGTGGCGCTCTGTCTGCAATCACTGACAGTGACGACGCGAGAGTCCGACGTATACTAACGGACCACGATTTAAAGGCTACCACCTAGCAAGTGTGGTGTCTGGCGGTGACACCACACTGTTCGTTACAGAGATCCCAAGGCACTCATGCCAGGATGGTGCGAGAATGTCGGTCCAGCCTGTGAGACGCCTCTGGGCTGCGAGCACGTGTTTACCATCGCTGGCCCGATGCCTTTGTACTTGCAGCCCACCAAAGACCTAACTGCCGAGCAACTCATGCACAGCTAAAACGTTGTCAGTTTTATCTGATGTCATAGGTCTATGTAAATAAGAGCCAAGTCCCCCTCTGGATGTACAATAGAAATCTTTTGCAATGCTTCCCAGAATAACACAGGATGTATCCTTGCTAACGATCCTAATTTGACAGCCCATCCATTATGTATCAATCCTTCCCGGATACAGTCAAGTGCCACAGAAATAGTTAACGGTCACTTTTGTTGTCCCTGTAGGAGCTTTCGTGATGTCTCATCTTGTCTGCAAGACGAAACTATCAACAGAAAACTATTTTGTATACATCGCGATATTGCACTAACAGTTAAACCCTGCAAAAGTAGTCTACAGATAGTCAAATACAGAAAGACACTTGCTCAATTATACTGCTCTGCCACTAAGCTTGAATATTACAGCGTGCACCCGATCTTCAGTCTGGTTCTACACGGTAGTCCATTGATAGTGACCGGGCCAATTATCTCACGAATTAAGCATCAAACGAAAAAACTACAAAGAACGAAACGTATCTAGCTTGAAAGGGGAAACCAGATGGCGCTATGGTTGGCCCGCTAGATGGCGTTGCCATAGGTCAAACTGATATCAACTGCGTTTTTTAAAATAGGAACCCCCATGTTTTATTACATATTCGTGTGGTACGTAAAGAAATATGAATCTTTTAGTTGGACCACTTTTTTGGCTTTCTGAGATATGGCGCTGTAATAGCCACAAACGTGGAACTACGTGGTATCACGTAACATTCCGCCAGTGCGGACGGATTTGCTTCGTGATAGATTAACCATGTTAAAATGGACTGTTTACCAATTGCGGAAAAGGCCGATATCGTGTTCATGTATGGCTATTGTGATCAAAATGCCCAACGGACGTGTGCTATGCATGCTGTTCGGTATCCTGGACGACATCATCCAAGGGTCCGGACCGTTCGCCAGATAGTTACGTCATTTAAGGAAACAGGAAGTGTTCAACCACATGTGAAACGTCAACCACGACCTGCAACAAATGATAATGCACAAGTAAGTGTTTTAGCTGCTGTCGCGCTAATCCGCACATCAGTAGCACACAAATTGCGTGAGAATCGGGAATCTCAAAAACGTCCGTGTTGAGAACGCTACAACAAAATCGATTGCACCCATACCATATTTCTATGCACCAGAAATTGCATGGAACGTCGTGTACAGTTCTGCCACTGAACACAAGAGAAATTACTGGATGATGACAGATTTTTTTCACCCGCTCTATTTAGCGAAGAAGCGTCATTCACCAACAGCGGTAACGTAAACCGGCATAATATGCACAACTGGGCAACGGAAAATCCACGATGGCTGCGACAAGTGGAACATCAGCGACCTTGGAGGGTTAATATATGGTGCGGCATTATGGGAGAAAGGATAATTGGCCCCCATTTTATCGATGGCAATCTAAATGGTGCAATGTATGCTGATTTCCTATGTAATGTTCTACCGATGTTACTAGAAGATGTTTCACTGCATGACAGAATGGCGATGTACTTCCAACATGATGGATGTCCGGCACATAGCTCGTGTGCGGTTGAAGCGGTATTGAATAGCATATTTCACGACAGGTGGATTGGTCGTCGAAGCACCCTGCCATGGCCCGCACGTTCACTGAATCTGACATTCCCGGATTTCTTTCTGTGGGGAAAGTTGAAGGATGTTTGCTATCGTGTTCCACCGACAACGCCTGACGACATGCGTCAGTGCATTGTCAGTGCATGTGCGAACATTACGGAAGGCGAACTGCTCGCTGTTGAGAGGAATGTCGTTACACTTATTGCCAAATGCTTTTAGGTTGACGGACGTCAAGTTGAGCATTTATTGCATTAATGTGGTTTTTGCAGGTAATTACGCTGTAACAGCATGCGTTCTCAGAAATGATAAGTTCACAAAGGTACATGTATCACATAGGAACAACCGAAATAAAATGTTCAAACGTAACTGCGTTCTGTATTTTAATTTAAAAAAACCTACCTGTTACCAACTGTTCGTCTAAAATTGTGAGCCAAATGTTTGTGACTATCACAGCGCCATCTATCACAAAGCGAAAAAAGTGGTGCAACTAAAACATTCATATTTCTTTATGTACTACACGAATATGTAATAAATAATGGGGGTTCTCATTTAAAAAAACGCAGTTGATATCCGTTTGACCTATGGCAGCGCCATCTAGCGGGCCAACCATAGAGCCATCTGGTTTCCGCCTTCAAGTTCCTTGTAGTTTTTTCGTTTGACGCTTATTTCGTGAGATATTTGGCCCGGTCACGATCAATGGACCACCCTATATACTCCTCGCAGTACTAAATATTTCCCGAGAGGTCGGGCAGTCATCCACCGCATCCGACGGTCATAATTCATCTGCCGCCACACACACACTGGCCCAACATGTGACCAGAGCACTCTCAGCAGACCAAGATTACTAACCGAACTGTTGTACAAAGGCTGAGTCGGTTCCCCTTGCCAAAAAGGCGTTACTGTTTCTGGCCCCAACCTACTTGCTTGCTATTCTACACCCACCTCTAGACTGTGGGATTACTAGAACATGTATTGTCACATGGTCTGCCGCTATGTTATACCACTTACGTGATACTTATCGATATCAAGCACATAGTAATATCGCTTGAATAGCAGTATCACTTGCACAGTATAAATCCGAGTATATAACTGGAAATTATTTCTCTAGAAACCTGAAATTTTAAAAAATGGTTCAAATGGCTCTGAGCACTATGGGACTTACTTAACAGCTGTGGTCATCAGTCCCCTAGAACTAAGAACTACTTAAACCTAACTAACCTAAGGACATCACACACATCCATGCCCGAGGCAGGATTCGAACCTGCGACCGTAGCAGTCGGCGGTTCCGGACTGCGTGCCTAGAACCGCGAGACAACCGCCCCGAAACTTTAGCGAGGTGCAGCGTGCTGTAAACCACTGAGTAACTAGAAACTTATTCTGTTTGCGAATGTCTTTACATGAAAACTCGAAAACAATAGAGGAAACTGATATTCCACTTGCGAACACCGATGTCGGTGATATACCATATTCCAAATCATCCCTATAATTTATAAAGTGAGCTAAGATGCTTCTCATGTCTAGAGAACCAGCAAAGGTGTCTACCTCCCGTCTTCCACCTGCTAGAAGCACACACCACAATCGATGTTCTCTCAACCAAATAAACGTAGGAAATGTGCAGAAGCAGTCAACCCGAAAATTTACATGGGAAGAGATATTGGTCCAGTGCAAATAAATGTCCATATTGAGTCTTCTCAAATTTCCACAGGGAACACATGCAATCACGAAAGCTGTCCAAGACATACTGAGTATTGGTTCACTATTCAACTGTCTAGAGGACGACACAGTTAAGTCAGCTACATTCCTGTACCCCAACCAGTCTTTCCACTCGGACGGCTCCTGCCATTATCTGAAACGTAAATCATTCCGACAATAGGCCATCGCCACCACGTTCTCCTCCCACACCAGACAGAATCGTCCTAGGAAAAAGGCTACATATGTATTTGATCGCTATACTTACAATTAAACGTTGCGATTGCGGTCTCAATTGGATGACATTCGACAGTACCCCCTGCTGACGACTGTGGCTCTGGAAATAGAAATATCTGTACCATTCTTATGACTTGACATACTTTTCCAAGTGAAAAAAAATCCTCCACTTCATTTGCTATCCCAGTATTCCATGTCAAATCCATATCTTCCTTACGACCAGACATAGTCATTTTCTTGGCTTATGTCGGAACACAAACACATACTTTAAAACCCTGATGCTCAAGGCGGACCTATCATGTATCCGCTACTACTAAGAATAATACTTCGCCAGTAACTGATCCGTGGAGATACAAAACAATACGAGGTGCATTCAAGTTCTAAGGCCTCCGTTTTTTTTTTCTAATTAACTATTCACCCGAAATCGATGAAACTGGCGTTACCTCTCGACGTAATCGCCCTGCAGACGTACACATTTTTCACAACGCTGACGCCATGATTTCATGGCAGCGGCGAAGGCTTCTTTAGGTGTCTGTTTTGACCACTGGAAAATCGCTGAGGCAATAGCAGCACGGCTGGTGAATGTGCGGCCACAGAGAGTGTCTTTCATTGTTGGAAAAAGCCAAAAGTCACTAGGAGCCAGGTCAGGTGAGTAGGGAGCATGAGGAATCACTTCAAAGTTGTTATCACGAAGAAACTGTTGCGTAACGTTAGCTCGATGTGCGGGTGCATTGTCTTGGTGAAACAGCACACGCGCAGCCCTTCCCGGACGTTTTTGTTGCAGTGCAGGAAGGAATTTTTTCTTCAAAACATTTTCGTAGGATGCACCTGTTACCGTAGTACCCTTTGGAACGCAATGGGTAAGGATTACGCCCTCGCTGTCGCAGAACATGGACACCATCATTTTTTCAGCACTGGCGGTTACCCGAAATTTTTTTGGTGGCGGTGAATCTGTGTGCTTCCATTGAGCTGGCTGGCGCTTTGTTTCTGGATTGTAAAATGGCATCCACGTCTCATCCATTGTCACAACCGACGAAAAGAAAGTCCCATTCATGCTGTCGTTGCGCGTCACACGGGCAGCCATGTGGTCGTCCGTCAGCATTCGTGGCACCAACCTGGATGACACTTTTCGAATTTTCAGGTCGTCATGCAGGATTGTGTGCACAGAACCCACAGAAATGCCAACTCTGGGGGCGATCTGTTCAACAGTCATTCGGCGATCCCCCAAAACAATTCTCTCCACTTTCTCGATCATGTCGTCATACCGGCTTGTGTGAGCCCGAGGTTGTTTCGGTTTGTTGTCACACGATGTTCTGCCTTCATTAAACTGTCGCACCCACGAACGCACTTTCGACACATCCATAACTCGATCACCACATGTCTCCTTCAACTGTCGATGAATTTCAATTGGTTTCACACCACGCAAACTCAGAAAACGAATGATTGCACGCTGTTCAAGTAAGGAAAACGTCGCCATTTTAAGTATTTAAAACAGTTCTCATTCTCGCCGCTGGCGGTAAAATTCCATCTGCCATATGGTGCTGCCATCTCTGCGACGTATTGACAATGAACGCAGCCTCATTTTAAAACAATGCGCATGTTTCTATCTCTTTCCAGTCCGGAGATAAAAAATCGGAGGCATTAGAACTTGAATGCACCTCGTACTGAGCGAAAAATCAGCGATGGGTGGACATGTCTCATAACCTTTTCCTGCGAGTGGTATCATTGTGTCTAACAATGAGCGGTGTAATCGTGTTACAAACCGCCACATGTTAAAAATACGATTGCAATGACAATGTTAATCGGTCGTGGTTCTACAGGCACTCACAAATATCACTAACAATATCCGTGTTAAAAGCTGTACAAGTATTATAAATCGAGGTATGGCATTACCTCCGAATGAAGTGGTTTTTCCAGACAAATACTGCGACACTGAATATTGACGGTGATCGCCGGAGTGTGTATTATCAGAACAACAGCGCTTTTAGGTGTCGCCGATGGGTTTAAGCTCGTAATAAAGTCGCTGAATTTAGAAAGTGGTTCGGCTAAGGAACGCGGTGGAAGCTGGTATTTACAACATGCCGCCACCAGATATTTCTCCAGTATCTGTAACACATTCTGCCTTGAGGCAATGTCACAAGTTCTGAGATGGTTGGGTGGTAACGATCACGAATAGTAGATGGTGTGCTGATTGAGGTCGTAAGAAATGTGCACTAGCTTTTCAGATCTCTAGTGCTATACTTTCTGGTAGAAATGCTGTCTGTGATTTGGAATCAAGTCTTTCCATTCAACCACGTACCTGCGTGGGATCCTCTGGAGAAGCATTTTAATGATTACAGCCACTAGCGAATCACATTTCTGGCACTCTCATATCTCGAAATGAGTCACCTTTGTCATACCTATCTGCTACAGTAAAATTTTTCGTAGTCCCTATGCATCTTGCAACTGCACTGCCACCCTGCAGTTTTGGTCATGTGATCATTCCAGTTTAAGTTGGAACTGAGCAGGTCAGAGAGAGAGAGAGAGAGAGAGAGAGAGAGCTATATCCACCATATTCTGCAGCCTTTGTAGAAACAGGCTAAGCTGAGTTTGTGCAACAGGACCATATTTTGACCATTCGATGGAAATGAGGACATGGTGTCGTAGCTCCACCAGCAGTGTACGATGTGTAAAGTCAGCGCCGAAGGAAACCTGCTCCTGCAACACGAGGCAGTATAAAGACAGTACAAACAGTTACGGTGGCGTTTCTTATTGGGAAAATTAGGAAGACTCAACATCATACGTCCTACAGTCTGAAGCAGATCCGCATCCCTCAGGGTCCATTCACGTCTATCACCCCAACATGCTATCATCGGTATTCTGTACCATCCAACAGAGAAAAATTACGAACTATAAAAGCTCTGCTAACTTCATCCGATAGAGAACTCGACAAGATTTTTAGTGCATCTCTCTCTTCCCATACATCTAAAACAAATACCGTCTGCATACCAGCATGGAGTGTATGTTGCGATCCTATTAAATATACTAGTATTGATCCGTTGGAGCAGGCAGCCAGAGATCGAAGTTGCTTGCAAGGAGCAGTGTAAAATTCCAACGCGTACTGTGCGAGGAGGATCACCATATCCCACAGACTATACTGTGAGTAGCAAGAGAGGGTGCCTGTGTCGTTGTCTGAAACATTGTTTTTTTCTGCTCTAACACTCTTTGTACACTGCCATACATTTTTTTTTCCACCACAACTTTGAGGTCTGTGTCTGATTCTAAACTTACATTAACACATTCTGATCCATTGGCTCTCACAAGAAAAGTAGACATTGCGTGGTGTAAGTCATGTTGTTCCTGCTGCCACCACAGCTCAAACACAAACACAAACACAAACACACATACACTGGATAATTTTAAAATAAAACATGAAACTGGAAGAGTTTTGTGGTGTTGTTGAGCGTTTCCAAAATGCTGTCCGAAGGAGGTGGACGACCTCTAAATTTAAACTCATCTGTTACAGTGACAGGATAGCTGATGACTCCGTTCCGTTTCGACTGATTCCTCGTATTGCAGGCACGTACATGATCACTGTATCGGTGCTAGCCACCCTCAGAAGGTCTTTCCCCTCCTCCAAGACTTTCTCCAACTTAATCAAGCTATGTCAGTCAGTCATTATGTACGTCAGTGTATGTTAATCAACAGCATACTAGTGGACAGATGGGGTGGAAAAGACACTGTCGATGTACTGCAATAATACGCATCACAGTTGACAGTGCGAACAGTTTCAGTAATTTTACAGTAATTTCAACACCGACCAATGATGCGACAGCATGCTTCCCAATTTCAGTATCATTGCTAAACTGCCCCTCCTCTACTTTGCGAGTACCATTGCGAATGTAAGATAGATGACTGTGCAGTACGGCCATTCATTGTTAATTCTGGAATACATACGTCATCAAAGTATATCAGACAGCGATCTACATATTTCTAAGACCTCGATCATAGTGTGTAATTTACGATCCGTCTTTACACAGATGGGAGTCACAGGACATCTCGCATTCTTAGGATAAAGTTAGAGACTCAACTGTTTTTGACCAAGCCCTCCTGCAGTACCACCATTACCGACTTAATCTGCAGCTGACCAGGAGTAGACCACTACATTCCGCGTCTCGTGTATGAATGGAGCTTGCTGAGTCCGCACTTATCCAAGTGTACAAGATTTCTCCATATGCTCGCACGTCGAGGAGGTTAGCCCCTGTTACCCGTGTATATTAGTACATTTGCAAGTGTTGTGATGTAATAGCACACAGTTAAGAAGGACAAGAAACGGGTGGTTTTTATGCATGATGGAGCTCCAGGAGGATGGAGTTCGAAACAGTTTAGGTAAATCAACTACGCTACCAATTCTAAAGTATTATTCCAATGTCTAGGATCAGCACCAGGAAGGTATTGGTAAGAGAGAACATAAACACACGCACTCCTAACACAGGCTATCATGTAAGATGGCTGCAGTTTCCGACCTATTAGTTGTGTGGAATATAATGCTATTAATATTCCTGTGATGTCACCGCCAGACACCACACTTGCTAGGTGGTAGCCTTTAAATCGGCCGCGGTCCGTTAGTATACGTCGGACCCGCGTGTCGCCATTGTCAGTGATTGCAGACCGAGCGCCGCCACACGGCAGGTCTAGTCTAGAGAGACTCCCTAGCACTCGCCCAGCTGGACAGCCGACTTTGCTAGCGATGGTTCACTGTCTACATACGCTCTCATTTGCCGAGACGACAGTTTAGCATAGCCTTCAGCTACGTCATTTGCTACGACCTAGCAAGGCGCCATATTCAGTTACTATTCTGAACAGATAATATTGTGAATCATGTACCGTCAAGAGCGACGTTCATCATTAATGGATTAAAGTTAAGTATCACACTAATTACGTCCGCTTTCTGAATTCTAATTCCTTGTCATGTTCCAGACCTCACGTCAATATAGTTCTTCCCTCCTCACGCTAGCCTGCGTGAGCTAAAACGCGTGCATTTCGGCCTCCTTTAGTGACACGGTGTTGGTTCTTCTGCCAACACAACAATTCCAGTGCAAGAAATATATTTCCAGCGTATGATATACACCCTCCCTGCAAGTTTCTCTACGAAAAACTGTAAAACAAAAAAAAAACTACTTCCTTAAAACATAGATCGTGTGTCACACACGTGCAATACAGCTTTCCAGAGATGTATAGCGTCCACTGTTCACATCCATTCACAGTTCAGAAATTATACTATGCCCGCATCAGTTCTATGATCGTTAGTAAAGGAGGATACCTCTTACAAGGAAACAGGTAAACGCATAGCAACGGCGTTTGGCTTGTGAAATTACACGTCATCCTGCCACTAACTCTGCATACAGGACACCTGTCAAGCAGATGTATACACAGGGATTGCAGTGCTCATAAACACTTATCGCTAACTTAGACCCATCTTTGTTATGAAACTGATGTCTCGATTTTATACCAAGATGTGACAGGGGAATGGAGTAAATAGCATAAATCTTTGTTCGTGTAGAGCAATGTGTCTAAACAGCATCGTCACGTTTCATCACACATAAGCCACTTTGTCCTCTGATGACCGAGAGGTTTGCTGTTAGCGATGGCAAGATGCCAGTGCTCTAAGTCACAAACAGAACACGCGGCTGTACATGAGTCGAACGCAGACTGTATCACGCAACTGATGCATCCTGACAGAACTCAATTCCATCTCAATCGATCACTCCACCCACTCTCTGTCATCCTTTAACGCAGACGCAAGTAGGTTTAGAGGCAGATGGTTCTCTGTTTTCCTGGGAAGCGTCAAATACAGTAATAACTCGCATGTATCAATGTTACCTCAATAGACATACAGCAGAATGTTGCCTTGACAGGAAAACAGTTAGTGTTTCCCTGGTTCCCGATACTTCCACGTCAACATTTTCTCGTTTTCCTCTTGCTGTCGCATACTCGTTCCCAAGTACAAGAATTCTTCTGCACCAACCAGAAGACACGCAAGTACATCCTCAATGTCCCCACATTTCGGTGCAATTCCCCTCAATTTACACGTATTTTCCCTCATTTTTTGTAGCTTTATCGATTTTATGTCACTTCTACCCATGTGATCACGACATCACATCCCATTCCGTGTTCTAAAATTGCTTGTAAATGTAATGCACCTGCCAACACCTAGCGCAGATGCACTATTTTTCTGGTTGGTTGGTATAGTATAGCACTTCCCCCGGATGCATCCAGTCACTTCCATCCACATAGTCTACAGTTTCCGTGTATTTGCTCGGTTTTCTGTATGTCTGTGTATGTGCATGTGCTGCAGACAGCCCCTTTACACGGCTGAGTAGTGAACCAATACTCAATATGTGTTAGATAGCTTTCCTGGTCACATGTGTTCCCTGTGGAAATTTGAGAAGACTGAATATGAATGTGTGTTTGTGCTGGACTATTATTCCCTCCAACGTAAATTGTCTGGTTGACCGCTCCTGCACATATTCTACCTTTATTTGGTTGAGAGAACATCGATAGTGGTGTGTGCACCTAGCAGGTGAAAGAGAGGTGGATGACACCTTTCCTGGTTCTCTAGACACGAGAAGCACCTTAGATGACTTTGTAAATTATAGGTATGGTTTGGAATCTGTTATATCACTGACATCAGTATTTGCGAGTGGAAATATCTGTTTCCTCATTTTTTTTCGAATTTTTGCGTAAAGACAATCGCAGACGCGATAAGTTTCTAGTTACTCAGTGTTTTACAGGATGCTGCACCTCACTAAAGTTTTGGGTCTCAAGAGAAACAATTTCCAGTCTATATCCTCAGAATTATACTGTGCAAGCGATACTGCTATTCAGCTCAGAGAGTGACCTCGGTCTGCTGAGGGTGCTCTGGTCACATGCTGGGCCAGTGTGTGTGTGTGTGTGTGTGTGTGTGTGTGTGTGTGTGTGTGTGTGTGTCTCTTGGGCCCGGGGAGGGGGAGGGGGATGACTTTTGACCGTCAGCTGTGATTGATGACTTCCCGACCTAATGGCAAATATCTAGTGCTTCGAGGGGTATATATGATGCATGTGTTTATGCTATCGGACTTCGCCGTATATGTAAGAGTGTCAGACGGTCTATAGCTATGTGCATGATGCAGACATGGCGATTTTGGAGGGTGCAGGATACGAATTGTATATTTACTACATCGAGATGGTACATAGTGAAACATAAAGGAATTGGAGATCGGTTTCACGCTGTAATATTCAAGCTTCTGTCCTCAGTGGCAGAGCAGTGTAATTGAGCAGGTGTCTTTCAAAATTGGACGATATGTATACCACTTTTGCAGGGTTTAACTGTCAGCACAATATGTCGGTCTGTACAAAATAGTTTTGCTGCTGAAAGTCTCATCTGCAGAAAAAGAAAGAGCGGACAATGCTCCCGCAGCAGTTTAGTGCATAAAGTCAGTAAGAGCCAATCAAAATGCTCCATTCATTCACATGACGTCCTTTGTGCTGGGTGTAGGAACCTCTATATAGCTGTGACAACGTTCACTGTTTTGGAGACGTTTTTTGAAAGCATAACATGACAATTTCCAAGAAGGGTACCACATTATGTACAGGGTTCCTCGTTAGGACAATCAGGAGGAATGCATTCTGCGTTATTCAGGGCTATTTTCGTGAACAGGTCCTGTTAGGACAAGAATTTCCATGCAGACAAGCTGAGACATCACAAAAAGCTCCTACAGGAACAACGAAAGCAACTGGTAACTATTTCTGTGGCGCTTTACTATTTCCAGGAAGGGTTGATATGTAGTGGATGGGCTGTCCAATTAGGATCACATCCTGTATTATTTTGGGAAGCACTGCAAAAGATTTCTATGGCATGTCCAGAGGGGGACGCTGGCCACATTTTAGCTGTACTTGAGATGGTGAGTCACTTGGCAATTAGGTCTTTGTTGGACTGCAGGTACAAAGGCATTGCACCAGCAATGGTAAACATGTGCTTGCTGCCCAGAGGCGTCTCACAGGCTGGATCAATGAGACCACACCATCCCAGCATGAGTGCCTGGGGAACAGTTCGTTGATACGTCACAGTTTAATTTCTCAACCAGTGTTCCAAAGTTTCTTTATGTGCAATGAATGTTTGTGCACTGTATTATTTCCGGCTGTTTAAGCACTAAGAGCGTGTTTGCATTATTTTGCCAATTTTATGCATAGTGAACGTGTCTGTACATTAGTGTACTGTATTATTTCGGTAATTTATGAGTATTTTGCAGGTCTGTGGGCTTTGCAGCGCATTATTTCGAAAGTTTACAACTGGTGAGCGTGTTCACAGAGCGTTATAGTTTATTATTTTGAAAATTTACGAGTTGTTTGCATATCCATACATCACTGTACTGCATTGTTTTGGTGATTTACGCATAGTTTGCAGATCTGTAGGCTATTTACTGTGACCCAAGGACGTCAGGGCGAGTGTTTTGAATCAGTGTAATAAATAAAACTATGTGAGATCCGTTCCTAAATAAATAATTCAACTTCCCACTGAAAAAAATAAAAGTACACTTCTTCCTCTCTGCAGCAGCTTTACACAGACTCAGTCCTTATCCCGCCATTTTTCCCCAGACTACCATGGGATGACAGTGGCCTCTGGTGGAGTACTGTGTTCTAGGTCAGTTGGACTCTGGATGTCATGGTGAACACCCTGAATGGAGCTACTGCCTATGACAACTCAAATTGTTTAAATAAACACTACATGCAAAATAAAGACTTACATCTATCCTATCTAGCGTAGACTGAGTCCTTTTCCCACCAATTCCATGATAGAGATGTTGGTCAGTTGACTTAAGTTAGTGGAGGTAGCCCAAGTGACCTTTTTTCCCGCCAATTTCTTAGGTTAGTGGAGGTAGCTCAAGTGACCATTTTCCTGCAAACATTTGATCTTCCCACTATGACGTCATTGTGACGTTGCCATTTCTTTCACCGCCATCTTGGATCAGCCATCTTGAATAAATTTGGTAACAATGCAACCTGGAGTGGTGCCCCTGTTGCCTTACTACTATGTATCTTGGGTAGACACGATTTTGATGAAACTTTGACTCTCCCATCTGTCAGAATTGTTCAAACCTTCCCACATGTGAAGAAGAAACATCAAAGGTAAAGCACCTAAAAGAATGTTTCCTTATACACAGGGTAAACGTAAAGTCCATGAAATATTGTCGCCTCCCAGCACAGTTCCCGTATACCAGTTTTTTCTTCTTTTGGCCTCGGTGTTATCTGCTGGAGCAGTCAGGACGGTAAGGATGATATGGGTTTAGTTAGCGCTTTTGTCACTCTTTATAGCGGAGATGAGAGGGGAGAACTCTCTTTGGTTGGGATGGGTGTTCGCTTACAATAGGTTGGTAATTCTGGCGGAGGTGGCAGCACCAAAATTATTACTTTTAGTCAATTCGTTTATTGTTCTGTCAACATATTTGTTATTGAGATGCCAGGCCAAAACTTCTTAATAGAGTGTCAGTCAGTGGCTGTCTGTAATTGCTAGGAAGGATCTTTATTAGAGACGAAAGCTTTCACCGTGCCTCTTTCTACTAATTGCTTTCAATAATCGGTAGGATGGACCTTTATCAGAGACGAGTGCTTTCACTGCTACTCTCTCTGCTAACCACTGGACACTTGGCCTGAATCATAAATCATAACCACTTTGAAATCATTCACTACCACTCAAATGCCACTTGCCCTATAGTAGAAGAAATAAATACTAGTCGGTAACCTGTTCCTGCTATTCAATGAAACTCCTCTAACTTAGTTCTTTGAGACAGAGAGAGGCCGACTCTGTTCGACACTATTCCAATAAATAGTGAAAATAGCCACCTAGCTTGCAGTTGCCGCATGTCCAGCTCAGTCTATCACCGTCTTCCGGTAGTTAAAGTGTCTGTTCCTATACTGAAGAGCCAAATAATCTGGTATAGGCATGCGTATTCAAATACAGAAATATGTAAACATGCAGAATACGATGCTGCTGTGGCAACACCTATATGAGACAAGAAGAGTCTGGCCCAGTTGTTAGAGGACAAAGTGGCTTCGTCACTGGAGATTTATTTGCTTTTCAAGTCGTCATTTTCAAAATAGTTCTGCCTGTCAATGCAAAACTGCAGAATGCGCAATTTGTCGCCACTGCCTATGGCTTGCAGGAACTGCAATTTGTACGAATAGACTCTTAATCCCTTACGAAGAAGGATTTTTCAAACTTTTGACTGAGATATGTTTAGCTCAGCACCAAGTCGATAGCAGTCTCTGTGGGACTTCCGAACGTCTCGTTCCTCCCACAGTCAACCGTATGTTCTGACATATGCGTTAATTCGGACGTTTTCCATCGCACTAACAATTCGAATTTTTTGTACCATTTCATTACGTTCCTTAAATTGTTAGCATGTTGCAAAACGCTTTGCACACTCACTACCGAATGGCGACGGACAAATTCTAGCAAACAAGACGCTTTCTCTACCTGGTTCGGTGCCATTTTCAGCAACTACCGTCGATAGCGACCTTTTTGATGGTCTTCCAGGCTAACTTGCTGGTATCAAGTTTAAAAAATTCTTAGAGTTTGTGTGCGACGTACTGAATCATTTATTATGTTGTCTTTAGCCATTTATCTAAACAGCTTTTTTCAAGTGGATCATGGACTTCATAATTATCGCCTACTTCAGCTGTCAGCAATGGAAATGGAGGCTCAACGAGAAGCAGTATTATTTTTATACATAGACAGAAGCAGCGAATGAAAATTTGTACCGATTGTGTGATTCGAACCTGGCTCTCCTGCTCACTAGGCAGATGCACTAATCATTATACTACCCTAACACAGTTAATCTGTACAACTACAAAGACTGCCCTAGAACTCCTCCCTCCTGAATCCAAATTCCCGTTCGCAATCCAGCCTCTCTCATTGAGGACGTGTTAGGGCAGTCTGTGTAGTTGTACAGATTCACTGTGTTAGGGTAGCACAGTGGTTGGTGCATCTGCCTAGTGAGCAGGAGAACCAGGTTCGAATCTCGGCCTTAGTACAGGTTTTTATTCCTCACTTCATTCTGCATCTATTGCCGGGCGGAGTGGCCGACCGGTTCTAGGCGCTTCAGTCTGGAACCGCGCGACCGCTACGGTCGCAAGTTCGAACATTTTATGGAGTGTGTGATGTCCTTAGGTTAGTTAGGTTTAAGTAGTTCTGAGTTCTGGGGGACTGATGACCACAGCAGTTAAGGGGCTCCGGAACGCCCTATACTTGCAATGTTAAAATAACGCTTATAAATTACATCTTTCCTCACAAAGTATTTGAGGTAGGAAGTTGAACTTTTTACAGATTATTTATTGGAATATGGACTACGACATAACATAGGGATTTTACAAAATTTTAGTTCAGTTATTAAAGATGATTTTTTTCAATTGTAATGAAAATTCACAACATTTTTTTGCAATTTTTTATTTATATATTCAAAAATATACAGTTTTTTGGAAAAAGGCTGTGTTAAATTATGCAGAAGGTACTGTGTGACATTTACTGAAAGTTTGAAACAAACATGTTTGGAAGATCCTTAGAAAACATGTAATTAGTATGAGAAAATAAAAGTTTTGGGAATCGAGCGACAAAGATTGGATTAACTTTTTAGTGCATTCCAGGTCCATAGGATGGATTATCTTCATCCTCTGCAAGCTCCTCCTCCAGCTTCCTCTTGTTCCTCCTCCTGTTTACTCTTGCTTGTATTTCTAGACTCTTTACAGCACTGTCTGCAGCCCGAAGGCGTTCCTTGTCTAAAGCAATCATCGCTCGTTGTTGTGTTCGTAGATTTTGCTACCATTTTCTTCAGTTGCAGTTACTGCAACACTGTTCCAAATGGTGGTCATGTATGAACACTTATCACATTTCAGTTGTATTTCACTAGCAAGTCCTACGTGCTTTATTATGGAGAGTTCCAGACCAACTTCACTACAATGAATACATCTTACACAGTTTGAAAAAATTCCTTTGAGAACCGACATATCAAATATTTCATTCACATCCGATTCGCCCATAAAACATTCATAGTTTTCACTCATTGAACCAAGCTTCTTCTGTGAAGTATTTTCTTTCCCACTTTGCTATGGGCAGGTGTACTTGAGAGGTTAGGTTCACTCACTTGGTTATCGTCTTTATTGTTTACAGTAATAACACATACCTTTGGCTTTCCAACATTTTTCCTTTTCTTAAAAGCCTTCAGAGGATTTCTAATAACTTTACATTTACTCATTATTATACTTCAACAAAACAGAGACTCAAGAAACAGAATTAATTACGAATATTTTCGAGATAACGGCAGAGTAAATAAACATGAAACAATCGACAATCATACCAGCGATATATATTGAACCATCACAGGTTAGCCACAACACATACTTTATCTCACATCACTAAAATGTACCTGATGAACACGGACGTTAATAATAACACCATTTGACAGCAGTTTAACAGCGCCACAGTGGGTCACGCCCATGTAGAACACATTTCAAAAAAAATTTAAAAATAGTTGTAGTCTTCGGAATTGAATAAATTATATATCTATTAAAAGGTAATAGTCTGCAGATTCAGAAAACGCAAAAAAGTAAAAATTGAACTTTTCATGATTTTGAGCCTTTCCGGAGCCCCTTAAGTCCCATAGTGCTCAGAGCCATTTGAACCATTTTGAGCCCATTTTGCATGTTTACGTCAGAATTGTGTGAGACTTGAAAGGTCTCTGGAATTATATAGTCTCGTTTGATTAAAGACACAATGTTATTGCATTGAAAACACGATATGTTAATGATGATGATGTTTGGTCTGTGGGGCGCTCAACTGCGCGGTCATCAGCGCCCGTACAAATTCCCAATGTTTACACAGTTCAATCTAGCCACTTTCATGAATGATGATGAAACTATGAGGACTACACAAACACCCAGTTCCTGGGTAGAGAAAAACCCCAACCCGGCCGGGAATCGAACCTGGGACCGCGTGATCCAGAGGCAGTAACGCTAGCCACTACACCACGAGCTGCTGATAACATGAAATATGATGCGCTTTCTTCATATTAGTTAATAGCTCCACAGTAAACCGAGAAATAACAGCTCCATCTCCAATTTCAGTTCCTCAACAATGATAACTTTGTCAGAGCACATAAAATGAATTCGCAATTGCTAGTAATGACTACCATCACCTATACAGTGGAATGATGACAATGAAAATTTATGCCAGAACGGGATTCGAACCCGGATTTCCCACTTATCGTGAGAAGTCGCCTTACCATTTGGCTATCCGTGCACGACTCGCAACCACACCCAAACTTCCCTATGTCGTCAATCATGTGTCTACGACCTGTACTCGTACATCCATTATGTACGAGGGTTGGAACTTAAATAGTGGCAACTATTTATTCAAAAGCTGTACAAAAGAGTTACATGTTTTTAAATACTAATCTCTTCTTCCTCCATAAAATGTTCGTACCAAGAACTGCTTTTCAGGGGTGATTTTTAGGAATCTGAGGATGACATGGATAAGTATGACTTACATAAAGGCCCTGCTCGTTCGATTCAACGAAAACTGTGCCAGTCTTTGACCAGCCGCCTCTCTGCCTCGATGTCTTTCTCTGTTAAATTCACGTTCCTCTTCGCTCCCAAAAACCTGCGAGAACTTCTCCACTATCGCTTACAACATGAACTTATCTCGAGTTGGTATGCTTCAAATGGTTCAAATGGCTCTGAGCACTATGAGACTTAACTTCTGAGGTCATCAGTCCCCTAGAACTTAGAACTACTTAAACCTAACTAACCTAAGGACATAACACATATCCATGCCCGAGGCAGGATTCGAAGATTCGAACCTGCGACCGTAGCGGTCGCGCGGTTCCAGACTGTAGCGCCTAGAACCGCTCGGCCACTCCCGCCGACAGTTGGTATTCTGTGTCCCCACCGATTAGTTCAGACATTCGTGTTACAGTGCCTATGATGATGACTCTTCGGATAAGCTGACATCACCTGGAAATTTTCCACAATGAACACGACAAGCTGTCGGTGTCGCATATTTGGAAGCGCCAATAGTAAATGCAGATTAGTCACGCCAGGAATATTCAGGGTACCTGTGGTCGCTCTGGTGTAACTTCCAAGGTCTGTGGCCGGTGCCACATCGGGCTTCAAATCAGCCGCCCAGCATGTAGTGGGGAGAGGCGGGGGGGTGGAGCCTTGCTATCCGATATTCAAACCACGGATACCACCCAGGTCTCTTGCATTACCTCTCAGGTTTGCTCAGGGGAGAGAAATTCACGAATGTTGCTCTTCAAGCTGCTAGCTATGTATTTTTCTCTAGGACAGTAATAACATTAAGTTGCCAATTTTACTTACTGCTGCATAGTGAAATGTGATAGTCCTGTCACAAGGTTGTTGATGTTTAGGTAGATGTAAATATTTATTTATGCCAATACATACGTTAGGTTTTGTCCCTTGCCATAGTTTACGTGAATTTACGTCACAGGGTGATGGCCATACTGTTAAGAGCGATCCTTAACATTGTTCACATACTGCAGTAAGATGAAAATTAATAATAGTAACCCACGTTAAGTTTACTCAGTTTGCAAGTAAACAATGTAAAGTAATCACTGACGAATTTTTAACAATGAAATTTGATAGAATTTATCATTTCAAAAATACATCTTTACATTAAATATATTTGAAATCAGTGACTTAAGTAAATAAGAAAAGCAGATATATTTGCAATCTCGTATTTATGAGACTTTATCATCTCAGAATTAACGGCTGTAACAATTTTTTGCACTCATATTTACTGAATGACGCATATAAAACCATTTGCTTGCTTTTACACTGGTATCATTCTATTTAAAACTCGTGAAAATCGACTCTCTCTATTGTAGATAGATTTTAAAAAGAGATATGGAGAGATTGGAATCGATAGAGATTCCTGTTGGTATGAACAGTTTTCTTTACATACTTGTATGAGTATAGTAGTTATTGTGGTCTTCAGTCCTGAGACTGGTTTGATGCAGCTCTCCATGCTACTCTATCCTGTGCAAGCTTCGTCATCTCCCAGTACCTACTGCAATCTACATCCTTTTGAATCTGTTTATTGTATTCATCTCTTGGTCTCCCTCTACGATTTTTACCCTCCACGCTGCCCTCCAATACTAAATTGGTGATCCCTTGATGCCTCAGAACATGTACTACCAACCGATCCCTTCTTCTAGTCAAGTTGTCCACAAACTCCTCTTCTCCCCAATCCTACTCAATACCTGCTCATTAGTTATGTGATCTACCCATCTAATCTTCAGCATTCTTCTGTAGTACCACATTTCTAAAGCATCTATTCTTTTCTTGTCTAAACTATTTATCGTCCATGTTTCACTTCCATACATGGCTACACTCTATAGAAATACTTTCAGAAATGACTTCCTGACACTTAAATCTATATTCTCTGTCAAACTCTTCACGCAGTATCATATCTCCCATTTCAACTTCATCTACATCCTCTATTCATTTCCATAACATTGTCCTCAAGTACATCGCCCTTGTATAAACCCTCTATATACTCCTTCCACCTTTCTGCTTTCCCTTCTTTGCTTAGAACTGGGTTTCCATCTGAGCTCTAGATATTCATACAAGTGGTTCTCTTTTCTCCAAAGGTCTCTTTAATTTTCCCGTTAGGCAGTATCTATCTTATCCCTAGTGAGATAAGCCTCTACATTCTTACATTTGTCCTCTAGCCATCCCTGCTTAGCCAGTTTTCACTTCTTGTCGATATCATTTTTGAGACGTTTGTATTCCTTTTTGCCTGCTTCAGTTACTGCATTTTTATATTTTCTCCTTACATCAATTAAATTCAATATTTCTTCTGTTACCCAAGAAGTTCTACTAGCCCTTGTCTTTTTACCTACTTGATCCTCTGCTACCTTCACTACTTCATCCCTCAAAGCTACCCATTCTTCTTCTACTGTATTTCTTTCCCCCATTCCTGTTAATTGTTCCGTTATGCTCTCCCTGAAACTCTGTATAACCTCTGGTTTAGTCAGTTTATCCAGGTCCCATCTCCTTAAATTCCCACCTTTTTGCAGTTTCTTCAGTTTTAATCTACAGTTCATAACCAACAGATTGTGATCAGAGTTCACATCTGCCCCTGGAAATGTCTTACAATTTAAAACCTGGTTCCTAGATCCCTGTCTTACCATTACATGATCTATCTGGAACCTGTCACTATCTCCAGGCTTCTTCCATGTATACAACCTTCTTTTATGATTCTTGAACCAAGTGTTAGCTATGATTAAGTTGTGCTCCGTGCAAAATTCTACCAAACGGCTTCCTCTTTCATTTCTCTCCCCCAATCCATATTCACCCACTATGTTTCCTTCTCTCCCTTTTCCTACTCTCAAATTCCAGTCACCTATGACTATTAAATTTTCGTCTCCCTTCACTCTCTGAATAATTTCTTTTATTTCATCATACATTTATTCAATTTCTTCGTCATCTGCAGAGCTAGATGGCATATAAACTTGTACTACTGTAGTAGGTGTGGGCTTCGTGTCTATCTTGGCCACAATAATGCGTTCACTATGCTGTTTGTAGTAGCTTACCCGCATTCCTATTTTCCTATTCATTATTAAACCTACTCCTCCATTACCCCTATTTGATTTTGTGTTTATAACCCTGTAGTCACCTGACCAGAAGTCTTGTTCCTCCTACCACCGAACTTCACTAATTCCCACTATATCTAACTTTAACCTATCCATTTCCCTTTTTAAATTTTCTAACCTACCTGCCCGATTAAGGGATCTGACATTCCACGCTCCGATCCGTAGAGCGCCAGTTTTCGTTCTCCTGATGACGACGTCCTCTTGAGTAGTCCCCGCCCGGAGATCCGAATGGGGGACTATTTTACCTCCGGAATATTATACCCAAGAGGATGCCATCATCATTTAACCATACAGTAAAGCTGCATGCCCTCGGGAAAATTGAGTATAGTATAGAGATGTAAAATTGCCATAGACTACCGCAAGTGTAAACACGGTAGTTTCCATAGTAGATTTGATCAGTTAAGATCACAACCACATTACCTGTATGTTACGTGTGTTGCATACCAACTCGGCGTTACCTCATTTCCATTGCTTTGTTTGCATATGTGATCAGTGTCGTAGCAGATTCCACAAGAAAACGGAAACGGTGAACTCTCTAAGTCTACATAACCTACGGAATATTTTTGTTCTACATAATTATCCTCCTGTCAGTTACTTAACAATACACAGTATTTACAGCAAAATAGAAATTTTCATTATTTAATTTAGATGTTATTGGATAGTTGTTGAGTTTTAACATGAAACTCAGGGACGTTGTAGTAAAAATAAAAACAAAACAATACAGATTTGTCATATAGTCCTAGGAAATGCAATTTACTCAAAAAAAATAAAAAACAATGGTAAAACAGGAGTATATCAGACATGACTTCAATATTTCGTCGAACTTGCGCAAAACATATTTCTGTTGTTCGTATACAACTTCCGCATTAAGCAATAATAACAGGGAACTGTTACCTTTGATCATGATGACGAACAGTCTGTTGAGTACAAAGTAACAACAATAATTATATAGACATTTTGTGTTTGTGCATTTAAACTGTAAGTCCATCAAATGTAATTGTTTTGTTCATGAAAAAACACAGAAGCTATGCTACTTATAAAACGCAATTTATATTTTGTAATGATATCAAATACACAACAGATTAACAGTGTACAATATGCAGTTCTAATTATGTGCAAAACAAACAAACCAGTTCCTTCCTGTTGCATTGTGCTTTACAGTAATTTAAACATCTTGTTAAGGCAGTTATCAGCTTTAAATATAATATAAAACGCACGACACACAGGTGCTAACTTTATTTATAGTTTATTCCAACCGGTTTCAGTCATTAGCTATGTTCATGGTCTGTACGAAATACAATGCCGAGATGTACCTTTAATCAAGTTGCTCTTCCACTTATGTGAGTTACAGATGGCACTGTATTGAGGTATTTATGCTATAAACATCACACAAATTCCTTATAATCCTTATGTTTTTATACTTATGGATGTGTGTTATATATTTTGTTTGATGATATGTTCTGTGGAATATCATAGCAAATATGCTTATGATGTTGGTTCTCACTTGGTTAACCTCACAGATTGCCATACCTTATTATTGATCTTCATACTGTTAATAGATGTGATATTGCCTTATTGCTTTAGATGAAGATATGATGACTTTTTGATTAGACGACAAGTAGGGTGATTGAGGTTACTTAAATATTTTTTATTTATCTTTGAATAGGTCTTCAGCTTTCTGGCTTTGTATATGAACGTGAATTGAGTAGTTACACCATCTGACTGCCCTAGGCTCATTTACTACATTGTGGTAATATTTTTATACTTTCACTTAGGAAAATATCTTCGTGCTTCCATTTTGTACATTTTTGGTGACAAATGGCATTGTTAACAAGACGCTGTTGACATAAACATTTTGACAGTTGTTTGTATTATTCGTAGTTGTTACTTATGATTATGTGAATGCACACTCTTTGTTAATTTAATGCCATTAGAATATCGCTTCTAATGGACTGTGATCCTAATTGTGCTGTGGGGTACCCCACTACTGGGTCATCGTTTCACATGATTGTGACTGTGTCAGTTCGTGATTGACTTTGCTGAAGATGTTTCAGATAATGGTTTTAAGAGTTATTGTTTTACTGGACGGTATTTTTTTCCAAAGAAATCTGAAACTTGAGTTAATACCTTTTAGCTAAGTACGTTAGCGTGAATTGGATATTTTCAGTAGGATCTTTACGCCATTCTAATAAGTTCATTATATTTCATCGAAAAAATGTTACTCTTAAGTCTTAGTGATGATAAAGAATGTTGTTATCGTAGACTAATAAGTACATGAAATAAAAAATAAAATAAAAATAAATAAAAAAAAGAAAGGAGGGAAATGGGAAAAATTCCTTGTGTAATGTATTTATAATGTTTATTGCTTTGTCTTCTTGAAATGTTTAGTTAGAACACAATTTGGTTGCGCGATGTACTCGTACGACTAGTGTCATCTTCATCCTAGTTACGAACGTAATATCTTTGTAGTCTTTAATGTTTGAAATGTTTACTATGAGTTCTGGCTCTGTAATGCCAACGTATGTCTTGCGTTGGTTCTCTTCAGTTAATTGCTCGTCACACAGATTTCGTACTTGTTAAGCTCGAAATGGGCGATACATTGGGTATATACACTATTGGCCATTAAAATTGCTACACCAAGAAGAAATGCAGATGATAAACGGGTGTTCATTGGAGAAATATATTATACTAGAACTGACATGTGATTACATTTTCACGCAATTTGGGTGCATAGATCCTGAGAAATAAGTACCCAGAACAACCACCTCTGGACGTAATAACGGCCTTGATACGCCTGGGCATTGAATCAAACAGAGCTTGGATGGCGTGTACAGGTACAGCTGCCCATGCAGCTTCAACTCGATACCACAGTTCATCAAGAGTAGTGACTGGCGTATTGTGACGAGACAGTTGCCCGGCCACCATTGACCAGACGGTTTCAATTGGTGAGAGATTTGGAGAATGTGCTGACCAGGGCTGCAGTCGAACATTTTCTGTATCCAGAAAGGCCCATACAGGACCTGCAACATGCGGCCGTGCATTATCCTGCTGAAATGTAGGGTTTCGCAGGGATGGAATGAAGGGTAGAGCCACGGATGGTAATACATCTCTAATGTAACGTACACTGTTCAAAGTGCCGTCAATGCGAACAAGAGGTGACCGAGACGTGTAACCAATGCCACCCCATACCATCACGCCGGGTGCTACGCCAGTATGGCGATGACGAATAGACGCTTCCAATGTGCGTTCACCTCGATGTCGCCAAACACGGATGCGACCATCATGATGCTGTAAACAGAACCTGGATTTATCAGAAAAAATGACGTTTTGCCATTCGTGCACCCAGGTTCGTCGTTGATTACACCATCGGAGGCGCCTCTGTCTGTGATGCAGCGTCAAGGATAACCGTAGCCATGGTCTCCGAGCTGATAGTCCATGCTGCTGCAAACGCCGTCGAACTGTTCGTGCAGATGGTTTTGTCTTGCAAACGTCCCCATCTGTTGACTCAGGGATCGAGACGTGGCTGCACGATGCGGACAAGAGGCCTGTCATCTCGACAGCTAGTGATACGAGGCCGTTGGGATCCATCCCTCCTGAACCCACCGATTCCATATTCGGCCAAAAGTCATTGGATCTCGACCAACGCGAGCAGCAAGATCGCGATACGATAAACTGCAGTCGCGATAGGCTACGATCCGACCTTTATCAAAGTTGGAAACGTGGTGGTACGCATTTCTCCTCCTTACACGAGGCATCACAGTAACGTTTCACCAGGCAACGCCGGTCAACTGCTGTTTATGTATGCGAAATCGGTTGGAAACTTTCCTCATGTCAGCAAGTTGTAGGTGTCGCCACCGGCGCCGACCTTGTGTGAATGCTCTGAAAAGCTAATCATTTGCATATCACAGCATCTTCTTCCTGTCGGTTAAATTTCGCGTCTGTAGCACGTCATGTTCGTGGTGTAGCAATTTTAATGGCTAGTAGTGTAGACATATGTAGTGTATAGATATTATAGATGCACACCAGGCTCGAACTCTTATGGGAACCGGCGAAATGCCGCAAGTAATGAGGACAATGGGTAGGGCCACTGCACTTGTAGAGCGGGGGTAGTTTGACAATACAAGTCTGAGGAGACGCGTGCTTTGTTACGAGTAGACCGTGCAGTTGCGGTGGCCGCTGTGTCCGGATGGCTCAGTTGTCAGAGCATCTCCCTAGTAAGCAGGAGACCCGGTTTCGAATCCCGATGCAGCACAAATTTCAGCTTTGAGTCAATGCCCGCTCGTAGCCAAGATCAGTAAATCCATTTTTATACTTTTAGTGTTGAAATGTAATATTGGCTGCAGATTAATTTTTCGAAGTAAGTAATTTTTCTGTCATTACAATTGAAATAATTTTGTGGCCTTGTAGGTCATTACCTTTCCGCATTTGACACGATTATTTTTTTGTATTTCTTGCAGGACCGTGAACATGTTTCATGACCGAAAGCAATAAATAAAATCAGAATTTATGTGTCTGGAATTTAATAAAGTTCTTTTCCCACACATTCATTGATGTTTGTTTCCCTACAAATGCTACCAGTACTACCGGTAATCCCAACATTTACTACGCGATTTACGAACTGTGGCAAAACAACCGAACCGTAGTTATGGCGCAGCGCAACTATAGTACGATATCTTTTTGCGATACTAGTCACGAGTAAAGTACCGATGGTTTTCGTTCGATAGCGCGTCCCTGCCGTGGAGGTACCGGGCTGCGGGCATCCAGAAGGCGAGTGTAGCGGTCGCGGCGAGCGTTGTTGGGCGGGCGCCGCCGGCCGACCGGCCGGGAACCTTATTACGGCCGGACGCCTGCCCGCACCCCCGCGGCCCGTAAGCGACGCACAAAGTAATAGCGTCGGCGTACGTGCCGCAGTTAGGCTGCGACGCCGCTACAAAAACTACGCCTCGGCATTCCGATCGAGACGGGCCGAGAAGACACCGCCTTTTTACACAGAGCGCGGGCCGCGTATAATTGCAGTCATTTGCAGTGGTTAGGCCCCCCCCCCTGCTCCCCTTCTGTCCTCTCACCGGTCGCCGCTTTCGCCTCGGATGCACCCCCTTCTCCCCCCACCTACTCTCCTTTTTCTCACCCCCCCTCTCCCTCCTCCCTCACAATTCCTCGTTTCACCGACGCTGTCTCCCTAGACAAAGTTGGCATGCTCGCTTATATTCGGACAGCTCGCTTATGCTCTCGTATATACGTCTCTGCCTCTCCCGGTCGGCCCGTCCACTGCGCTTCTCTTGTGTCCCACCGCTCTCTCTCTCTCTCTCTCTCTCTCTTTCTCTCTTTCTCTTTCTAGCTCTTCCTCACCGTCCCCCATTTTGTTTTGTTTCTAATAAATGGCCAGGCGAGACTAGCCCAGCAGCCGGCCCATGTGGATAATTTCGTGTTGTTATCGTGCGGAGAGAAGCCTAATGGAACGCGCCTACGTGATCTGTTGGACCCCGGCGAGCTGGTCGTTGGAGGACGAGGTGGTGGAGGGGGGAAGGGGATGAGTGGGCCTGGGTGAGTGGGGGGGCGGGGGGGTGGAGGAGAATTACTCGTGGGAGTAGGCGCGCACCTCTGCTGGCTGACACATTCCCACTGAGGCGCAGATACCGGCGTAGCGTACCGTTCTCCACCGTTACACGGCGGCAATCGCAATGCGCCAACTACCTGGCGTGACCCGCACTTTGAGACGTGTATCCACTGGCGAGTAACTTCCGCAAGTGACTTCCACAAACACTTGCTCAGGTGTTTACATTAGAACAAAAACATTCCGCGAGTTGCAGCCTGCCCCGAATTCCCCTGCTGAGCGAAACTTTTCATCTCACAGTAGCACTTGCAACTTAGGACCTCAATTATTTGCTGTTTGTATTCAAATGGTTCAAATAGCTCTGAGCACTATGGCACTTAACATCTGAGGTCATCAGTCCCCTACAACTTAGAACTACTTAAACCTAACTAAACTAAGGACATCACACACATCCATGCCCGAGCAGGATTCGAACCTGCGACCGTAGCAGTCACGCAGTTCCGGACTCAAGCACCTAGAACCGCTCGGCCACAGTGGCTGGCGCTGTATGTATTCCAATCACTGTCTTCCTCTACAGTTATTAACCTCTACAGTTCCCTCTCGTACCATTGAAGTTCTTCCGCGATTTTTTAACAGATGTCCTATCATTCTGTCCCTTCTTCTTTTCAGTGTTTTCGATACATTCCTTTCCTCGCAGGTTCTATGGGGAACCTCCTCATTCCTTACCTTAGCACTCCCCAAATTTTTCACATACTTCTGTAGCACTACATCGCAAATGCTTCTATTCCCTACTGTTCAGATTTTCCACAGTCCATGTCTCTCTACCACGGAATGCTGTGTTCCAAACGTACATTCACAGAAATTACTTCCTCAAGTCTGTGTTTGGTACTAGTAGACTTCTCTCGGCCAGGAATATCCTTTTTTCCAGTGCTAGTCTGCTTTGTATGCCCTCCTTGCTCCGACCGTCGTTGGTTATTTTGCTGCCTGGATGCAGAATTCCTTAACTTCACCTACTTCGTCATCACCATTTACGATGTTAAGTAACATAGCTCGACGAAACTGCTACAGTGTAGTACTACAGGTAACTAAAAGAAATACGCAATCAGACGAACAGAAATGACACTTTCATTCAGAGGCAATAATTACATCGAAGTCTCCACAATTCATGATGGTCGTCTGGATATTACAAACAGCGGGACGTGGTTCCTAACAGGGTGTGTAATCACTGTGGACGGCCCCCACGTCCTCGATAGGACTTCAGTCGACGGAACGGGCAGTCGAGTCCATTCGCTGAAAATCCTCTCGATGCAAGAAGCCAGCCACCTGCGCCATTCCATGCAGTCGCGCAATGTCATTTATAGAAATGAAGTCAGGGCCCATTGCTTCCCTGACAAGACGCACGAAGGGGGATCTCCGGGAGGGGACTGCCAAGAGGGAGGTTACCATGAGAAAAAGATTGAATAATCAACGAAAGGATAACGTTCTACGAGTCGGGGCGTGGAATGTCAGAAGCTTGAACGTGGTAGGGAAACTAGAAAATCTGAAAAGGGAAATGCAAAGGCTCAATCTAGATATAGTAGGGGTCAGTGAAGTGAAGTGGAAGGAAGACAAGGATTTCTGGTCAGATGAGTATCGGGTAATATCAACAGCAGCAGAAAATGGTATAACAGGTGTAGGATTCGTTATGAATAGGAAGGTAGGGCAGAGGGTGTGTTACTGTGAACAGTTCAGTGACCGGGTTGTTCTAATCAGAATCGACAGCAAACCAACACCGACAACGATAGTTCAGGTATACATGCCGACGTCGCAAGCTGAAGATGAACAGATAGAGAAAGTGTATGAGGATATTGAAAGGGTAATGCAGTATGTAAAGGGGGACGAAAATCGAATAGTCATGGGCGACTGGAATGCAGTTGTAGGGGAAGGAGTAGAAGAAAAGGTTACAGGAGAATATGGGCTTGGGACAAGGAATGAAAGAGGAGAAAGACTAATTGAGTTCTGTAACAAGTTTCAGCTAGTAATAGCGAATACCCTGTTCAAGAATCACAAGAAGAGGAGGTATACTTGGAAAAGGCCGGGAGATACGGGAAGATTTCAATTACATTACATCATGGTCAGACAGAGATTCCGAAATCAGATACTGGATTGTAAGGCGTACCCAGGAGCAGATATAGACTCAGATCACAATATAGTAGTGATGAAGAGTAGGCTGAAGTTCAAGACATTAGTCAGGAAGAATCAATACGCAAAGAAGTGGGATACGGAAGTACTAAGGAAAGACGAGATACCCTTGAAGTTCTTTAAGGCTATAGATACAGCAATAAGGAATAGCGCAGTAGGCAGTACAGTTGAAGAGGAATGGACATCTCTAAAAAAGGGCCATCACAGAAGTTGGGAAGGAAAACATAGGTACAAAGAAGGTAGCTGCGAAGAAACCATGGGTAACAGAAGAAATACTTCAGTTGATGGATGAAAGGAGGAAGTACAAACATGTTCCGGGAAAATCAGGAATACAGAAATACAAGTCGCTGAGGAATGAAATAAATAGGAAGTGCAGGGAAGCTACTCAGAAATGGCTGCAGGAAAAATGTGAAGACATCGAAAGAGATATGATTGTCGGAAGGACAGACTCAGCATACAGGAAAGTCAAAACAACCTTTGGTGACATTAAAAGCAACGGTGGTAACATTAAGAGTGCAACGGGAATTCCACTGTTAAATGCAGAGGAGAGAGCAGATAGGTGGAAAGAATACACTGAAAGCCTCTATGGGGGTGAAGATTTGTCTGATGTGATAGAAGTAGAAACAGGAGTCGATTTAGAAGAGATACGGGATCCAGTATTAGAATCGGAATTTAAAAGAGCTTTGGAGGACTTACGGTCAAATAAGGCAGGAGGGATAGATAACATTCCATCAGAATTTCTAAAATCATTGGGGGAAGTGGCAACAAAACGACTATTCACGTTGGTGTGTAGAATATATGAGTCTGGCGATATACCATCTGACTTTCGGAAAAGCATCATCCACACAATTCCGAAGACGGCAAGAGCTGACAAGTGCGAGAATTATCGCACAATCAGCTTAACAGCTCATGCAACGAAGCTGCTTACAAGAATAATATACGGAGGAATGGAAAAGAAAATTGAGAATGCGCTAGGTGACGATCAGTTTGGCTTTAGGAAAAGTAAAGGGACGAGAGAGGCAATTCTGACGTTACGGCTAATAATGGAAGCAAGGCTAAAGAAAAATCAAGACACTTTCATAGGATTTATCGACCTGGAAAAAGCGTTCGACAAAATAAAATGGTGCAAGCTGTTCGAGATTCTGAAAAAGTAGGGGTAAGCTATAGGGAGAGACGGGTCATATACAATATGTACAACAACCAAGAGGGAATAATAAGAGTGGACGATCAAGAACGAAGTGCTCGTATTAAGAAGGGTGTAAGACAAGGCTGTAGCCTTTCGCCCCTACTCTTCAATCTGTACATCGACGAAGCAATGATGGAAATTAAAGAAAGGTTCAGGAGTTCAATTAAAATACAAGGTGAAAGGATATCAATGATACGATTCGCTGATGACATTGCTATCCTGAGTGAAAGTGAAGAAGAATTAAGTAATCTGCTGAACGGAATGAACAGTCTAATGAGTACACAATACGGTTTGAGAGTAAATCGGAGAAAGACGAAGGTAATGAGAAGTAGTAGAAATGAGAATAGCGAGAAACTTAACATCAGGATTTATGGTCACGAAGTCAAAGAAGTTAAGGAATTCTGCTACCTAGGCAGTAAAATAATCAATGACGGACGGAGCAAGGAGGACATCAAAAGCAGACTCGCTATGGCAAAAATGGCATTTCTGGCCAAGAGAAGTCTACTAACATCAAATACCGGCCTTAATTTGAGGAAGAAATTTCTGAGGATGTACGTCTGGAGTACAGCATTGTATGGTAGTGAAACATGGACTGTGGGAACACCGGAACAGAAGAGAGTCGAAGCATTTGAGATGTGGTGCTATAGACTAATGTTGAAAATTAGGTGGACTGATAAGGTAAGGAATGAGGAGGTTCTACGCAGAATCGGAAAGGAATATGTGGAAAACACTGATAAGGAGAAGGGACAGGATGATAGGACATCTGCTAAGACATGAGGGAATGACTTTCATGGTACTAGAGGGAGCTGTAGAGGGCAAAAACTGTAGAGGGAGACAGAGATTGGAATACGTCAAGCAAATAATTGAGGACGTAGGTTGCAAGTGCTACTCTGAGATGAAGAGGATAGCACAGGAAAGGAATTCGTGGCGGGCCGCATCAAACCAGTCAGTAGACTGATGACAAAAAAAAAAAGAGTCGTGTGACTAGGGCCTCCCGTCGGGTAGACCGTTTGCCTAGTGCAAGTGTTTCGGTTTGACGGAATTTCGGCGACTTGCGCGTCGATGGGGATGAAATGATGATTAGGCCAACACAACACCCAGTCCCTGAGCGGAGAAAATCTCCGACCCTTTGGATTGACATTCTGTCACGCTGACCACTCAGCTATCGGGGGGCGGACAGCTGCCTGATGATTGACACACACTGTCTTCTCCCTTTCTTTCAACCACCTCGTGTTGTGGGGCGAGCCCCTTTTGGCGCTATAGGCATCTTGACCGCACGCCATATGACGCCCAGTTTTCTGTTCGCGACTAGAAGACCTCTGGCAATATGCTATCATACTACCAATCATTTCCACCAATTGTTTAATACCACATATTACTTTATGTGGCTCGTCCGTAAACTTTTCAGAACTGTGTACTTGCAGAAGTGTTTCCACTGGCGTCGCGTAGTGAGACAGACAAGTGGAAGTTCACAGTGGCGTGCTTAAAAATCAGAGTAGAAGCCAACGTTGTTGCATTACTACTACTACTACTACTACTACTACTACAACTATTATTATTGTTATTATTATTATTATTACTGAAGGAAAAACGTGACGAAAACCAAAAGTTAAGAATAACAGAATTGTTTGGATGAAGAAATAGAGTACATATTTGTCAGGCAACACTACTGAACGAACTAAAACAAAGGACTTCACTCACTTTCCGAGAATGTGATATAAAAATTTGGAACACTTCTTGGCTACTGTACAGTCAGCTATTCGGAAAAAGGATACAAAAATGTGGCAGACTATATCACCAAGAAGTTTCCTTTTAATTACTCATAGATTTTTCATACAGTATTTATTACTTTTATTTCAAATATAATGCCTTTTTTAATGTTACTTTATCCATGCGGAACTTTGTTATTTGGTTATGCTAAGATTAAAAAATAAGCTAAGATTGAAAGACGTCTGTACTGTCAGTTTACTTCGCCTTATGATGAAAGAAAGTAATCGGTAAATTCATGTCGCACTTTCGTGGCTGACAATGGCCTAGTATACGTTGCATGTTCAGGGATTCCAATGGTACATTTGTTCCGACCCAACTGTCTTTGCGCCTTCCCTTTCCGACAATGACGTTTTCTTATCTGTGTAGGACATATAACACTAATACAAGTTTCAGAAAAAGTTCCAGAAACTGACAAGTTTGGCAAATTATTGCAACCAGATTCAAAAACTTTTCTCCAGTAACTTGCGAAAGTGGCTTCAGGACGTTGACGAAACTTGCGGAAGTCGACTCGTTGGGGGTGTTTTCACGCCAAACAGCTTGTAGAAGCAGCTTATCTAAGTGGTTACGTTAGTTCACTTGCTAATACATTCGCGCCTTTACCCATCTTGCAGCTCCGAAAGTCTTTTGTAATTCTGTGACACAAGCCTGCAAAGTTACGTTTTGTATTTTGCATTCTAAAACCTGTACACTTGTGCGGCTAAAGTACTTCGTTTAATCCATTCATAAGACTAATACCACACTACACGATTTTCTCCGTTCGACAATATTTGCCAATAAAGTAGTAGCCAAAGGGTGCCACACTTGAAACGATCGCAACTGCGGGGTATATAGTTGCACCGAAACAGAAACTGGATATCACACTTGGTGACAGAAATCTGTGGGTTTAGGAGTAGTGCTGAACCAGCGGACGAGACACACCTTGCAAGATGAGTTGTCATTCTAAACTCCTATATTTAGCTACATGTGCGTAGTACGAGGGTTATTCGGAAAGAATAAAAATGGGAACCACAGTGAGAATCCTGTGAGGCTGTGCACAGATGTATCTGTAGTACGCCCGCCAAGTATGGGTGTCTGCCGGCAGATTTCGCCTGATTTCATGCAACCCTACATAACGTAGAGTACTGCATTTCCTTCTGCGTGGCAGTTCTCGGCCGCACACTACAGGGGCTTTTGAGGACGCTACTGCTGTGCTTTCGATGGGAAGTGTTTAATCAACCACAATACAGCCCGGACTTGGCTCCCTCTGATAGTCATCTCGGCTCAGATGAAGCGCTGGCTTTGAAGAAAAAATTTTGGCACAGACAACGAGCTGCAAAGCAGTGCAGAAAACTGTCGGAATACACGGTAGGCTGCCTTCCATGACAGCTACTACAGATGTCTAAGTCGAAGCAGCCGGCAGCTGTGGCCGAGTGGTTCTAGGCGCTTCAGTCCGGAACCACGCTGCTGCTACGGTCGCAGGTTCGAATCCTGCCTCGGGCATGGATGTGGATGCCCTTAGGTTAGTTATGTTTAAGTAGTTCTAAGTCTAGGGGACTGATGACGTCAGATGTGAAGATCCATAGTGCTCAGAGCCATGTGAACCATATTTAAGTCGGAGCAGCGACTTTGTATAGAGGCAGCTGGGAGGTGCACTTAACTGTTCCAAATAAAACAGTTTTTATTTTCACTGTGGTTTCTACTTCGCGGCCTATCGTTCCTTAAATACCATAATATTCCTAGGATTAACCATCTGCTACAGTAAAATACCTAGGAGTAAACATCAGCTACCGTAAAATTCGTCGGAGTAACCATTGCTACCGTAAAATACCTAGGAGATATCACCTGTGGCGGCCTACAATGGAATGATCACATAAAACAAACTGCAGGTGCCACGCTGATATTTATTGGCAGAATCTTAAGGAAATATAAGTAATCCAGGAAAAAGATGCATTACATAACATAGTTTGACCTATTTTGAGTATTTTTCGTCGGTCTGGCGCCATTATGAAGTTGGACTAGTAGAAGACATGGAGAAGATCCAACGAGAAGCGGCGCTTTTAGTCATGGGATCGTTTAATCGGAGCTAAAGCGTTGCGGAGCTGTTCAGACAACTGCAGTGGCAGACGCTACGAGATGTACGTTGTGGCATCACGGGGAGGTTTAGTATCGAAATTCGGAGCGAGGGTGTCTTCTAATTAGAATAGGGCATCATATTACGTCCTTCTGTGACTCGCGAAATAACCACAAAGAGAAAAGCAATGAAATTATATCTCATGCAGGGCTATATTCAATTCTTGAATTGAACAGTAAAGGGGGGGGGGAGGTATTTATACGAAAAGTACCCTCCACCACATATCGTAAGACGGTTGCAGAAGAAGGAAGAAGACTTGAGTTTAACGTCCTGTCAACAGCGAGGGTATTAGCGACGGCGCACAAGTTCAGATTACAGAAAGACAGGAAAGGAAATCGGCCGTGTCCTTTCGAAAGAATCAATCCAGCATTTGCCTTAAGCGACTTAGGGAAATTACGGAAAACCTAAATCTGGATCCCCAGGCGTGGATTTTCCCCTTCGTCATTCCGAAAGAGAGACGAGTGTGCTGTCCCCAGCGACACATCAAATGGCTCTGAGCACTATGGGACTTTACACCTGAGGTCATCAGTCCCCTAGACGTAGAACTAGTTAAACCTAACTAACCTAAAAACATCACACACATCCAAGTCAAAGGCAGAATTGGAACCTGCGATGGTAGCAGCAGCGCGGTTCCGGACTGAAGCGCCTAGAACCGATCGGCCACAGCGGCCGGCAGCGACATATCGCTCGGTTCCAGTTGTAGCGTATGGACGTGGGTATAGACTTTAATAAAGTGATTTTAATCCATAGAACGTAACTTGACAATAAGTACACTTAAAAACCTTAGGTAATTATAAATTGTGTGAAATGAAGATATGTAATAAAACAAGAACAAAAATGAATGTATCAGTTTGTTTCTAATGTGAATTTATCTCTGGTCTTCGGTTTGCGACTACCTCATTTTCTTCCAGTTCCGTCTGCACCGAATAGGAACATAGCCTACACATTTCCTGCTCCTATGTAGACTACAAGCTGCGCCCCGCGGTGTCACCCACTGTTCAACAGTTACTAATAAAGGAACGTTAATGCCACAACTCAGTATCCACGTGTATGCGCCATCACAGAAGTTATCTCTTGCAGGTATTGAGACGCGCACCGAGTAAGCCGCGCGATATCGATTATTTTGAGGCAAGCTGACAGTAAACATGGTGTTCACAATTCAGCTTCCACAATCCAAGTTGTCAACATTAATTTTTCTGAACTATTGAGACCCTAGAAGCAAGCGAAATGGACCAAAGAACTATAAATCATTCAAATCCACCAGAAAAGCCAGGTCAATGTTTAAGAAACCAGATAATATCACAATCCAATACACTTCGAAAACGTTCTACGTCCTACGAAATATGTTCATGTGCACACTTTACATTGTAACAGAGCTCAATGATCATTGTACCCTACAGAAATATTTCTGATAACTTGACATACGTGCTTACTAATCTCTGTGCTAAACTCAATGCATTAAATTGATAATGAAATCTTATGGATGACTTAGTCACGTTTTCTTTCTCATGGGAGCATTAATCACGTTGATCTCTCCATGGTAACAGATTTTTTCGGAGTAAAACACACAGGCTTATGTGTTAGTTCAGACTGTAGATTATCTCCATTACAAGGTTCATCCAAATCCGTCCAGCCGCTTAAGCATGAAGGAATAACAATCTTACTCTCGTAGAAACTTTCGCATTTATAATATATACGGGATTTGTATTCTATAGGTTGAGTAGCACTCCAGTCAGTTTCTAGATTTGTAAGTCTCAAGCCAGGAAGACTATGTATCTCATACATAACTTACTGATCGAGCGATGTGGCCCAGTGGTTAGCACACTGGACTCTCATTCGGGAGGACGACTGTTCAAGCCCGCGGCCGGCCATCCTGCTCTACGTTTTCCGTGATTTCCCTAAATAGCTTCAGGCAAATGCCGGGATGATTCCTTTCAAAGCGCACGGCCGCCTTCCTTACCCATCCATCCATAATCCTATGGGACAGATGACTTGGGCGTTTGGTCCCATGAGCCGAATCAATGAACCAACCATAATGTATTGGATTCTACTTATCTAACATTAAACACAATTCTTCGAAGATGATTATACTGTTCTCTAATATAAAGTCTCTATATTAAACTAAATTACTATTACAAATGCGACTATACAACGGACAGACTGCACTGATCGCACATTATTTTTATGCTATTTGTGAGCTTATATTTATCCATTTACTTTTGGTGGCCATTGTCACTTGCATTTCACGATTTGTAATACTCATTATGCTGTTCTACACTCTGAAGAAGAATAGCACACTTTTAACAAGTTTTTTGGCGTGGCCATTTTGAACACTCATAACGCCAACTAAACACACAGTCCTTACGGCAAAGACGGTCACAGTTCTTGTGCTACAAATCTGAGGTTCTTGGCAGATCATCAGTGAAGTGTTTCGAGTAATGTAGCCAGCGAAAAAGGAAGCGTGGAAACAAACGGAAAGATCTCGTCCTGAATTTTCGTAAAAGGCGTGGAAAAGCGTCCACTGAACTACGACAAGTGAGCGGACTCGCCGATTTTGACAGGATAGACTAGCAACTAAAGAGAGCCACAAAAGACGTCTTTAACGTAAAAGGAAAGTGAATACTATGTTGCAGAATTTATAAAACGCATGTGGTTCTTATGTTTTATATAAATTTGTTGCACAGTCTGATGAAACAGCATTGTTTAATTATGTAAGTAATAGAGTTACAATACTATTCATGTTTTGTTGTACGTAATGCCACAGACAAAATAATACTCTGTTGCAATGTGCAGCGGACTTCTTCTCTGTATATGGTCTTGTTGTAATATATTAACGTCACCTATTCGTTGAAGTATTGGCCCTAGTTCAGCTTCGTAATGATTAGAGTCGTATAACAATCGATATACAATACTTCTGTTGTATCGTTATACAGCGGTTATGGGGCTGCTTTAGGCGCATAATCCGCAGCGTACCCTCACCGAACTCATTAAAAACTTAAGAGTTCAGTTAGTTCCGGAATTAACGAGTATACCCAAAGTTCGTACCAAACCTATTGCAGATTATTTTTGCTCTGAGGTTACAATGAGGTTTTTTTCTCTTCCAAAGACTGTCTACAAACAAAAGAAATAATGTTGGTACAATCAAATAAGCATCCCTCAGTTATTATTTTAATCAGTCTTTTGAGTTTGTACTTTAGCTCCTTGAACGATTGCAAATATTTTAGCATTATGACAGCCGACGTCTTTCAATGCGATCATTAAAAAACACATAATTTCGACAGCAAAGAGTCACTAGAGCTCTCTGTTTCAAAACGGGCATACTTTTTCTTTGAAGTTTTGCATATACTTTTACTAGAAAAAGAAATCACTTTTATTGAATAAAGTTTCAAGTGTATTTGATATAGCGATGTATCGTAATCTCAAGTACAGCTGAACAGCATCTGATTAAAGAGGCACCTCGAGAGCAAACTCAACCGAGCTAAACGTGAATGCATCTCCGCCACTTCAACTAATTTTCTAACAGTTATAAATAATGTTCAACAATGGCGTTGTCGACCGAATTCGATCCTCTTGCGACCGAATACTTGCGGAGCCCGTCCACATAACGGTCAGCGCGGTGGTCCGTGAACAGTCAGCACATCGCTCGGTCACAATGTCGTTCGGTGGACACGAAACGCGACAAAACAAAAGCGAGAAATTAGTTCTCATGCTTTGCAGAAAATAACAACAATATCGAATATACGTACCGGATGTTGCTGTAGGGGGATACAAACATTTCGTTGCACTAGAGCAGCACAACAAGTTTCAAGAATTCATTTCCATTTTCTTACGATGTGGAAGTTTATGTAATTTTTGAACATTATTTCTACGTATTTGTCATTTTGCTTTTCTCTCCCTGCTATCGCCTTTTCATGTTCTCACTACAATCGGAGAAAAAACAGTATGATGATATTGTAGGACAGTATTTTTTGATCTGCTAACAGCTATTGTGACTCCTACATCAGGCAGAAATCGACACACATGTAATACATTTTCTTTACTTTTAATCGTAATGTTCCACAAATATGTTGCCACACTATTTCTCGCCAAATTAAAGAGTCAACATACAATCAGAGTTTGTCTATTGTAATAGATTACATTGTTCAGTTCCATTAATTTTTCACTAATTGCTGCTGTTAGTAGCAACAAATCATTTATTTATTTATTTTGATTCTCTATTGCATATGACATTCGTTGTATTTCGACAGTTATTAATGTCCATAGGAAAATAAATTTTATAGCTGAATATCAGAAATTAATATTATCAGTTTCCTAGAGTTTCCTAAAAAAATGGCTCTGAGTACTATGGAACTTAACATCTGAGGTCATCAGTCCCTTAGAACTTAGATCTACTTAAACCTAACTAACCTTAGGACATCACACACATCCACTCCCGAGGCAGGATTCGAACCTGCGACCGTAGCAGTCGCGTGGTTCCGAACTGAAGCGCCTAGAACCACTCCACCACCGCGGCCGGCCCTAAAGTTTCCTAGACTTACGCACAGAAAATTTCAGCAACAGGCACAATTGCAAGATATAAAGGACAAAGACAAAAGCAATTGTTGGTTCCTTAATACGTAACCAATACAGTGAATACGAAATTGTTCCAATCAGCGATAAAGACACAGTGCCAGATCATGATATTTTATACCTAGATTAGATACAAAGACTTGTTGGAAGACACGAGAAATACATACCTGTAGTAGGGTAAAATATGGTCAGTATTACGTATATTTGTTTTCCCATTCAATTCCCTTGGCAATATTACACATAACCACACATCCTTTTTGACTTCGTGTAATTAGTATATGAACAGCGAGTAATAGTGGTAATATCAATGGTAATAACAATAATAGTAATAATAATGTTGGCAAATTCAACGAAAGTCCGGCGAAGATTCAGCGACCGTTGTAATTACTGTTCAGGTAAAACACTCACGTGTCGTCCACAATTTGATTCACTGTGTCGGTTTCACTATCCAGACATCTTCATTAGATCCGTTTACGTTATTTACAGTATTTTGCAACAACATCAGATAAAGTTAATCAACAAAAGGTCACTTACAACGTGATAGCACCGCGTCAGGAGTAAAAACAATAACACAGTCAAACTGAGGTTGGTTGAGTTCCACAGTCACTCACAAAACTTCGTCTTATACTATAAATATTCCATTAAGTCACAGCTTTTACCAGTAACTGTATACACTTTTAGCAATGTGCGAATCGAGGCTACTGTGTGATATTAATGTATTTTTGAAGGGTTTAAGTCTCACATTATTGTTTCTTTAGAAAACTTTTTTGAGTAGTAATATATCGTAAATTACAAAAGTTTTAAAGAAGGCAAGACTTTCTGCATATAGAAGAAAAATAAGACTCTAAAATAACGTTCATAAATCCTAAATCAGGCGATTATTAATGGGTTCAGAATTTTTAGTGCACCAGATTTTAAGGATTTTTTTTCTTTTTTTGTTGATTACTGTCTACGGATTACATGAAGCTAATAAAGGAAAAGGAAATAGTACGAGGCGTATTTTTTAAGTAAGTACCGTTCTGAAATTAAAAAAGACGTGCTAAGATATCTCAGTAATTTTATTTTTACATAAAAGCCTGTACCTTACTCTACGCACTGACGCCGTTACAGTCTGGTTCTTCCTTGTTTACGTTGCGTGCTGAGTGTTTAAGATGCCTCTGATAACCCTGAGTCCTGCCGAGTGTGAAGTACGGGCTGTTATAAGATTTCTTAGTGCTAAAGGCCTAAAAGCGATCGATATTCATCGTGAGATCTGTGCAGTTTACGGAGAAAACATTATGAGTGATGGAATGGTAAGAAAGTGGGTGAGAGCATTTAAAGATTGCCGCACAAATGTGCATGATGAGCGACGGAGTGGGCGTCCTTCGGTCGTTAATGAAAGTTTGGTGCACGAAGTGGACAATAAAGTGAGTGAAAACAGACGCTTTACGATTTTCTTCTTGAGAGATGACTTTCCTAATGTTTCTCGTAGTGTTTTGTATGCCATTGTGACCGATCACTTGAATTACCGAAACCTGTGCGCACGTTGGGTACCGAAAATGTTGACGGATGTGCAAAAAACCAAACGTTTAGACAGTGAATTGACTTTCCTTGAGCGGTACCACAACGACGATGATGATTTCTTAAGCCAAAATGTTAGGGGCGATGAAACATGACATAATAAACCAGAATCAAAGTAACAGTCCATGGAAGTTGAGCAGGGGCATCGTTTTTCTGCAAGACAATGCCCTTCCGCATGTGCAAATCAGACCAAAGATCTCATCACATCTTTTCGATGGGAAACTCTAGATCATTCTCCGTACAGCCCCGATGTTGCGCCCAGTGACTACCATCTGTTCCTGCACTTAAGAAACACCTGGGCGGTCAGCGTCTTCAAGACGATGACGAAGTCAAAACAGTGGTGATGCAGTGGTTAACAAGTCAGGCGGCAGACTTCTGTGAGGAGGGTATTCAAAAATTGTTACAACGTTATGACAAGTGCCTCAATATTGACGGAAATGATGTAGAAAAGTAGAGTAAGGTACAGGCTTTCATGTAAAAATAAAATTATTGAGATATCTTAGCACGTCTTTTTTAAATTTCAAAACGTTACTTCCTTAAAAAATACGCCTCGTATCTACGTTGGGAACGACAACAGAATAGGTGGAGTTACTGCAATTTTCTAAGTTTATTTTGCATAACGGGATAGGTTATTGAAAAGCGATTTTATTATGTCAATCACTTCTTTTTTAATGAAATGTTTCAAGCTGTACGAAATTTATTCACATTCCAGTGATTACATTATTTTGCCAAGCTAACATTTTACGCTCACAACGTAAGAATGGAAACTATTTGCTGTTAATTTTCAAATATTTTTTTCCTTACTGTTCGAAAAGTTATAGAAAATTTCTAGGTAATAAGTGATTATTTACTAAATTTTAAATTTATTCACAACGGTTGTTTCGCGGCCAACTATTACAGAAGGAATCTCTATGGAGTGACGAAACCGTAGTGTTCATGCAACCAACATGGTACCGAAATAGTTGCGTGACCTTGGTATGACGCTGTTGTTCACAATTTGTGCTAATGTTAGACCTCACCTGTAACAGTACACGTATTTGATTCTTTTTCACACATGTTTGTTAGTAACAGCAGTGGTGTTGAACTGTTGCTACTATTGAACTGAATTGATAAGCAAATCGGAAACTGCAGTAAAATTATCAAAATGGAGATGGTAGTTTGGAGAGATATCAGTGTGGTGGCTTCAAAGAGAAACAACCTCCTCTTTTCTGCTCATACGTTCGCACTCAAGATCAAATTATGAGAGACTTGCGCTACTCATGGCCTATGGATCGTTCAAATAACTAGCGGCTGCATCTTCCATATGTTACTCGGAGTTCACACTGGTAGCACTTCCAGCGTCACATACTAGGAGATAAGCATTTTCATAAGAATCAGGCTGCGGCAAAGTGGGTAGACCCTGTCTTGTCAAACAGCCAAAAAGAACAGTATTTCCCGCGTCTCTAACAGGATCTTGAACCACGACTGCCACAACAAAAATTCTTGTAAATCTTGCGGCCGCTTCCTTCACTTTACTTATAGTGACATACGATTGCCCTGTGTGAAAGAAGTTGTATGGGCAACATATAATTGCAATGTGGTCGTCCGACACACAACGATATAAATTTCTTGCTACTGTCACTCCCCGAAATAAATACATTTCCCACTGAAGCACAGTTTATCCTTACAGCAGCGCTTTCAGACCTGTTTCACCAGGAAACACCGTCTGAGTACAGTATTAAATCTATCGACCTCAGTTACGCTAAATAAAATCCTACCACATAAAAAAACTCTGCTCATCGTCGTAATTGAAATCTTAACAAACAAGCGTTTGAAGTCAGGAGAACGTAATTAGACAAATCACATGAAACGAAACGCAATGTTTTGTAATACTTTAAAACTCCTCATTACAACGGTACTGAATGACTTGATTTGTTCGCTCTTATAACAAAACTAACTAGCTCTCTAAATTAACCATCCCCGCTCATTAGACATGAGAACTAACAGGTTACTTATTCGTCAAGCAAAGCACGCACAGTACACTAGAGAACGCTGCTTACCGTTAGTATATCAAAGCACTTACAGTGTGCTTCGCCTCTAAACATCACAAATTACCGACTGACTCTCCTTCTGAAGATAACTTTTCAGGGCGACACATTTTTAGTTGCAACGACGATAATTTCATCAAACAAGTGTTCCGACTTATTACAAAAATAAACATCCTTCTTAAACTAAATAAATCACTTTTTAAGTTTTCCAGTCACAAAAATCACTTATTTGTATGTGGCTCCCAATATTCTATTGCTGATCAAATTATTCGAGAGATTAAGTTACGCAAAAAACTGATTACTTTACCTCAACATGTCAGAAGGTAGTGGCGAGTTTGCTATCCACGGCCCTTATATACAGCTCACCGAAGATAAAATTTTATATCTTTTGCATTTAGACTGCTGTCTGATAAAACCACAAGTAAGAAACTGCAGTTATTACCGTAACTCAAATCGTGCAAAATCATATGGTCTCTGAACTTCCCCTTCGTGAATAGCGCAAGCAATTGCGCAGAATGTGCACACACCACGTAATGTCCCTACATCAGTCAACATCCCTGTTAATGAACATTGATAATTACGTGAGGTATGTTGCATAATTTCAATTTGTCTTGTGGATTAATTAATGCGATGCTGAGCATTCAGAAAGGTTTAATTCAAATGTAAGATGTTACTCTAAAAACGAGCAGCATTCTTGTGCGGTCGCTACAAACCCAAACTACTTTCATAACGCAAAACACACAGACCTCATTATCAAAAGCGTAACTTGCTACTAAGCTATAATATCAGCTGTTCCCCTCAGTTGTTATAAATCCTCCTGTTCCTCTCCTCTCCATACATGTTAATGTTTTATTTCCAACCTTTTTTTTAAATTTTGACTGTCATTTACCATCGATTTTAAACAGTTTGTTTGAAAATTACCTATTGAATATTCTTACATGCATTTCTATGTTCAATTCCAGCAAGCTAGAAGCGCTGTTGCTGCGGCCTTGTTGGTACAAATTTGTAATTGCAGTGAGTGATAATCTCGGTATTTTTGTGTGTAATAGTGATCTCGATATTGTAAATCTTATCAGCCACTAGACCGCAAATATCAGTTGTAGCTCGTAATCGTAACGAATGCGCCTATTCCCTTCCTTCCATGTTTTTAAAGTTTTAAGTTCATTGATGTACTTGTAATTTTGTTTTTAGCGTGTTCAACTACTTTTAAAAATTTTGGTTAAAATTTATATACTACGCTATTTCAATTTGTGCCGCTTTCCTATGGTCTAATTTCAGCAGCTTTGGTATGTCGCAGTTACGTTATTATGAGCAGAAATTTGATTCCTTTATTAGCAGTTTTTCTTACATATAGAATCTAAATGATTTATGTAGTTTTTTCCATATAGCTACGACGCCTGAATGTCATAGACGTTAATGTCAGTAGCGCAACCAGCTAGAGAAGTTGTTTTCCTCGTCCAGAGTCGAACTGCCTATGCCAGTTGGGCAATGATGATGTTATGGAGTAGACATATTCTGTAATAATTTTAAGAGGTATGTTCTCAGCATCACTACGCTACTGCAATCGCTTCCTTTAAATATCTTGCATTATATTTCGCGTCTTAGAACTAATGATGAGGTTATCTCGAAACGCATCACGTGATAGTAAATAAAATTACTTTGGCGATCAAGAGAAGTATTTTACCACACAGACGGAAATCACGCTTCTAATTTACGCGTTAATTAGCTATTCTGTATGTACTGATACAAATTTCGTCGTATTGACACGGCGGTCTCTCTTGGATTTATTACCACAATACTTTACCAAGTTTTTATTTACGTAGAATGAGCTAATCATCCTGAATTTTTTTTTAAACTGTACTTGACTGGAAAAAATTACTGATTTCGTCTCTCTACCTCTTTTGTATCGCCGATGTTATTTTTCTCATGCTTACGTCGGGATACAAATAACCGGCATGCAAAACGTGCGACACAAATAATGAGTTTATAAAATGTATTAAGTTATTTCACCGTGCATTATCTTTAGATTACTCTTTTTCCACCCAAAGGTGTACAGTGGACTGTTTTAGGTCCGTCTTATTACAGAGTCACCGTTCATTTCTATCAATTATCGTTAGTAGTGCAAGGCCGTTCCCATTTGAAAATAAATGGGAGGGGCTCACCATTTACAGTATGTACCTAATAAGCAAAGGCAGCCTCCCAAAAACCCTTGGTCGGAACGCGAATATTTGAAGTATTTCGGTTATGTCTGGGTTGTCCATGATTCCAGAGAAAAATTAAATTGGAGAGTATGTGTATCAGGTGTGCATGTGTGTTATGCTGCACGTGTCACTGTGGCTGTTGAACATGCTCTCATTGACTTTTCTTAATTTTTTTCACCCATTCAACACTCCCATAAACAGAATGGGCTATTTTGAGCCCCCATCCGTTAACGGGTCACCGTTCCTTCTCGCTAAATATCGCAGCAGTTTGGTAACGGGGCAGAGGGATTACCAGTTGGGACTATATAGGACGGATCTTCCAGTTCTAGCATCTTCCTGATAACCAAGGGAAACATCCCGGAAACTGCGGTTGGAACCAGAGGTTTGGGATTATTTTAATTTATTTCTAGGACACTATTGTCAGTTGGACTAGGCGTAGTTTAGTGTGTGTGTGTGTGTGTGTGTGTGTGTGTGTGTGTGTGTGTGTGTGTGTGCGTTGAGTATTGCTTATTCCTTAAACAGTGAGAGAGAATTAATTATTGTTATGTACCTTTTGGCGTGTAGACACTGGTATTTAATGTTATTTTTGGTTCGCAGAAATAAACAGTCCACTAAGAATTTAGCTGGCAATACACTTACAGACTAGGGCTCAACGCTACTAAATGATAAGAATTTAGACGTTACTTTGTATCTGAAAAGATATATTTCTCTACTACTTACAACACAGTAATCATATGAACCATCTGGCTGTAGTCCCAGTTTGAAATCCCCTATCATTACCGTCAGTATGGAAATAATAGAAAACGATATTCCATTCGCGTGTAGCATTTAAGCGCCAAAGTATCTCTCATCCGGTTCAGGCTGCGCTGCTGCCAATCGATTCTTCAACAAAACGAGCACATTCTCAGGCTCATCGAAGAACTGTTTATCAAAGTGAGAATAATGGTTTATTTCAGTTCCGTTACATTTCCATTACAGGTGATTTTTCCCTTTATTTTTGTTTCATTTCTCTCGTCCCATGTGGGCGGGGGTCAGATGAATGTTTTGTAAGTGTGTGAGATAGTGGAATGGTGCAAGTTTCAAGTTCGACCAGTTACTAGTTTTCATGTATTGTGGACTTTCTGATGAATAGTTGGTAGATCGGGTTTGAATAACAGCTGGAGAAGAATGTTATTCCGAGGTCTTTCCGTGTGTTAGTTGATTCGACAGGATGTTTGTAAATTGTGACGTTAAAGGTGCTCACTCTTTGCGCAGCAGAAGGCAGTAGGCGTCTCCTCTTGCCATAAACTGCTCTGACGAAAACGGATCATCTATGTACTGACGGTTAAAAGGCGCTAGCTGACTGAATGTGTGGTGTCACCGCCAGACACCACACTTGCTAGGTGGTAGCTTTTAAATCGGCCGCGGTCCGTTAGTATACGTCGCACCCGCGTGCCGCCACTGTCAGTGATTGCAGACCGAACGCCACCACACGGCAGGTCTAGAGAGACGTACTAGCCCTCGCCCCAGTTGTACAGCCGACTTTGCTAGGAAAGGTTCACTTACAAATACCCTCTCATTTGCCGAGCCGATAGTTAGCATAGCCTTCAGCTACGTCATTTGCTACGACCTAGCAAGGCGCCATTATCAATAGATATTTAACTTGTGATGCCTGTACCGTCAGACCAATGTTCACCAATTATAGATTAAAGTTAAGTATTACATCAACTACGTACTTTATTTGCTACTATTAATTCCCTTAACTGTTCCAGACCTCACGCCAATCTGCGTGAGCTTAAAAGCGTGCATTTCGGCCTCCTCTAGCAACACGGTGTTGCTCTTCTGCCAACACTTCAGAATGAATGACAATTATTCTCACAGGTGTGGTGCCGCAGCAATAACTAGTGTTGTTTCACTACTTCCGTTGGTCGGTCTCGTTCATGTTCCGCTAAGCGCTGCTGCTGCTGCGATCGTACGGTAGCAGATGGCGCGGCGATAGTCCGGGCTAGCTCGTCCACCCGCTTGCATTCGTGCGCGCTCACGCTACTGCTGAACGTCGTCCTCTCTCAGATTTTTCACATGAAACATTACAAAAGAAACAGGTCTTACTACACAAGGGCGTTTCAAAAATATTCAAACTGCCACTGAGCGAAAGGTTGAGAGGGAGGAGCTGGTAGTGGAAGCTTCCAAGCCAAGAAAATATTTATTCCAAAAAACATAATTGTTTTATTTGCCCAATTAGTACTGCACTAACAGATTGCATGTAGTCAAATAATTGCCGAGAAGCCTACAAGAAAACAACAAAATAAATAACAAAACAAACAAACACGTTTAAGTAGGGCAACCATCACCCTTTTTCAATCTGAATGCCAAAATCAAAATCTTCTTTCAGTTTGACAGTAATTGTTGTCCAGCATCTGCTACTCAGCAAAACCGAGTCTTAAAATAATTTTTCTTAAAAATAATAATAATAATAATAATAATAATAATAATACCAATATTGACCTACTCCTTTGGAGTAGTGAAATGGATTAACACAGACCTAGAAGCACTCAATACACTTACACGATCACAATGCCACAAATATAGAATGCATCACATACATTCAGTAACAGAAAGATTCACATTAAGCAGAAAGGAAGGAGGAAGGGGATTTATCGACATAAAAAACCTACATTATGGACAGTAAGACAATTTAAGAAAATTCTTTATAGAACGAGCAGAAACTAGCAAAATACACAAAGCAATCACTCATATAAATACATCGGCTACCCCATTGCAATTTCATAACCACTTCTACAACCCTTTAGATCACATAACATCAACAGATACGAAGAAAGTAAATTAGAAAAAGAAAACACTACATGGAAAGCACCGTATCATCTAACACAGCCACACATCGATCAAGACGCATCCAACACATGGCTAAGAAAAGGCAATATATACAGTGAGACGGAAGGATTCGTGATAGCAAAACAGGATCAAACAATAAACACCAGATATTACAGCAAGCATATTATTAAAGATCCCAATACCACAACAGATAAATGCAGACTTTTCAAACAACAAATAGAAACAGTAGATCACATCACAAGCAGATGTACAATACTATCAAATATAGAATACACCAGAAGACATGACAATGTAGCAAAAATAATACATCAACAACTTGCCATACAACATAAACTAATAAAACAACACGTTCCCACATACAAGTATGCACCACAAAATGTACTGGAGAATGATGAATACAAATTATACTGGAGCAGAACCATTATAACAGATAAAGCAACACCACATAACAAACCTGGCATCATACTCACCAATAGAAAGAAGAAATTAACACAACTAATCGAAATATCCATACCCAATACAACAACTATACAGAAGATAACAGGAGAAAAAATGCATCCAACTGGTTGAGGAAGTAAAGGACATGTGGCATCAGGATAAAGTTGACATTATACCAATTATACTATCAACTACAGGAGTCATACCACACAATATCCACCAGTACATCAACGCAATACAGCTACATCCAAACTTATATATACAACTACAGAAATCTGTAATTATTGATACATGTTCAATTACCCTAAAGTTCCTAAATGCAATGCAACATAGATCGTACAGTTAAAAGGAAATCACGCTTGATCAATGTCCGCGTCACTTTCCATTTTTAACCAGACATAACGTCTGAGAAAGGAAAGATGATAATAATAATAAAAAAATGGTTCAAATGGCTCTGAGCACTATGGGACTTAACATCTTAGGCCATCAGTCCCCTAGAACTTAGAACTACTTAAACCTAACTAACCTAAGGACATCACAAACATCCATGCCCGAGGCAGGATTCGAACCTGCGACCGTAGCAGTCCCACGGTCTCGGAGTGCAGCGCCTAGAACCACACGGCCACCGCGGTCGGCTAAAAATAGCTCTGAGCACTATGGGACTTAACATCTATGGTCATCAGTCCCCTAGAACTTAGAACTACTTAAACCTAACTAACCTAAGGACATCACACAACACCCAGTCATCACGAGGCAGAGAAAATCCCTGACCCCGCCGGGAATCGAACCCGGGAACCTGGGCGCGGGATGCGAGAACGCTACCGCACGATCACGAGCTGCGGACTATCATAATAATAATAATAATAATAATAAGTAGTTGGTTCAGGACAGAACTAAAGAAGCCTCGGACAAGCGCCGTCATGGTCGGGGACGACGCTTGAACCCTATGCCCCCCCACAATGGTAACGACACTGCTAGCCAATTGGAAAATGATTTAAATCCAAATAGAGGTGTTTTGCAGGATATGCTTCCTGCAACCACCCTAGAAGGAAAACAAAGACAGAGGATGAGATGGTCAGATGAAGTTAATCGACACCTCATGTTCTGTTATTACCAAGCAACAAACCTAGGAATCAACATAACTGGATACAGATCACAAGTATACACAACATTTATTACCAGATACCCAGAATTAAAATTTTTAACAGAACAACGATTAGCTGATCAGATCCGTGTAATAATAAAAAATAACAGGATACCCCAGTCAGAATCAGAAAACATCAAACAACAAGTACAACAAATACTGGAACAAAATAATGTGCAATCAGAAGAAGAAGAAAATACAGTAATGGACTCAAACATCCCAGAGCAAACAAACAAAGAACAACATGCACCAATTAAACAATCAGAGGAAAACGAAATCTTAAGACAGCCACCAGAACAAGCACAAATAGAACACGAAGTGACACAGATGTTAGATATACAAGAAAAATTTCAGCTAACATATATAGAATACAAAGACACAAATACAGACATTAGACCATTCTTGCGTAGGCCACCAAATAACCCACAAGTCGAAACAACAATAAAAACTATCAACACAATCATACACAACAAAATAAATGAAAACACTACTATGGAAGAGTTACAACTACTGGTTTATATAGGAGCACTCACTACACTAAATATACACACTAGGCAGAGATCAGAACCAACCAACACACAGAAGAAACCCACAAAACCAGCATGGCAACACAGGCTACAGATCAAAATAGAAAAACTGAGAAAAGACATCGGACAGCTAACACAATTTATAAGAAATGAAATCTCGGAAAAAAAACGAAAAAAGTTAGGTAAAATCTCACAACAAGAAGCGACAGAGCAATTAGACGAAAAGAAGCAGAAATTACAAGCATTAGCCAAACGACTCAGAAGATACAAAAAAAGTGAAAATAGAAGGAAACAAAACCAAACATTCAACACAAACCAAAAGAAATTTTACCAGACAATAGATAACACACACATTAAAATAAACAATCCACCAAACATAACAGACATGGAACAATTCTGGAGCAACATATGGTCAAACCTGGTACAACATAACAGGCATGCACGGTGGATACAAGCAGAAACAGACACATACAAGATGATACCACAAATGCCTGAAGTGATAATTTTGCAACATGAAGTCACCCAAGCAATTAATTCTACTCACAATTGGAAAGCCCCTGGAAATGATAAAATAGCAAATTTCTGGTTAAAGAAGTTCACCTCAACACATTCACATCTAACTAAATTATTTAACAGTTACATTGCAGACCCATACACATTCCCTGATACACTTACACACGGAATAACATATCTGAAACCTAAAGATCAAGCAGACACAGCGAACCCAGCTAAATATCGCCCCATAACATGCCTACCAACAATATACAAAATATTAACTTCAGTCATTAAACAGAAATTAATGACACATACAACACAGAACAAAATTATAAATGAAGAACAAAAAGACTGTTGCAAAGGAGCACGAGGATGTAAAGAGCAACTGATAATAGATGCAGAGGTGACATATCAAGCTAAAACTAAACAAAGGTCGCTACACTACGCATACATTGATTACCAAAAAGCTTTTGATAGTGTACCCCACTCATGGTTACTACAAATATTGGAAATATACAAAGTAGCTCCTAAATTGATACAGTTCCTAAACATAGTAATGAAAAATTGGAAAACCACACTTAATATCCAAACAAATTCAAATAATATCACATCACAGCCAATACAGATTAAGCGTGGAATATACCAAGGAGACTCATTAAGTCCTTTCTGGTTCTGCCTTGCTCTGAACCCACTATCCAACATGCTAAATAATACAAATTATGGATACAATATTACTGGAACATACCCACACAAAATCACACATTTGCTATGTATGGATGATCTAAAACTACTGGCAGCAACAAATCAACAACTCAACCAATTACTAAAGATAACAGAAGGATTCAGCAATGATATAAGTATGGCTTTTGGAACAGACAAATGTAAGAAAAATAGCATAGTCAAGGGAAAACATACTAAACAAGAAGATTACATATTGGATAATCACAGCGACTGCATAGAAGCGATGGAAAAAACGGATGCCTATAAATATCTAGGATACAGGCAAAAAATAGGAATAGATAATACAAATATCAAAGAAGAACTAAAAGAAAAATATAGACAAAGACTAACAAAAATACTGAAAACAGAATTGACAGCAAGAAACAAGACAAAAGCTATAAATACCTATGCCATACCAATATTGACCTACTCATTTGGAGTAGTGAAATGGAGTAACACAGACCTAGAAGCACTCAATACACTTACACGATCACAATGCCACAAATATAGAATACATCACATACATTCAGCAACAGAAAGATTCACATTAAGCAGAAAGGAAGGAGGAAGGGGATTTATTGACATAAAAAACCTACATTATGGACAGTAAGACAATTTAAGAAAATTCTTTCTAGAACGAGCAGAAACTAGCAAAATACACAAGGCAATCACTCATATAAATACATCGGCTACACCACTGCAATTTCATAATCACTTCTACAACCCTTTAGATCACATAACATCAACAGACATGAAGAAAGTAAATTGGAAAAAGAAAACACTACATGTCAAGCACCCGTATCATCTAACACAGCCACACATCGATCAAGACGCATCCAACACATGGCTAAGAAAAGGCAATATATACAGTGAGACAGAAGGATTCATGATTGCAATACAGGATCAAACAATAAACACCAGGTATTACAGCAAGCATATTATTAAAGATCCCAATACCACAACGGATAAATGCAGACTTTGTAAACAACAAATAGAAACAGTAGATCACATAACAAGCGGATGTACAATACTAGCAAATACAGAATACCCCAGAAGACATGACAATGTCGCAAAAATAATACATCAACAGCTTGCCTTACAACATAAACTTTTAAAACAACACGTTCCTACATACAAGTATACACCACAAAATGTACTGGAGAATGATGAATACAAATTATACTGGAACAGAACCATTATAACAGATAAAACAACGCCACATAACAAACCTGACATCATACTCACCAATAAAAAGAAGAAATTAACACAACTAATCGAAATATCTATACCCAATACAACAAATATACAAAAGAAAACAGGAGAAAAAATTGAAAAATACATCCAACTGGCTGAGGAAGTCAAAGACATGTGGCATCAGGATAAAGTTGACATCATACCAATTATACTATCAACTACAGGAGTCATACCACACAATATCCACCAGTACATCAATGCAATACAGCTACATCCAAACATATATATACAGCTACAGAAATCCGTAATTATTGATACATGTTCAATTACCCGAAAGTTCCTAAATGCAATATAACACATACCATACAGTTAAAAGGAAGTGACGCTTGATCAAGGTCCGTGTCACTCCATTTTTAACCGGACTTAACGTCTGAGAAAGTGAAGGAAATAATAATAATAATAATAAATGCAATGTAACATATACCGTACAGTTAAAAGGAAGTCATGCTTGATCAAGGTCCTCGTCACCTTCCATTTTTAACCATACATAACGTCTGAGACAAGAAAGAAATAATAATAATAATAAAAGAACAGTTTCTTAGCAGTGGAAACAAGTAGTTTGATCAGTTCGTCATTCTGTCAGTTAACGGGCCCAGCTAAGATAGCGCACAATACAAACTCCCTTTTCAAAATCTTAGCCTTTTGTTAAGACATTACAGACAACATTAACCTGAAACAATTATTTAAAAAAGCTAGTCAACGCAATTGGCCCAAGCAACGTATTTCTGTTGCCAGATCTGATTGCTGGACAGGCTTCCCACAATTGCTGCTTCCTCAACTGTCATTCGGCAGTTCATCTTCGTTCCCCATACACTCATAGAGGACCACGGACAGTCCGAAGACTCTTGGAAAGGTGTTGTCTTTGTATAGAAACTTCTCTGCATTCCACAGGGACTGACACAAACGTTAGTGTGGCTCGTAGAAACCTTCGCAAACCGTAAATAGAAACAGCACGGAGTGCTCCCTTTTGGTTGGTTGGTCGATTTGAGGGAGGGGATTAAACAGGGAGGTCATCGGTCCCACCGGATTAGTGAAGGACAGGGAAGGAAGTGGGCCATTCCCTTTCGAAGGAACCATCTCCGCATTTGCCTGATGTGATTTATGGAAATCACCGAAAATACCTAAATCAGGATGGCTGGACGCGGGTTGAACCGTTGTCTTCCCGAATGCGAGTCTAGTGTGCTAACATCCGCTGCTTTTTCCTATCGGCCGTACACTCTGCTCAGAGGAGACAACTCACTTCACACCTTCCGAAAGAAATCATTGTGCCATCATTGCTCCTCTGACTCTACGTTCAAACTGGCAAAGACATTCTAAATGAAATCATAGTGTCAAAACGGTACGTCTGGTACAGTCAGGGTACGGTTGTTTCAGATGTCTTGGAGCCTAAAGCAACTAACAATTGGCACACATTTTCAAATGTCAGATAGATTCATTAAAATGTAGGTTCAAAGTATCAGAACCGTGTCACTAATATCATCCGTATCTCCATTACCGATTTCACTTAATTTCAGTGAAGGGTGAATTACTATGGGAAACGTCGCATTACGAACGCATTAACAGAAGGCAACACAAAGCGGTAGATGTTATGTACATTTAAGGACAAACAAATTATTACTACTTCGGATAAATTGGATGATTTATTTAAAGAAAAACAAGTTTCGAAGACTGTGAAAGTTAATACGCGCTGGTTCACATCTGGCCCTTATGCAAGCATTTATTCAGCTTGGTATTAATTAATAGAGTTGTTAGACGTTCACCTTAGGGATATCGTGCCAAATTTTGTCCAATTGGTGCATTATCTCATCCCGAGCTGGATGGAGAGCCGTGCTCATAATGTTCCGATGTTCGCAATTTGGCAGATATTCGGCGAATTTGCTGGCCAAGGTATGGTTGACAAGCACGAAGACAAACAGTGGATACTTCCGTCGTGTGCGGACGCGCATTGTCTTGTTGAAATGTACTCCCAGCTGTCATGCTTTGAAGGGTGACAAAACGGGGCGTAGATCATCGTCAACATATCGTTGTGCTGTAAGGGTGCCGTCGGATGGCAATCAAAGGGATCCTGTTAAGAAAAGAAATAGCACCCCAGGTCATCATTCATGGTTGTCAGGCCGTATGGCAGGCGACAGTCAGGTTGGTATCCACCGCCGTCCAGGACGTCTCTAGACACATCTTCGGCCTGGAGTCTCATTGACTGGAGTAGAGTTGCCTCCAGCGATGAATTCCACTTCCAATTGAGCCCCAATGACGTGTGACGACATGTATGGCTATGCCCCAGACAGTGGTAGGATATCAATCTGTCGACCGCCATTTGGCCCGACAACCATGAGTGATGGTCTGGGGTGCCATTTTTTTCATAGCAGGTTGTTATCGGCGATGCCCTTAGCGGTGCGTCGACAACACTCTACGCCCAGTTTCGTTGCCCTTCATGTCCAGACACCCTGGGCTTACATTCCAGTAAGATAACGCCCATCCGCAGACGGCGAGAGTTTCTACTGATTGTCTTTTTGTTGTCCAAGCCCTACTTTGATGAACAAGGTCGGTGGATCTCTCCCCATCTGAGAATGTTTGGCGCATTATGGGCAGGGCCCTCGAACCATCAAGGTATTTTGACGATCTATATCGCCAATTGGACAGAATTTAGCACGATATTCCTCAGGAGGATATCCAACACCTTGTCAATTAATGCCAAGCCGAATAACTGCTTAAATAAGGGACATACGTGGACCAACTCGTTAACTTGCTCAACTTCCCAAGCGCACGCATATCCCACGTGTGTTACTAAACCACGTCTTTCTCCCAGATTGGTTCATCATGAACTGTCATATTACTGGACTGTATAGACGCTCCTCTTGAACTGGCATAACGTGAAGCTGCTCCGACCAACGCCCAACCTAGTTCTCTGGCAGTCGTGTAAACTCCGAAAATGGTGAATTCCGATTCCCGCGTAATTTTGCATGCATTTAGTGTTGGAGTACATGTTATTTAATGTTAAGCCATCTACTCCCTTGTACCAGACGGCTCTTGGTAAGAAATATTTGAAGTTGTAAAGTGAAGTCATTTTTCACTGAAGATCTATGACCATACTCTGAGACGAAGTGTATTTCTCGTCTCCTCCACAAAATCTAGCTTGTTCTGCCAGTGTCAGAATCTCGGTAGCCAGTCGTAGTGTACCTTCGAGTTCTGACCATTGACAAGTTTGTAACAATTGCAACAATTTCCCTTCTCCTAACGAAATTGCTGCAGTTAATCAATACCTTCAGTTCTCTCTTACAGTGGGCCAGTAAATAGAAATTGTCTTCAACTATATGTGTGTTTTCGAGTTTCGTCCATTGTAAACGGCTTCACGTTTGCACTTATGAGTCTCTAACACAGCTACGAAATTAATAGTCATGAACCAACCGTGGACCTCCTTAAAAAATTTGGACATGTAGACCTGCGACCTCCACCGGCCGCCAACGGCTATGTCTCACGACGAGTGCATCGTGTTTCTCTCTTCCCTTTACAAATGTCCAAATGTGTGTGAATTCCTAAGGGACAAAACTGCTGAGGTCATCGGTCCCTACAGTGCCACACTGCTTAAACTAACTTATACTAAAAACAACTCACACGCCCCATGCCCGAGGGAGGACTCGAACCTCCGACGGGAGAGGCCACGCAATCAGCGACGTGGCGCCTCAAACCAGCGGGCACTCCGCACGTCTCTTCCCTTTACAGATCTTGTATTTTCTAAGAGGTATTCTTTATGCTTCTCCCACACTGAAAGCTTACAACAAGCCGGGCACTCTCGGTCTGCTGCCTCCTGCAGTGACCAGCCAGGGAACTCGCATCTGTCAAAAGAAACGCCCTCGCTTCCCTGCCTCTCAGCAGAACCATTTTTATGGTTTGCGCTCCGTGCTCCCCTTGTAGCTCTTGCGCATTCTCGCAGTCAGCTAGCTGTCCCAATTTGCAGGAAACCTCTACAGTGATCCAGCACTATACAGAATTAAAGGAAAGAGTACTGTTTGGATTTGCAATCATTGGTGATAGATATTCTCATCTGCATAATGGTTTATTTATAAGAGTATGTAGAAATTTTTGAAAAACTGTCCCACAACACTTGGTGCCAAAACAGTATTGGCTGTTTCTATCCAGCCAGCGTCATTTGAACACCAGGCAACCTACATTTAGAATTGCGGGTTCCTACTCCTGTCATGCTACACTATGTGATCAAAAGTACCCGGACACCTGGCTAAAAATTACTTACAAGTTCGTGGCGCCCTCCATCGGTAATGCTGGAATTCAATATGGTGTTGGCCCACACTTACCCTGATGACAGCTTCCACTCTCGCAGGCATACGTTCATTCAGGTGCTGGAAGGTTTCTTGGGGAATGACACGAAGTCGGCGTTCCAAAACATCTCAAAGGTGTTCTGTAGGATTCAGGTCAGGATTCTGTGCAGGCCAGTTTCTTACAGGAAAATTATTGTCGTGTAACCAATCCGCCACAGGCCGTGCATTATGAACAGGTGCTCAATCTTCTTTAAAGATGCAATCGCAGTCCCAGAATTGCCTTCAACAGTGGGAAGCAAGAAGTTGCTTAGAACATCAATGTAGGCCTGTGCTGTGACGGTGCCACGCAAAACAACAAGGGGTGCAAGCCCCCTCCATGAAAAACACGACCACACCATAACACAACCGCCTCCGAATTTTACTGTTGACACTACACGTGCGTGGTGGCAGATGAGGTTCACCGGGCAACCGCCACACCCACACCCTGCCATCGGATCGCCACATTGTGTACCGTGATTCGTCACTCCACACAACTTTTTTCCACTGTTCAACCGCCCAGTGCTTACGCTCCTTACACCAAGCGAGGCGTCGTTTGACGTTTACCGGCGTGATGTGTGACTTATGAGCAGTCGCTCGACCATGAAATCCAAGTTTTCTCACCTCCCGTCTAACGGTCATAGTACTTGCAGTGGATCCTGTGTGGTGGCCTAGATAGATGCCTGCCTATTACACATTACGACCCTCTTCAGCTGTCGATGGTCTCTCTCAGTCAACAGACGAGATCGGCCTGTACGCTTTCGTGCTGTACGTGTCCCTTCACGTTTCCACTTGACTATCACATCGGAAACAGTGGACTTAGGGATGTTTAGGAGTGTGGAAATCTCGCGTACAGCCGAATGATATAAGTGACACACAATCACCTGACCACGTTCGAAGTCCGTGAGTTCCGTGGAGCGCCCCATTCCTCTCTCTCATGATGTCTACTGACTACTGAGGTCGCTGATATGGATGGAGTACATGGGAGTAGGTGACAGCTCAATGCACGTAATATGAAAAACGTATGTTTTGGGGAGGAGGGGAGTCCCAATACTTTTGATCACATAGTGTATAAATGCTGATAAAATTTCCAGCATACCAATCTTTAACAGCTAGTTCCCCCTGATCACAAATATTTAAGAAACTTACAGTGTTTCCAACGAAGGTGGGCTTTTCAACAGCATCACATAATGACTGATCATTGTGAGGGACATAGAGATGCCACACACTCATGTGAGGTGGTGTTATGACCCATGAGTACTGTGAGAGAGGTCTCATTGTGGGTCTTCATTTGGTCTGCAGGTGGAATCGTGCAATATTCGGATTTGCGGGGCATTCTGATATGACAGTGGTTCAGTGTTGAGCAGCATGGGAAGCTGAGGGAAGGCACACTCGTCATCAACGTTCCGGTTGACCGTGTCTAACCACCATAAGGGAGAAAAACCGCATAATGCACTAGGCATATTATACTCCATCACATCTGCGCCTGCTATCCAAGAGCAAACAAAGGATTCCATGCAATATTGTGTGTCATTCCGCACCACTGATTTGCGACTAGTAGCAACAGGACAAGCGGATTACCATGTCATGTGTCACCTGCAAATTACAGCACAACATAAACGGCTGCAAAAGAAATGGTTCAAATGGCTCCAAGCACTATGAGACTTCACATCTGAGGTCATCGGTCCCCTAGACTTAGAACTACTTAAACCTAACCAACCTAAGGAATTCACACACACCCAAGCCCGAGGCAGGATTCGAACCTGCGACCATAACAGCAGCGCGGTTCTGGACTGAAGCGCCTAGAACGGCTCGGCCACAGCGGCCGGCTAAGAACGGCTGCATTTCGAGTAGCGCTGTGAACGGAAAGTGCGGACCGCTGATGAATGACGTGGTCTAGCGTTCAGCAGTGAATCCTGTTATTGCACTACCCCTGATGATTATTGCGGAGCCCAGGGGAGTGTCCCATTCTTACAATGTTTTGGACCTAGTGTCATGGTGTGGGAAGTCATTGGGTGTCACTTCAGGTCACAGCTGGTAGTGACTGAGGGAACTGTGACAGCACAAAAGTACCGCACGGAAATCCTGTGTCCCATGTTTTGCCTCTCATGCAGCAATATCGTGGTGCCATTTTTCAAAAGTACAGTACACGTGCACACAGGGAACATTGCAGGACGTTGCTTGCTTTATCATAAATATACGTCCAAGTGTTGCTAAAGTTATTATCCTCACTTAAAGAAAAATACTATCTCCTCAACAATCTTCAAGTTGTGAGCTACACCCTTAATTTTTATATATGATATTAATGAATTTACTCATGGAACTTTTGTTGCCTATGCCTGTAGTCACCGTCAGAACTCAAATTAATTAATTTAATAAGATTGTATCTTGAACTGCTGGTTGGTTGGGTTGGGTTGTTTTGGGGGAGGAGACCAAACAGCGAGGTCATCGGTCTCATCAGATTAGGGAAGGATGGGGAAGTATGTCGGCCATGCCATTTTCAAAGGAACCATCCCGGCATTTGCCTGAAGAGATTTAGGGAAACCACGAAAAAACTAAATCAGGATGGCCGGATGCGGGACTGAACCGTCGCACTCCCGAATGCGAGTCCAGTGCGCTAACCACGGCACCACATCGCTCGGTGGAATTGATGGTGTTACCGTGTGTTACCATAAACCAAAACCCAAATCAGAAAAAAGGATGGTATTTGATAGGTAAAGCATTTATCGGGGTGGAAAATAATAATGAATTAACCCTCTTACAACGCAATCTGATTCTGTTTACATGATTCCACTGTGAGGCCCAATTCTATTCAACTGTAGTCGACTTCGACCAACTGCACCACAAACTATGGTTCACGGAGAAGAGGGAGCTGTGAATATCATTTACGCCAGTTGTGTGCGATGAGCGGCGTGCTGCAGCAGCTGTAATGCTCTAATGCGTCCACGAACGCTTGAAAACTACGAGGACTGGCGTTCTGATTATTAGAACACGGGAAACTTCCAGCCAGATTTCAGTGTGAGGTGCATCTGTTCACTAGTCTGGCCAACCAATTTGGCTCACAGGTACGACTGCGCGTGCTGAAATGGTCAGCTCAGAACGAGATGATGTGGATCACAATGTCGGTACATCTGGAAGCTGCCACAGGCCCTTCGTCCACCACAAGTCTCATCCAGTAGGGAAATAAGTGAATTTCTCCACCAGGGGAGGACCAGAAGATGAAGAAGAAAAGAATCACAATCACTTTCCACCAAACCTTCACACAGGAGCCGAATTATCAGAAAAAACCGCCTCCGTGTTGTACAAACCAATCAAACTATCCTGCACTCATTGAATCTCCCCTCTTGACCGTTCTGCTGGCCAGGTAGCCAATCCAGACACACCACCAGGGTTCCCAACCTGGAAGAACAAGCTTCTGCTTTGCACATACCGAGGGAGGACAATCAGGGACTCAAATTCTCCCCTGTTTGAAAAATGAAGATTTTAGAGTAGGGTGGCGTCGTTCTCGCGATAAGCATTGCCATGATTCACCAGTAAATGTCTACCTATATGGGACCACAGTCCCTCATTTACAGAGAGATTTAATCCCTCCAGGTCGACCATTGCCAATTTCTGGAAGAAGGCCATTAAGCATCCCAGACAGTCGTCCCCGTGAAACATATACTTTTGCTAAAACAACCTGGCGACTTCCTGGCGCCAGGGGAGTTACGGTCTTGCCTCTACTAAACACGTGCACCAGCTGCCCTGTTCGTATCATTCCGAGCTTCTAAGAAAAGCTCAGATTACAGCAGAGTCTCTCTGGTGGCTTTTCTCACCCACTTCCTGTCAGCTGGCCACCTTCCTGATGGTCTGTTGCCTGGCCCAGGTAAAATGTTTTGCGAGCCGGTACCCTCCTTCCGTCTCTAAGTGGGAAGAGGGGAGTGACATGGTCTGAAGTCTTCTACGGGTACAACTCACAGAGCGCTGCTTCCCCGAATCACTCGCGTGGTCCATAATCCATCTTTCTCCCTGTTCTCCGTCGTCTCCATTACGGTCCATAAGGTACAAGTTCTCTACAGACTACACGTTTAGTTATATGAATATTCTGCCCACAATTTTCTCATGTCAAAAAGTCATAAACCACACATACGAAAAGTAGTACTGGGGAACACAGAGATCGTGACCTGAAAAGTGACTATTAATCTGACTGACAGTGTAGTTAAAGTGAGAGAGTGGAGTGCCACCTTTCAGCGTGTCTTTAGGAGCCGTCTACCTGACGTTGAGGTACTCTCATGACGGTTAAGATCCCTAGACCTGACCCTGATAGAACGTATGTGGGACAAGCCCATCAGTCAACCGTGTCTCTGTGGCAGTATCCAGGATTGCAAGGACTAGTTACAGTAATGGTTGAACAGTTTGCACCAGGATAGGACTCCACGTCTTTATGACACCATTCCCAACTGAGTCAGCGCGTGCATCCAGGCCAGAGGGGGGTGAAATGTCATACTGATATTGTCAAGTTCTTGGAAAATTTGATTCGACTTTGTAATCACTGTAATAACATCACATACCATCTCAATTCATGTAGTTTCACTTTGTTTCCTCCTCGCCTTCCGGGCGCTTCACTTGTCTTGTCAGGCAGAGTATTTAAATCACTGCAGTCAGCATTACGTCTTCCATTCTAGCCTATTCCCCGGTCCATTTGCTTGTTCTTCTGTCTGTCTTAGTTATTTATAGCATGTATCTATTCATTCCTCACTAAGCAATTTCTCGAATGACTTCCCAGTTAAAAGCCCTCTTCGCGCTGCCCTTAAGTTAAAACTGGTATCAGAGATAGATTGTGAATTACCGGTTTCATACACATTGGAAACTTCGTTTTGAGAAGTATATTTTGTTTACCAAGCAATTCTCAGCCTTTTGTGTCCATTCAGCGGTAGATGTCATCATTTGTCGTCAGTAACAAGTTTAAGACTAATGTCGACCTCTTTCCCGATATGGAAAATCTACCTTATACGTACCTGGTTTCAAAGAGTATCCTATGAGAATGAACATTTTCTGATGTTAAAATCTGAGCCAAAGAACAATTAGTAGGATTCCGCATAAGCTGTATAATAAAAACAGATTTTGATGAAATAGAACAGGTATTCTTTTGGTGAAAGGTCGGGAACTGTAGCTCGGAACAGCGTTTATGAACTTGGGATGGGTATGCGTTGTACATAGCTGCGCAGCTAGCCAATCAGCGTTCACTCTGTTTCCGCGTTCCATATTGTGTAAACGTCTGTCGTATTTCAGCGTTCTATCGTGTTTTACGTGCGCCAAACTATGATTGGCTGATTTCTGTGTTATTTCGCGTGTTCTGTGAGTTTTTTCGTAAGGGATGAAACACGTAGAAGGTGTCAAGTGTTTCACAAACAAGCAAGGGACTTTATTTTTAAAGTGTACTCGTTCTTCAAAAGTGAGGCAGATTCAGGTCAGACAGTTTGCGTCGCTGCCAAGGAGCAAGACAGCAAGTGCTGTCTATGCACTTTCAGCCAAGCTCACAACGCGGCATTCATTGTGAACTGTGCGGTCAGAGGCCATTAATGCTGTCGCTGATTATAGTATCCGTCATCATCGAAAGAACTTCCAAGAGTACGGATTCCATTCGCTGTAACTTACAGCTGTGAAGCAGGACAATCAGCTGTGGTAGTAACATCAACAAAAACGAGCAACGGATGGAATTGGGGCACATTTTACGACGTTCATTGACCGAAACCAAACCTACTATAAAATAAACTGTCAGGAATAAGCACTAGCAAGCATCTCCCTGAATAATTGTTTCTTACACCAGTAAAAAGACAAATAAGAAACTACATGATTTTATTAAGTTAGAACGTAAACTATTATTTATTTTTCGTCGATTTAAAAATATGAATATTTTTATTGCAATCAAAATTTAGTTACGCGCTAAACTTTGATGGAGATGTTGGCTGACATGCCACTTTCAATGATAATGCTCTCTTCAGATAGGGAGCCACTGCTCCAGAATCTGGTCTAGTGTGCGGCGTTGGTTGCATACAAACAAGGCGTCTCTGGCGGGTCCTGCCGAAAAGTGAGCAGTGCAGTAAAATTTGGCTCATTAAGTTCAGTCACAGTGTCCGATACTCTTACAGAACACCTCTGAAAACTTTTTAAAAACATCCTGTATATTGCCATACTCATGTCTGCTAAACTTTCAAATCTTTTTCCTCTTTTGTTCTTCTGAGCCCCAAATTCAACAACACGAAAGTGGCATAAATAACTGTACATACGTTGCTGGAAACTTGGTTGCAGACACAGCTCACTTAATTACCTCATACCGACAATAACATCTCAGATATTTTAAAATAGGTAAAAATTAGCAGAAGATTATCTACCCATCTAATACTAGATTCTCATTCATGAGTGCTACTGCACTTCATTGGAATTTTTACTCAGGCTTAGCTATACTAAGCAGGTCTCATCTATATCTACATCCACATCTATATCTATATCTATATCTACATTTGCATGACTACCCGGCAGTTCACACTTAAGCGCCTGGCAGAGGTTCCTCGAACCACCTTCAGACTATTTACCTACCGTTTGACACTCTTACATCGCGTGCGAACAATGTACAAGCCCTGATTTCTCTTATTCAATGATCTTTTCTCCTTCAGTAGGTTGGTGGTAATAAAATATTTTCACATTCAGAGGGGAATTTTGGTGACAGATTTTAGAGAAAAGATCTCACCGCAAAGAAAAACGCCTTTGTTTTGATGCAGCCATTCCAATTTATCAGACCTGTGACACTCTCTTCCTTATTTCGCGATAATACAAAACGAACTGCCCTCCTTTGAATTTTTTCGATACCTTCCGTCAGTTCTGTCTGATAAGGATCCCATACAGCACACCAATAGCAGAGGACGAACAAGCGTAGTGTAGACAGTTTCGTTAGCACAACTGTTGCTTCATGTAAGCGTTCTGCCAATAAAACGTAGTCTTTGGTTTGCCTTCCACAACACGTTATTTAAGTGATTCAAATGGCTCTGAGCACTATGGGGCTTAACATCTGTGGTCATCAGTTCCCTAGAACTTAGAACTACTTAAACCTAACTATCCTAAGGACATCACACACATCCATGCCTGAGGCAGGATTCGAACCTGCGACCGTAGCGGTCACACGGTTCCAGACTGAAGCGCCTAGAACCGCACGGCCACACCGGCCGGCTATTTAAGTGATCATTCCACCTTAAGTTGTTCCTAATTGTAACTCCTATGTAATTAGTCGAATTGACAGCCTTTAGATTTGTGTGATTTATCGTGTAATCGAATATGTAGTAAATAACTCTCGATCACACAATTCTGGAAATATTATTCCGATCTGGCATTAACCAAGCTCTTTTTAGCCAATAACAGGTTACGTATCTTTAATCAGAGTGAAAAGGCAGAAGGAAATCGGGACGGTACTTTTTAAATTTCTTTACAAAAAGGGACGAATTGGATCAAGCTACGAGAAATTATTTATGACGATGCGTGTTTGTTCATGTAGTACATAGCTGATTAAGACGTTTGCTGTCTGGAAATTGTGATATCAAAGACACGCCTCAGTCATCAACAAAACACTGGAAAAGACGAAGAAATAACAGGAACATTTGACGGTACATTAGCAGTTATGACATCCGCGAATAACCAGATATCAGTCATGAAACAGATTTTAATCATTTAGATGAGGCTCTATCTTAACAGTTCACATCTACATGATGTGACAGTGGACCGAAATAGAAGTGTCATTCGATAAATAATACCCCAATTACTTTACAGCCGTAAATATATGTAGGAAAATGTAAGTTTAGGTCATTCAGATTTGATGTTTCTCCTCCACGTGTCAGGAGTTTCCACAGATGGAAGACTCGCGGGGAACCATCACAATGGCATGAAAATGGTTCAAATGGCTCTGAGCACTATGGGACGTAACTTCTGAGGTCATCAACCCCCTAAACTTAGAACTACTTAAACCTAACTAACCTAAGGACATCACACACAGCCATGCCCGAGGCAGGATTCGAACCTGCGACTGTAACGGTCGCGCGGTTCCAGACTGTAGCGCCTAGAACCACTCGGCCACCCCGGCCGGTAAAATGGCATCTACACAAGACACCTGTTACAGGCAATGTGCTGTAATTGAATTTTTGATTGCTGTAGAGTCCTGGACCGTAAGAAAACAAGGGAGAGGATGTTGTTGTGCGTGGCCGGTATCCTCTTTCTGTAACACTGGAGCGTGAATACGGTTCTTTATTTACTTGTGTTGGAAAATTTTTACTTAACTGGATTAAAGTCCATGTCTTGTGGTACAAGCTCAACAATAATAGTCCTCTTGCAGACATATCGCCGTGCGGGGTAGCCGCCTGGTCTAGGGCACCTTGCCATGGTTCGCACGGCGGCCCCCGTCTGAGGTTCAAGTACTCCCTCGGACATGGGTGTGTGTGTTGTCCTTAGCGTAAGTTAGTTTAAGTTAGATTAAGTAGTGTGTAAGCCTAGGGACCGATTACCTCAGCAGTTGTTAGAACTCTGAGATGGAACTGCCTCAGAAGAGATATTAAAATGTATTTTACAATACTATATTACAGAGAATAAATCATCAGGAATAAGTATAATTTTTTCAGATGAATGTAAACTGTGACAGTAATTTACTTTAACTTGGACTCGAATGAATTTTTTTCAAAGTGGCCTTGAGAGTGCATTCAGAAATGCCAGGAAGTTCCACTTAGCAGAGGTGATGTGTGATTTCTGCAGAGTAGGGTCCTTATGGGCTTCTTGAATGGTCAACCAGCTGAGTGATTTTCACGTTTTGCTGCTCACAAGGACAGGATGACTGAATCTTTACTCACAAATCCCTTTCTCTGTATTATTCGTTTATACTTTGATGCATCATTAATCGAGCTTAATATTAATACTTTTTCTTGTATCTTGCATTGGCATTTCTGTCCACTATAGTAAAGGCATGGTAAGTTTACGAATGTCTCGCTATAATGGCCTGCAATAACACAACTCAAGTATTACGATCTAGCGAGAGTTTCTCTATCGGCTAGATGAAACAGGGTCACAAAATGTGTCGTTAGTTTCAGTTGTTAACAAGTTCCTTTTTCTCTACTGGTGTTCACTTGATAAAGTATGTTATTTACGAGCTTAATTTTCTCACTGTATTGCACCTGAGTTATTTAGAGCTATCAAAAACACGTATTTCGAGGCACAATTAAAGGGGACAAAAACTGGTATGTTCCTCTGGCAGTTAGGAATTTCGCCACATTCGTAACAGATTCGCAGACTTCGTTAGCATAGAAAGGACGAGTCGCATCGGTTCAAGAGGCTCACTTACTTTGCAGGGCAGGTGTTCCCTGCGGCTGTGTCACCCTACTGTTCCTTTACTAAAACGCTTCCTGGAAAATAATTGGAGTTTCACCGTCCAATGTGAAAAAAAAGTGAAGAAAGGTTATCGATCGGAAAGTATCGGCCCGCTGACTCGTAGCTGAACACGAGACGTGCCTGTTTCGACACAAGACACTGCCGGACAATACGGATCCGGGCAAGAGTTTCGGCACGCAACACGTCCGGACAGCTGTCTATGAATACGAGGCTCCCCCTTCATCAGCGATGGCAGCGGCGCCATTGAAACGTCCTTCACTGTGACGCAGAACACGGCTCGGTATGGTAGACGGGAATGCAGGGGAGGAGGAAGACGTCCTCCTGACAACAAACGCCTTTCACTGCCGGCGCCGCCTGAGCTGTGTTCTCAGAGACGTCCCACCCCGCTATTTCGTTAGAATTAATAGTAGAATGGGCAAGTTATAGACGTCTGAACAGCGCGCGGGTCACAGAATTCCGTCCCCGAGCAGACACGAGTGTTACTCAAAATTTTAATTTTTTAAAATACAGTTCATCATCATCATTTACTACGTTAACGCAGTTTTAAGTCCTACAGCAGAAAACAAAAGAAAGAATAAAAACAGCACACTATAAATTGTAAAACACCACGTCACAACAAGCACAATAAAACAGGGGAAAGCGGTCAGTCACAAGGTAGGAGACATATACTGCGATGGCGGTCCACCGTTTGCGGTCTCCAGTTTCGTTTTAAAACAGTTTGGGGCTCCACTTCTTTAAGGATTGCTAGCACTCTAACCTTCCATTGCATCCTGGGACGTCCCCCTGGGTGTTTTCCAGCAGGTTCAGAATGAAGGACTCGGTTAGGGACGGATCTATCAGAAAAGATGTGGCCAAACCACTGCAGCCTCTGCTGTCCTAGTATTCGGCCCGTGTGTGACTTTCCAAACCGCTAGTATAGGTCTTTCTTCATTCTTCTTTCGCATTTATCTTCCATGGTATTGAGGACGGAACAATACATCTCTCGGCGTACCTTCCGCTTTTTAGTTGTTTCACAACCATACTAGTTAGATGTACAGCTGAATCTTGTGCGATATTGGACGTGACTTGAACCAACTGTTCGAACTATAGAGCAGGCCGATGTCACCGTGCGGTTCTAGGCGCTTCAGTCTGGAACCGCGCGACCGCTACGGTCGCAGTTTCGAGTCCTGCCTCGGGCATGGATTTGTGTGATGTCCTTAGGTTAGTTAGGTTTAAGTACTTCTAAGTTCTAGGGGACTGATGACCTTAGAAGTTAAGTCCCATAGTGCTCAGAGCCATTTTGAACTACAGAACATGCGTCAACAAATGCATGAGACTATGCTATCTGTAATAATTATCTCCAACGGCTTTCAGTTTTAAACCATCTTCATGGCTGCTATATCACACACAAAAGTAGAACAAATATGATAGTGAAAATAATGCATAAAATTCACAGGCGCAGGCGCAACCAAATACTTAACAAAAATACTGCGCCCGTCTTGAGATAGGATTGACGAGAAATACACGAACTAAAGACATTAGCAAAATCAACTTCAACAACAAATGTGGTAAAACAGTACAGTCACATGAATACTGAGTGGAAAAGCGACAGTAAGCGATGTATAACCTGAGGGGAAAACAAGACGAAGACCTTAAGAGTCAAAGAAGAATAACATGTGCCCTGTTCGAACCCCCCTATATTTCTCCAGCATATATAGTCCCTCTGCATATTATAATTTCTTTTGATTCGTGAACGTCTGTATATGTCTACATTTTGTGATTAAAATTGAGCTTTTTAACCTTATATTATTTATATTGTGTAATGTTATGAATACACGTAATTAGTGTTTGTTCGGTTATCCTTTACACTGATCAGCCAGAACATAGATATGATAACGTTAAAGGATTGAAGTTAGGTTCTTACTTTTGTAGAGAAGATATGGAGAAAGGAGGAATTGCCACATTTGTCAGAAACTGTTTTCATTTCAAGAATATTGATATTAATAAATTTTGCTCAGAGCAGCACTTAGAAAATTGTGCAACAGAAGTAGTATTTCATAATAAGTCCTTTATAATAATAGGTATATACTGATCACCTTCAGGAAATTTTAACTTTTCATAAAAAAAAACTGGAAGTCTGCTGTCCCATCTCATGGTAAAAAACATAGAAATAGTGGTTGCTTGTGATTTTAATGTTGATTTATTTTGAAGCTCTGTCAGTGAACAATTATTTCAGTCAATAACAATATCATTCGATTTAGTTCCTACTGTGAACTTTTCTACTAGGATATGTGAATGCTCTGAGACTGCTGTTGATAGTGTCTTTATAGACATCTAAAGAAAAAAGTCACATCACAAAACCAATAGTAAATGGGCTATCTGATCATGACATTCAGCCTCTTTTGTTAAATGACGAAATTTGTTAGGATACAAAAAATCGATTACATCTGAGTACATGAGGGTTTGAAATAAGTATAAAATTGAGGAATTCAGGAAATTACTCAAAGACATGAACTGGATAGATGTTTACAATACTTCTGAGTGGAATGGAAAATACAAATCATTCATTAATAAAGTTACTTCCAATTTTGAAAATTGTTTTCCCCTAAAGGTAACTCAAATCCCACAGAAGTCAGAAAATAAACTGTGGGTTACACAAAGAATAAAGATATCATGTGGGACAAAAAGAACACTGTATCTACTATCTAGATGTTAGAACTGTTATGCATTACAAAGAATACAGCAAAATATTGAAGCAAGTTATCCAGAAATCGAAGCAGCTTTATTATGAGAAAAAGATAATTACACCAGGCAACAAAATAAAAACTGTATAACATATAGTGGAGACAGAGACAGGTGGGGCCAAAAAAGGAAGAGGAACAGATAGCTCTAAAAATAAATGAGACTTTGATAAGAAGTGCATGTAGTGTTGCAAACCTCTTAAACAAGTACTTCATTTCTGTTACTGACAGCTTGGGGTTATCAGGTTTGATGAACAGTGCAGTGTAGTATCTGAGACCAGTCTTTAAAAATAACTTCAGTGAAATGGAAATGACGCTCATGTCTCCCAGTGAAGTATCATCCATCATAAAACCCTTAAAATCTAAGTATTCCAGTGGGTATAATAACATATCAATGAAGTTAACCAGTGTTCATGTGAGTTGACTTCTATCTTAAGTTATTTGTGTAATCAGTCTCTTATCAGTGGAACATTTCCAGACTGGTTAAAATATGCTGAAGTTAAGCCTCTTTACAAGAAGGATGATAAAGAGATATCATCAAACTATCGACCAATTTCACTTTTGCCAGCTTTCTCAAAAATATTTGAAAAAGTTGTGTTCAAGCGTCTTCTTAAGCATCTGACTGTAAATAATATATTGTCCGAGTCACAGTTTGGATTTCTTAGCACTTCTCTTAGTTTATCCAAAGTCTCTGGTCAGACACGCTGCAACATTTGGCCTGCCCATATAATGATCTCTGTGATAAGTGTGTTGTTCAGTTTAGGCTTAAACGAAAACTCAAAATATGTTGCCTGAAGTGGCTGTGGAAAAAAAAAATCATAGTGGGAGCACAACGTCTTCTGCTCTCTGTGGGGGAATTTACGAGTCAAGGGTTGGCTGCTGCTCCTCCAGTAAAGAGAAGAATGTTATTAGCTCTGATTAGTATTGGCTGATAGGCAGAGTAGAGGAGTTAGAGTGGAGAATGGAGTTCATGGAGTCTTGTAATTGTCACTAAACCATTGTGGGGTAGTAGTGCGGGCGCTTTTGGAAGTCTTCCAAGGTTTAATGGAAAGGGAGGAGTGGAGCAAAATGGTTTTCTGGTTCAGACTCTTGTCTGGGAAGGATTCTGGTCTTCACTCATGTTATGATGGGGCTGTACTTGGGACAGTCGTCCTCAGCGAGACTTTGTACTGGCATTAGTCTTGACTGGGAAGCCTGTGCTGAGGACTTAGCTGCACCAACAGTTTTGGCCTCCTCCATCTCAGACAACTCACAGTGCCTAGAACAATCTTGTTCGTGTCAGGTCTGCCGCCTTGACGTTTGATCTCCTTGTGCGCACTGCTGTATAAGTGAGTCAAACTGGACCATGGTATGAATGGTGAAACAGTGTTACACGCTGGAATCTGTTGATATTCCAGGGCTCCATTAGAGAGTGCTACGCCGTCGCCAAGGTAGCCCTGCGGGCTGGCAACACATCTAACACCACACAGGACCGAGGTTGCCTATGCCGAAGGCGTAAGCGATGGTAAACATCGGCTGTTTTGGAAACAGACATTCCGCGTACTACTTCCAGCGGAGGGAGTTCGAGATGGCCTGCAGGAAGTATTACTACACGAGCATCTGATTGGCTGACCAATACTATTTAAAGGCTAGAACCAGCACTGAACGTCAGTTCACGCTGAATACCGACTTCAAGGACGCCTCCACGGAAGACTACGTCTTCGACATCGGAATAAGACTTGGAGTTAAGTGTATGTGTGTTACAGCGGACTCTTGTGGGAAACTTAGAAGTTATCTTTTGTTGCCTCTAGTAGTAAATTCTTTCTAGCTTTGTGATTGTGACTTTTCGTTGTTATTCAGTCATTTCCATATAGACTCACGTCAACAAAAGCTGTGTTGTAAAAACGTTCGAATTGTCAGTTACAACAGAGAGCAATCGCGATTCGTCTAACAGATCGCCAGCCACGACTTTGAATATTTCATGCCCAGTTTAACGAATTACAGGCGCCACACATCGCTTATCTGCAGACGCTTGCATTACGACCATCACGTGAGACAGCGCTACACTACGAGAAAGGGATACAACATTGCTCCATCTTGTTAGGACAGACGGATGCTCAGTCTCACCACTTGCTCTCAGCTGCACCAGCGTAGTATAACATCTGTGTACAATAAAACCAAGTCTATTCAACGTCAGATGATTTCAAATTGTGTTATCCATGTTTTGAGCTATAATAAATTGATTAATAAGACAAACAGTCTTTTCCAACTAATCGGCACCCAGTGTAATGTTAACTGTTTGTTGCGTCAATGTGTACTGCCAACAGTTCATAATTTGTCTTCTCATTTAACATGTGTTGATTGTCCTGTTTTATGATCAACAAACTATTGCCAAATTTTTTTGTAAACGATCAATCCTGTATTTATACATTAATCATCCATCAGTAATTGACCAGGATAATGACACGGCCACCATTTCGTTAAATTATTTCAGCATTCTAGTTTATTTAGGTTCTCATAAAATTTATATCGTCTAATGCACACTAACAACAACCATCACTCTCAATGAGACATCAATTTAACCGACTCGTGGGCCAGATACGCAACTGGAAAAGTTACTAATTAAAGTGATTGCTGTCAGGGTGTAAGATCATAGTCGCCTGTAGCCTTTCAAAACGTATTGCTATAGTGGAACAGTATGGTTGCTGAAGCAATGTGATCAGGGAAGTGGCATAGTGGCATTCGCTGTTACGACCAATCTGGGGTAGATTCTGTCATGTTTACTTGTTCTGATTCATGATCAGGTTTAGCAAGCCGGTGTTTCATTCACCAAATAGATTTAATGTCTCACTTGATTCGCCAGTATGTGTTGTAGAACCTATCTTTGTATGGGTGTGCTACGAACAGCACGTGTTCCGTGTAGCTAATATAGAGATGGGCTACCTAAGTTTTTGTATGCTGGAAACACAATAATAATCCAAAGTTAGCGCAAAATCTTGTATCTTTATTTCATATCCATATTACTTATGTATTTAG